>NW_026852389.1:0-416212 GCF_026571515.1 Ruditapes philippinarum | reverse complement strand
AATGAGCCGCGTCACAAAAAAACCAACGTAATGCGTTTTGCGACCAGCATGGAAATCCAGACCAAAGCCTGTTGCATTCGCGCAGTTCCTTATAAGGATTTCATGCGTTCGCTTACAGTAAACCCATTACAAGTAGAAAACTGATAGCGAAAAGCCATGGATCCCTGATCAGAACCTGCGCGGTGCGGCAGGCCCTGGTTTTGATCTATGCTTGGTCGCAAACGCATTATGTTGGTTTTGTCGGACCGCGGCTCAAATATTCTACGTGACGGTTTAAAAACAAAAAAGCCACTAATATATGAAGGGGTGATCGCTTGAATTTATGTTTAAGTATTAAAATAACGTAATGTAAAAGTTTTGAATTTGTTTTTACAATTTTTCCCATATGAAATTTAAACCTGTACTAATCGTAGTAAATAAATTTTTTAAATGGAAAGAGCATTCAAATCAGGAGGAAATATCAGCCTTTTATATGAGAGGGGGTTTTGGTAAGCTCCATAGTAATGAATAAGAAACCCCGAGTGTTTTTGAATGGTCTTTTCTCTTTTTTTATCATATGCAAAAAAAAAAAAAAACACGTTCTCTGCCGTCACAGTAAGTGGAACCCCAAGAAAAAGGTAACCAATGTACAGGCATCTGAATATGAACTTTTCTATCGTTATTCTTTTCCCTGTTCCGTCAAAATATGAAAACCCAGAAGAGAAAAATGAAAGCAAAATCAAGGAAGCATAGGCTCTAATCTTTAATCCCCCGCGACATTACAATTTGCTGGTAACTAATACCTGCACTTCCAGGTCACGCACTGTGCACGGTATGGGTTCTGGCACACTCTCCAAACTATGATACAATTTCAACTTCAAAAATGTCATTGAAATTTGTAATGTAAAAACAATAATTTTAACAACAACAAACAAGTATGCATGTAACAAACCCAAAGCTATCATTTTATTCCATTTAACAATTTTTCTTAAAAATATTATCCAATTTTAAGAATTTTAAAAGTTAAAGGCACAAAAAAAAAAAATAACAGGAAAGGGGGGGGGGGTTTCATTCTTTTTCCTTGATTTAGAAAGGGCAAACGCGAGTTTTATAATGTCTGAGTAACTGTTCCAGATGTAAGACGTTTATTACCTGAACAAAGCAGCATTGAATGTGAAATTATTTATCAATAAAGTAGAAAAATATAAACAAGTTGTATTTTACTACTATTCAAAATACTCAATCACTATAAATTTACTAATTATCAAAAATGTAAATGAAAAAAAAAATCAGGTTATAGGCCAATGAATAATTTGTTAGAAATTATAACAAAACACCAAAAAGAAATAAAAAAAGCAAAAAATGTCTTAAGAAGTAGAAATTTAAACAAATCCGGGACATAATGGGCCTTTAAACTGTTATTAAACTGTCATCTAAAACGAGGCTTGAAATATGGCGGACGTAATTTTTAAATATTATTTGGAGGGAAGAAATAATTGATATTTTCTTGTATTATTCTTTTTGAAATGGATTAAATGAATTAAATACATACAGACCGATAAAGGATAAGATTATCATTGGGATAACGATTTTTGGATCTAATTGGTGTTTATTTGATACATTGTGGATTACTAAAAATGGATGGGAAAGAAACAAGGTAGTAGGAAAAGGACTAAATCGGCGGCTTCTCCGGGACTCTGTAAATGTGTTGCCTGATAAACGTTCATTAACTACAAACACATATGAGCAAACAATGGCGCAAACCCCAAATACAAGACAAAAGTTCGAACCCTGACCAGGGCTACATAGCATCCTTGCCTGTAATACCCTAAAGCGGCCACGCTAGTCAGTTTTACCAGTCACGCCAAACAGATGTACATGACACCACCTCCGTCTCTCAAAATTACTCACTCCCTGGGCTTCCCAGTAATTGACATTCAACTATTATTTGAAAATTGGAATCTAAAATTGGACACAAAATTTGAATATTTTGATAAAAAAAATTACAGAAATTTTGATTTGATTGAATCTCAAATAGATAGCTTGACACAGAAAATAACTTCTATTCGAATACGAAAGTGGTTTTTCCTAGAAGGCAAAGTGAACAATTGTCAAAGCAAGGTCAATGAAACAGAGGCCAGTAGAGCATTCGATTCGAGCACTTGCGATGAAATTCGCTCAAAAACATAGCGTAAATGAAAAACAGTTAGAGCATGAGAAAAAACAGCTACCGTGAAGATAAAATCCGGCTATAATAAGCTTAAGTCGGGACAACGCTCGTGTATTTGATGGTCCAAAGTAGATCATTGAGAAGACAATTTAATATTCTTTGATTTTACGGAATGTGAGACAGCTACTGAGAAAAAGGGGAGAGAACTGTGAAAAGAAAATTTTGTTATGATTTGCACTAGGTTTTGCAGACGCACACAACACCTTGAAAATAGACAGAGCGAAAAAAAGTCGGAAAATTTATGGCCAACAAAAAAAACGTCCAATTGTTGTTGAAAATTTAACTATCATAAAGACAAGCTTGAAATAAAACAGAGAGTACTAGAAAAGAAAGTATCAATAAATCATAGTGTGAGCGATCAGTTTCCCAGTGGCGTAGCTTCCTATAGGCACTGTAGGCACGTGCCTACACTTTTTCCTCAAAAATGAAAAATTAAATTATTACAAAAATGCAATAAAAATTTAAGGGTAAGGGCAGTAGTTGTGTAGGTCCTAATATTAGAAAAATGACCTGTTAATCTTGCTTATTTGAAACGAGTTTTATACTCTTTATATCAAGTTTTATTTAATCTCATAACGAAAGTGTTGCCGTGTTATAAGTTGTTTTGTGGTAAAAAACCTATCAGAGACGGATGGAGTTTTTGACCAATATTAAAGTTTTTTGAGCGCTTCGAAATTCAAAAATATAAATATTTACAATTATGCACGACAATGATCGACAATATCCAGATATCAGTAGTGCTAGCTTCATACAATGTATGAGGAAGCTAAGCGATATATATTTCGAATGAGGCTTGACATTCTTGTCTTTTATATTAATCTTCCCTTTAAGGGGTGTTCATGATTTAATTATTTGTACGTTATTATGTTCAAAACTGCCATTTCCGTCAAATCTTGAGCACAAATAAAAGCCTGGCAAGTTCATAAAGTCGATTTGAAGTAAACGTTGAAAACATTCTGTGTAATAACATATTTTTAGCTCGACTATTCGATAAGAATAAGTAGAGCATATTGCAGTCACCCGAGCGTCGGCGTCGGCGTCGGCGTAACCACTTATGTTAAAGTTTTTGTAATAGTTTCAAACTATTTTCAAAGTCCATTGACATATGGCTTTGAAACTTTGCACACTAGTTCACCATCATGCCCCCAACCTGTAGACAGGAGGGGGTAACTCTATCAAGCATTTTGACAGAATTATGCCGCTTTTTCGACTTAGAATTTACGTTAAAGTTTTTGTAATACCTCAAAATTTTCAAAGTCCATTGACATATGGCTTTGAAACTTTGCACACTTGTTCACCATCATAACCCCAACCTGTAGACAGGGAGGAGGTAACTGTATCAAGCATTTTGACAGAATTATGCTCCCTTTTTCGACTTAGAATTTATGTTAAAGTTTTTGTAATACCTTAAAATATTTTCCAAGTCCATTGACATATGGCTTTTGAAACTTTGCACACTTTTTCACCATCATAACCCCCCAACTTGTAGACAGGAGGAGGTAACTGTATCAAGCATTTTGACAGAATTATGCCCCTTTTTCGACTTAGAATTTATGTTAAAGTTTTTGTAATACCTTAAATATTTTCCAAGTCCATTGACATATGGCTTTGAAACTTTGCACACTTGTTCACCATCATGACCCCAACTTGTAGACAGGAGGAGGTAAATCTGTCAAGCATTTTGACAGAATTATGTCCCTTTTTCGACTTAGAATTTATGTTAAAGCTTTTGTAATACCCCAAATATTTTCAAAGTTCATTGACATATGGCTTTGAAAACTTTGCACACTTGTTCACCATCATTACCCCAAACCTGTAAACAGGAGGAGGTAACTGTATCAAGCATTTTTTTTTACTATCAAGCACTTAGAATAGTCGAGCGTTGCTGTCCTACCCGACAGCTCTTGTTTTAAATGTATTTTAATTATATATAATATTTTACAAGTAAATATGTTTTGAATATTGAATAACACATCAAAATCTGCATTAATTAGCGTACTGGCGGGAGAGTTTGCTTTAAAAAGCTAGCAATGCCAATTCTCTTTTTTTGTAATTTATACTTTAATGAAAACTTTATTTATTCATTTAATTGCACATAAAGTAACATTTACAAATATTTCACAACAATGTTATTCAGATTGGATTGGAAAATATCATTTGTAAAACAATACCTCTCCAGCTAAAGTAATTTTCAAAATAAGATACAAAATGTTTTGCGATAAATGTAAGCTCTTTGAATGTACAACAAAAAATAAGAGAATAATTGATTGTTTGAATTGATCACTAATAGAGAGACCTAAGTAACATATGGAAAAGGAAGAATGTAAGGAAACACATGATTGAAAATATCCGGTTTTTAGTAACTTTTCTTAAAATAAACATGTACATGTAAATGAATATGAGCGTTTTGACATGCCAAGTTCATTCACACTGATAGTAATTCTTACAATTGTGAAAGAAGATTTTTTGAACATTCTGACACTACTTCGCGCAAAATAGTTCATTCAAATTACAAAAATGTTTTATAATAAAAGTCTTCGGAATTCTTTTTCTTACATTACTGTAGGTAACGTATTAGAGGTATAAGTTTGCTTTGTCTTTACTTTCTTTATATGTTTAACTTCACGTAAACAGGCTGTTCTATGTTCTATATATGTTTCACTAAGGCTTTTCATACATGAATTATGGAGCATAAAATCGTATTGAGACGCTGTTTGTGTCACATTAGATATTTCATCATCATCATTGGTATGTAGCTAGGTGTTAGTACGGATGCATTTAGTTAATGGCGTTCGATCTTGTTGATCTTTGTTTTCATTATTTTCTAAGTATATATTTAGACAACCTTATTTTGAATTTTTAAATTTTGATGATTGCTCAAAAATTTGCATAAATTTGTTCTTTTTAAATGTATAGTTCTGGATTCATTTATTATTACCCCAAAACTATATACGGATAAAAGCTCTTTTTTGCCAAAATGTCACAGTAGCTTTGCGTTGAGTTAGTGGATAAGTATGGTCATCTTTAAATTGATGGAAAAAAATGTAACCAAAATTCAGCAAAATTATGAATACTCTTCCTCCAGAACATGCCTTAACATACCCCAGAATGCATCTATGGCAATGTAGATTTTCAAAAATTTTCGGGGTATCATGCCCCCGGACCCCCCTAACACAAGTGCCTACACATGGGTTTCGTTCAAGCTACGCACCTGGTTCCGGTTCCGGTCCAGCAGCGACGGAGGCTACTCTACTCGGCGTGAAGCTTGGTTACGAGCAAGTCTACATATGGACAAACTTTTCGTCAATAATAAAATGTACACGGTAGACTTTCTCCCAATACAAGAAATAGAAAAATTGCCTACAATTCCAGGTGCCCAGCAACAGAATTCTGCATTACTAAATAGGAAATAAAATGGGAATACTTAAATATCCTATCTTGGAATATTAATGGATTGAAGTCTAAGCTGAATGATTTTGACTTTTTAAATCTCATCGCTTCATATGATATTGTGCTGTTAACAGAAACATGGACTTCAAAACTTACAAATTTAAAAATTAAAGGTTTTGATTAAGTCCTAACAGTAAGTCAAAAGCGAAACGTATAGTAATAGTGGGGGGGGGGGATTGTTATTTATTACAAAGACAGTTTGGTAAATAAGCTTGAGATTGTGAATATAAACTTAAAAGGTATCGTTTGGATTAGATTAAAAAGGAGCATTTTGGATGTGAAACAGATATTTACTTAGGTACATGTTACATTCCACCTGAGGATTCAAATGTTTATAAAGATGTAAATTCCAAGCTTTTCGAGTTTGATTTTTTTGAGCAGTTAAATGAGGATATTCGTAAATATAGTGACCTTTGTCGAGTCTTCTGCATGGGCGATTTCAACGCTCGAACAGGTGAGAGGTAGAACCATGTAGAGAACATTCACTTAGATCGTTTCACTGCGTTTCCGACCGACGAGATCCAGGATATTCCGAAGCGATCAAACAACGATACACACGTTAATTCTTTTTGTAACTATTAACTTTATTCAAAGAAAATAAAATTATCATAGCTTATGGGCGTTTAGAACCAGGTTTTTGTACTTTTCATTCAAAATTTAGAAACAGAGCTGTTATGAGTACAGTGGACTATCTTTTAACGAATTTCGAAAAATTTTCTTCTTTGACCGATGTATGTGTTATGGATATGACCGAATTCTCAGATCATTGTCCCATTTCATTTTCATTAAGTTATAGTCAAAGTAATAGCAAAATATACAAGGTACCACCAATAAATAAAATTGTATGGAATACTGAAAATAATAATAATTTTTGCAACTTGTTGGAAGAAAATAGACATGCGTTTGAAAAAATATGTGATAAACTAATGTCAGGTGAAAATGATATTGACTGTAGTATAAACACTTTATCTCAAATGATTTATGATATATCTTATAAATGTCATTGTAAAACATTTCATAAAAATAAGCAAAAAATTAATAAAAAATCGCCATGGTTTAATCATGAATGCAGAAATGCTAAATCAGATTTTCTAAACAAAAAAAACGAAATTTTGCTTTGAATAGTTCTAATGAAAATAAGTTATTATTTTTGACAAGCAGAACTAAGTATGCAAGGGTTAAGAGACATGCAAAATATTTATATTATTCTAAGGAGAAATCAAATCTTTCAGATATGTGTAAAACGTCTCCCCGTAAATTTTGGAAATATATAAATAAGTATAAAAGCAAATCGAAAGCCAATAATTGTCAAAATTTAAATGCTTTTGTCGATCATTTTTTGCGTATTTGCAATACAGCCGCTTAAATGCAGACGATTTTTCACAGTCACGTGATTCACCTGTACACGTCGAGCAGCTAGATACCCACATTACAATAGATGAGATCTCTAAAACAATTTCATCGTTGAATAGAAATAAAAGTGAGGATTATCAAAATATAGTGGCGGATTTTTTCATTGATGCTAATTATTTTATAAGTAAATCTTTAATAAAATATTTGAAACAGGTGTTTATCCTGATTCATGGTGTAAGGGTATAATTGCTCCAATACATAAGAAAGGTGATCATGATAATCCCTCGAACTACAGGGGCATCACTTTGGTAAATTGTATGGCAAAATTTTTTCGTTAATATTGCGCAACAGAATTAATAAATGGTGTGAGTCAGAAAGAATTTTCAGCGATATTTAGTTTGGTTTTAGAGATTCTAGATCAACCTCTGATGCTATTTTTATTCTTCATGCCATAATTCAGGAAGTTTAGGCAAAAAATTTTGAACTCTATTGTATTTTCATTGATTATGAAAAGGCTTTTGACACAGTTATAAGAGATGCGTTATGGATTTAGCTGTTAGATACTGGTATTAGTTGTAAAATGATAAATATGTTAAAGGCAATTTATTCGTCTGTAGTGTCATGTGTAAAAATTAATGCTTTTATGAATATGTCAGAAATTTTCGACGTACCTCTTGGATAAAAGCAAGGAGAGCCATTATCTCCCCTGCTATTTATTCCTTTTTTAATGATATTGAAAAATGCATAGATCTTAACAAAATGTCGAATAGCGACCTTGAGCTCTTGTCTAAATATTTGCTACTTTTTGCAGACGATATCTTGCTTTTCACTACAAGTCCAGAGAGCTTACAAATTCAAGTTGACAATGTAAATAGTAATTCGTCAAAATGGGGGCTTAAAATAAATGTTAATAAAACTAAAGTTTGTGTTTTTGAAAGAAGGAAATCTGTACATAACTTTAGTATAAACATTGACGGTCAGTTTGCAGATATTGTTGATAATTTTTTATATTTAGGTGTAAAATTTTCTTATACGGGTAGCTTTTCTGAAGCAACTAAGACTCTTGCAGAGCAAGGCCTTAGAGCATATAACAGTCTATTGGGTATTTTTGACAGGATAAAGCTAGATGTTAAAACTAAACTGTACCTTTTTGATAGTCTGATAACACCAATTCTGTTATATGGTTCAGATGTATGGGGAATTTACAAATATAAAGATATTGATAAACAGCAAATAAAACTTTATAAATATGTACTTGGTGTTAAAAAACAAACTCCTAATTGTGCTGTCTATGGAGAACTTGGTAAATTTCCTTTGTCAATTTTATGTAAAGAAAGGTCTTTAAAGTTTTGGAATAAAATTGTTAATAATCAGCATTCCCCTATATATAGCATGTATTTAGATCAATATTTTAATGGAAATAATAAATGCTGGGCTAGGTAAGCTCATACTATTATAAATGAGTTAGGATTTGCATATTTGTTAGATAACTATAATGTTATTTCTGATTTTAGCTTAATTTTCAAACAACGCTTTAGAGATCAATTTATACAAAATTGGCATGAGCAAATAAATAACATGCCAAAACTCTTTTATTTTAGGAATTTCAAATCAAATTTTTGTTTTGAGGAATATCTAAATGTAATATAAAATGACAAGTTAAGAAAACGTTTGACATGTTTCAGACTTGGTTACCATTCTCTAGAAATTGAAACTGGCAGATATATAGGTTTAAACAGAAATGAGAGAATATGTAAACTTTGTACTCAAAACATGATAGAATCAGAATATCACTTCCTGCTTTGTTGTCCATTTTATTCAGAATTAAGAAAACTTTTTATTCGTAATGCATCTTTTCTCACATTGAATAAGTTTTATTATATCATGTCATCGAATAATAAACATAGATTATTACTGATAAGTAAGTACTTGGACAAAGCTTTTAAATCACAGTTTAAACATTGATGATAGACCTATGGTATAATCAAGTTACACTTAATTTACATAAATATTTTATCAGATTTGAAAGGAGATAAGTAGTTATCTCATTTTAAATGTTTTACAACCTTATAATTTAGTAATTATTGCTATGCGTAAAGTAATAATTTTATATCTATTTAAGACGCAACAAATCTATCTATGTTACCATTTGTATTCAATATTAAAATTTAAGCTGAATAAAGAAAATGCTCCCTGACGTTGTATTTCAATCGCAACTCTTCGGCCCTTTCCGTCAATCTTCGGATAAGGACCTCGAACACAATAGTAAGAACTAGCCTTAAAGTTACATTAAATAAATATGTAAAAATGTTTTTGCCGTTAGCCTAAAAAACCAAGCATTCTATAGTTCCATTAACCTTTTTAACAGTATTGTTGTAAATCTCATCAAATATTGTTCATAAATAAGGATTTTAAACGGAAAACCCCACGGTAACACTAAAGTTCGTATACGAATTTTAACATGCAAATGAAGATTATAATCAGCTTGTGTATGCGCTACGTCACAGTATTATAACTGCTATCCGGAACACAACAAATATGAGATTTTCTTGTGAAAACACATTTTAACCGTTTAACTTCACGGTGCACTAAGCCTGAGGTTCAGTAAAAAATAATCATCTCATAAAAAAGATTGAATTTGTATAAAAACATCCGTTACAATGCGGAAATATACCGTTAAATAAGGACTGCTACATATAGTCATGTTTGTTGATTTAATATTGATGTACTTTTTTTTTTTAGTACGGATGATTTGAAGGCGGAGTTTATCATGCAAACAGATATTGTACTTCCGATTTCGCCACAATGAGGTTGTCCATTTTTTATGCTAATAAAACTCATTTTGGTTGTCTGGACACCAAAATAAGATCTGGAGTCGATATGAAACCCAATTTATTATTGAAATGTCGCTATTTCTGTTTTTATGAAATTTATTCAATGCAACAGAAACTAAACATGTTAACAAATAGTGAATGCTAGGAGTTGTTAATTGTTAACTCGGTTTATTCCAATATTTCGAGTAAAAGTCCTACTAAATAAGTAACACATATAAATATAAAAGTAAACAGTACATGATTTTCATACTTATTATTATGACTGTACCTCGGAAAGTAATGTCAAAAATCGTCCGGTACTTCTATATATGGAACCGTATTTGTCACTAACATCATACGGAATTTTCTATCCGTTGAAGCGTATATTTGCGCTGATCTGCGTGCATTTTAGTGAGAATTTATAGATATATAATAAAGAAATACACTTAGATCGATTTCTATGCCATTTTTTGCCCTATTCTACATTAAATGGATTACAACTCTAAAAAAAATATATTTTCAGTCCCGTCATTCAAAAATGAATGAATGAATGAATGAATGAATGAATAAATGAATGAATAAAAATCGAGCTTATCTACTTATATCTGTAGTAACAAACCGTGTATATCCAAGGAAAATTAACAATTGTAAAAATAATACTAATATTAAATAGAAGAACAGATAGAAAAGTTCATGCAACACTCAAACTCAATAATAGTAAACAAATTTAATAAATTATTATCGATTTGCCCGGTATTACTCGGTACAAATGTGGTAACATGTATAATAATACAAACCTTAGTTACTAACTATATCCAAACTATATAACCATAAGTTGTTTGAGATTTTACAATATTCACTATATATAAGATTCTGTTTCCTTCATCCGCCAGTATAAATACGTGTGTGTATGTACCATGGCACTTGAAATGTAAAGTTGAACTTTTATCATCGAAATATCAAAATATCTTATCAATTTTCTCGTTATACATCTGATTTATTTATAACTTGTCAATTTATCACACAAATGATCTGCTTCTTCAACATTGGTCATTTATCATTCATGAAGGTATTTATAGATAAGGAACTCTGTTATTCACACGATAAATATTTCATACTTTCATTCCACTATCAGAAATTGGTTAAAACTAAGTTACTTATTGACATGTATATCAAATATAAAGCACAATTCTACAATACTTCTTGACAGAGTTAACAAGGTTTGATAGCTTAGAAGGTTATATCTGAAGTCGTTTTTTGCGGTGGTGACGGGTGTTTCGCTCGCGTTCTTTGCGGTGGTGACGGGTGTTTCGCTCGCGTTCTTTGCGGTGGTGACCGGTGTTTCGCTCGCATTCTTTGCGGTGGTGACCGGTGTTTCGCTCGCGTTCTTTTATTATTTTCAACAGCTTTCCAACCCGAAATCTGAATATTTGTGGCATTTAGAAACTAAGAACGCAATACTGCCTTTCCTGAATTTATTTGTTGAATTTTTTAAAATCTGTTTGGTTTCATCCTTATAAAATTTGATTGCTGTGCTATTTTAAAGCAGGCATTTTGTATGGTAGCGAAATTAACATTAATTTACTGATATGACGATTTTCAAATATAGGTAACCTGACTTAATGTAACAAATACTCAACTGTTTTATGTTAACTTTTTTTTGTAATCATTGAAAACAACCTACGTAATTTTGACATCTACATGAGATCTTTACTTAGGAAGTTTATGTTAATTCGTAAGCTAATCTTTGTTAAATAGATTTTAGTTGAATTTGGTTTATTCTTTATTTAAATTGAAGTCATGGAGATTTCGAGCAACATATACGTAACAAGTTTATACAAAAGTGAAAAGCGTCATTTGAAGACACATGATACCTCAGAAATAAATAAATCTTAACCTCTTTCGAAAGGGCAAGCATGAATGTTATAATGTTTATCTATAGTTAACGATTTTAAAGAATGTTAGATACTTATTACCTGAGGAAAGTTGCGATTAATGTGAAATAATTTGTTATAAAGGTAGCAAAATTTAAGTAGTATTTTGACTTCCATACAAAATACTTATTCACTATAACTGCTTAAAAGCAACAAATGAAACAGATGGCTCTGGTAACTGGCCAATAAGTAACTTTTTGCATACTATGAAAGTAACTAAAAAGCATTTCGGAGGAATAATGGGCTATTACAAATGTATCAAAACTTGAAAATAATTAGCAATTTTTATCAGGCTCTTGTTATGAGAAACATTTCAATGTTTTATACAAATGATGTGCAGAGAAATCAATACAACGGCATCACATATAAAAGTTTAGTGAACCGTTATACAACAATGAATTATGCAAAATATGCTCTTGTCAGTTCGTTGAATTTCTACTTTATTGCACTATGTATAAACATATTAAACATCAATATTCAATACATACATGTTTGTTGATATTGTTTCGCCTTGTTCTGATAAGTTAATCAATATAAAGACCTCTACTAGCAAGCTGTTTTCGGTTTTCATTTTCGATCATGTGAGCAATATCTGATTGGTCAATCATTTGTTTATCACATCTATATTTACTTGATGTATATATTCTAGCTTAATGAGCGTCCATCCGTCCTTTCGGGCACTGAAAGTACGAACCCCGTTTGAGGTGCCGATTACTAAGGAATTACTAATGAATGAAATTATTCGTTATTTTCAGCCCTACATGACAATAAATTGAACCACAACAATCCTTCTACTAGAACATAAAGTTTTCTGTATATTCATATTTAAGTCCAAGTTATTTGAGTGTTGATTTGGCATTACTTTGCTCTTAGAGCCATGTTTTATATTTGCCCGTATATAGAGAATAACAGGTTACTGTCTTTTGAGAAAGGGTTTCTCAGACGAGGTTAGATATGGTCCTGGAAGGGGCGAGGCTTGCCGAGCCCCTTCCGGACCATATCTAGCCGAGTCTGAGAAATCCCTTCCTCAAAAGACAGTAACCTGTTATTCTTTTTATCATGCCTCTATTATGACTATGCATCTTATTTTTTTAATTCGGGGCGCTAAATTTCTGAACGTACGGTAACCACAAGAGGGTTTTACGCCAAAAAAAGTAGTCCGAGGGTTTTTACCAATAATTTTATAACACAACACAATATTTGGTACAATTTGCTTTAACAATTTATTTACTGTGTATTATCATAAATATTCAGCAAAGTCAATTAAACAATACCAACAATAAACATCATCAATGCTGATCTGGCGTAGGAACATAGTGTTCTCAAGTCACTGACTGAGAAAGGTTTATGTTCTCAGACAGGCTTTATCAGGCAGTTGTCATAGTAATGGCATGATAAATTATTGATCATTTCTGGGTCCTGTACAGACTTTATTGAGTTATTAAGATCAAATGTATTTTTGTTTATTTATCATAAAACTTCCAATTGATATGTTTGCTAGCGATGCAAATACAATTATTTTATTATTTGTTGTTGATTAATTTATAAAAGTCTTACTATAATAAATTTACAGAAATACAAATAAATTATATGATAGTTATTTTACCTGGATATAAATATTTTCTCGGCAAAGTATGATGTTGCAAAAACATCCAAGACATTTACACTTTCTAACCTTTTCTATTAATATTTCATGTAATAGTATTGTGGTTTATAAAATATAAACAGTTTGGATATGGTACAACTGGTTAGGCAGTCGCCTGTATAGATGTGTATATAAGATATATGTTAAAAAAGAGCATTCATCTGAATATTTTTTGTCTATCTTTAAATGACCTTAACGTGTTGGTTTTTAACTAAAGAGAGGTGGCGACAGTTGATGATCGCTTTTGATAATTTTAACAAGACACAAATTTTAACGTTGAAAATAGTAATTTGTTGTGAGTATTTCATAAAGGAAATTATACCTATCCAAGTGTAAATGGTTAGAAATTGGAGGTCAAGGTCACAATAACTGTACAGTTTTCCATATCATATGTTTGTTCACATGTACTTAAAAGTATAACCAATAACTAACGTGACTCACGGAAAATTTCATGAATATCCTTCGGGAATTACTTAATTCCTAAAAAGAGTGGAACAGTTTTTTATACTTGGCATTTTCTTTTACATTTTTCATCATCAATTATTTGTTAATGACAGGTATTTATGATAGTCAAACTTTTAATATAAAAGTAATTCAGCCCTTTGAAAGCGAAAGTTATAAGCATTATGCCACTTTTATACCAGTATGAAGGTAAAGAGAAATACAGAAAGTTAAACAAAGTCAGGCTATACCGATGTCGGTGTACGAGTATGTAATGATGAAGAAATAAACAGTTACCATAGAGCTAGATATTCCTGTCTGTTCCGACAGACGGTGTTTGATTCTTTTTCTTGCATATTACATATCAATTATTTTCAGAACAGATATTACGAAAACTGATATTCTCCTTACGAACTTTTTTCTTATAGTAGCGTATGAACTTCATTCATACCGTAAAATATGACGTCATTCTTAGAACGCAATTAATTCATAAAAGGCGCACGACAATGACGTCATTTAAAGCACGCGACTTGACGTCATTGCCGCGCGCCTTTAATAAATGAATTGCGTTCTTAGGACGACGTCATTTTACATTTATGAATAAAGTTGTAAGTTCATACGCTACTGTAAGAAAAAAGTGCGTAATGAGAATATCAGTTTTCTTAATTTCTGTTCTGAAAATAATTGACATATATGGTAACTGTTTAGCGGAAACTTGGCAGAGCCTCGTAACCGCCGTAAACAGCTACCCTCGAACTAGATATTCCGGTCTGTACCGGCAGCCAGTGTAAGATTATCATATTATTCTTGCATAGCAGACTGGCGTTTCCGTGAGTTTTACACATGCCGGACATTTCATCTGGATGTGCCAGATGAGTCGTGTGCCATACAACAGCGTCATTTTATCGCATTTTATGAATGAACCGCGTTAAAAATGACGTCTTTTCGGCGCACCTTAGAAGGGAAAACTATGGGATTATACTCATCACAGCTCTGGAGCAGAACCTCTAGACTCTTGCAGAAATCGTGATCACAAAATACTGAAAATTGACAAATATCGTTGTTTTTTTTTTTTGTTTTTTTTTGTTTTGTTTTTTTTATTTTCTCGATAATTCTTACATTTTTCATTCATTAATGCATTCATAAATGGGCGTGAAAAGATGAATTAGACCTTTTTTTTCATTGACGCATGCCTATAGCTTAATGCTAACATTTACCGCATCTTTACACTATGTTTGCATAACGCAAATGACGTCTCGTCAATATACATATAATGTATATGCACGGCCGTGCAATACCGTTTTTACGGAGTCGCAAAAGCGGCACGCGTGTGTGATAAAATGTTTTAATATGATTTATAATATTTGTCATATGTTCGGTTCGGATCCGAGGGGACCCGCTCATTGGGCGGTTACAAGGTTTGGCGAGTTACCGCTCATGGGCGGGTTCCCGCGGGGACGGATTTTCCGATCTGACCCGAAAAAAAAATATGTCAGATATTTTTTCTTGCACATTCTACTTCTTGCACATTCTGCCATATTCCACTTTAAATAAACCTCTTTAATTAATAAAACAATACTATGAATATTTATGTCTTTTCAGTCGAAACTGTTTTTTTACAGTAGCGTATGAAATTACAACTTCATTCATAACTGTAAAATTACGTCATCATTAGCGTGCCATTGTACAGCACGCGACTCATCTGGCATGGGGATGCAAATTTTCGGCATTTGTAAACACCAGTCTGATAGGCAAGAAAAGCTAAATTAAAATATAAAAGCGTACTTACGTCGTAAATAGTGTGAACTTTGGTCCTTTATTGATTAATAACAATCTGTTACGACTTAGAAATGACACAAGTGACAAAATATACTTATTCTGACTTATGAAAATTGTATATACAACGTTATTACTATAGACATCCTAGTCTGGGTTCCAGTCTGTCGATTTCTTATGTGCTTCTGTTCGGCAAATCGACATGTTTGTACACAGTTTTCATGTGTGTTAAATAAGAGACACATTCTGTATTAGTACTGTTTTGAGAAACGACCATTTAAAAGGTTATGGAAACAACATTATTTACCTTTTTTTTTTAAATTTTATAAAAATATTTCATAAAATATAGATTATACCCTTAAATGCTGTCATAATTGAAATTGTCTGTATAAAAGATAAAGATGTTGATACATGCATTCAACAAAAATAATCAGTAAAATTACATAATTCATTCTCGATCTGTTGTGATAACTAACGCTGTGTTTAAACAAATAATTAATTCAATAATCTAAGGTTCTGTTTCCAGGCCTACTCTGGGCTCCTCCGCAAATGATCGCTCTGTCTTGATTGAACATGTATATGGAGACATTCAGTATCGACTGTTTATTATTATCATCATCATCATCATCATCATCATCATCATCATCATCACCACCACCATCATCATCAACATCATCATCATCATCAACATCATCACCGCCGCCGTCGTCGTCGTCGTCATTGTCATCGTCATCATCATTATTATTATTATTATTATTATTATTATTATTATTATTATTATTATTATTATTATTATTATTATTATTATTATTATTATTATTATTATTATTATTATTATTATTATAGTATTTGAAATATTTGTTACATTAAAACAAATATTGAAATCTAAAACATGCTCTGGCCATATAAAGTGAAATAATGAAGACAAAACTTCAACGATCTAAGTGTTATCCATTTTATTGTGATGTAAAATGATACATGTTTGTAAACTTGCTAAAACTAAATTCCAACTAAAGAATTTCAGGTATTTTACACATATGTATTTCATTTGTACAATATGAATAAAAGATAACTTTATTTACAGTTCATAAATACTTGTTGTTATATAATCATGCTATAACATTTGTAAACGTCTTCAGTGTTGTTATACTCTGCTGGTTTTTCGGTACATAAGTGTTGAAGATTGAACACCGCTTCAGCCGGTGTTAGGGGGGCGTTAGAGATGCTGCATCTCATAAACAGACTCAATCACCCGGTGTTAGGGGGCGTTAGAGATGCTGCGCCTCATAAACAGACTCAATCACCCGGTGTTAGGGGGCGATAGAGATGCTGCGCCTCATAAACAGACTCAATCACCCGGTGTAAGGGGGCGTTAGAGATGCTGCACCTCATAAACAGACTCAATCACCCGGTGTTAGGGGCGTTAGAGATGCTGCGCCTCATAAACAGACTCAATTAGCCGGTGTTAGGGGGCGTTAGAGATGCTGCGCCTGATAAACAGACTCAATCAAATCGAGTCTGAAATTTTCATTTCATTGCCTGCAAAAGATCACATTTGTTCCAGATTTTAAATGTTAATATGAACTACCAATTGATGCATGAAAATAAAACATTAACCAAGTTCAATTATCATCAGACGATGCTTATATAGACGATTTAAATGTCAAAATCTTCTTGCTTTTGTTTCATATGAGCCGCGCCATGACAAAAACAACATACTGGGTTTGCGACATGCATTGATCCAGACCAGCCTGCGCAGTCTGATCAGGATCCATGCTGTTCGCTATCAGGTTCTCTACTTGTAATAGGGTTGGTAAGCTAACAGCATGGATCCTGATCAGACTGCGCGTATGCGCAGGCTGGTCTGGATCCATGCTGGTCGCAAACGCACTATGTTGGTTTTGTCGTGACGCGGCTCATATATAACATATACACTGCATGTAAATATACAGATAACAATCTTCAATAAAGACTTCACATAAATGCATATACACAAGTTTAAACAGAAATAGTATTATAATGATTTAAAGTATCAATTAACATAATAAGTCAGACATATAGACCATTTTATCGACATTAACTATATACAGTTTATTGTAACACATTTGACACAACATTAATTTTATAATGTGACTGAATAAGCAGTAAACATAATTTACATTAAAAAATATTTTTGTGTGGATGATGAGTAAATGTATGTTGTTTACAGATCCAGTTTCATACACTCACTAAAATAAATGAAATAACTTTACATTTTGTCATATTTGTTTACAATTTTATAATAAACGTCACCTGAGAAATCAATCACCCCTGTGACTCACATAACTATCGATACACTTCTTTTTCAAATTATCGGTAATGAACATTTTATAAAAACAGTGGGACAGTCTTAATTTTAGTTTTTTATCCGTGGTAGTTCAATCGCCATTTAAATAGTCAATATTTTTAAATATACAACTTATTGACCTCGATAAATAAGCATAATGTCACTTTAATGAAATGTTTTCCTATATTTTTATAAAAATGACAAATAATAACAAAGTGGTATTCATCTTCTATATCTCTGTTTTTGACAAACATACGATATCGCTCATTTCTTCCTAAATTGTTTCTAGAATAACGTCCTGTTTCAATAGCTTGCTTATGTCGAGAAATGCTTAACTTAGATTTTTAAAATGCAATACATCTTAATACAGTTTAAAGCCAAATCATGTTTTAAAGTTCCTATCCATTCCTAGTGTCCCTAACTCATGTATTAATTAAAAATAATTTTGTTTAAAGTATCGATTAGCTGTGCTTTAGATGCAGTTGATCTAAATCAATACAGATTCCGTATTGCAAAACATATGAAAAGCCATAACAATCTGTTATTTATGTGAGCATTTATTTTTTTAATTTTAGTGAGCCGTTATTTTCTATTTAGGCTACGTGTACAAAAAATATTCGTACAACGTTTAACCAATGTTATAAACAATTGGTAGACGAAATAATTTTACATCAGAATTTGATACTGCAAATACGTTTATTGATATTAATTGCGGTTAAAAGTCCTAATTCACTATGAACACCGAAATTACCTTTATTCAAGATTTACAAAACTTTAGATGGACGCGTTCGATTTTCTTTGACCTACCAAAGCCTAAAATTGCACAGCTTAATTTCTAAAGCTTTTTTACTATCATTTTATGATGTTTTAAATGTTACATTTCAGTCATATTTTCTTCACTTTTGTGTTTTTATAAACAGTAGGGAAATTAAAACGCTCACAGCCTGACGACATTCATTGTTTATTCATTCATTCATTCAGTTTTTATATATTTTGTTATCACTTTGTCCTTTATTTTGGTCAATTATGGTAGTTTATTTCAAATAAAAATAATGCTTCATCATTTACCCTAAGCTTGAACATTCATTGTCACAACAATTTACAGTACATACGCTCGTATATCAAGAGCACCATGATCTAACCATTCAGTTAATGGTGCATCCCAAATATTATCAATACTATCAACACTTTGATCATCACGCTATATAAATTTGAATTAGCCTTCATAATAATTTGTACGCCTACCGTTCACTAGTGTTTATGACATAGACTTACGCAAGTCAGTAAGTACATAGTCGTTAAAGCTATAAAATAGAACATTCAAGCTACATTTTAAATAAAATATGTAACATATTTTCCCTGTCGGCTTACAAACCAAGCATTCCATTGTTTTGTTAACATTTTAACAGTATTCTTGTAAATCTCATTAAAAACTGTTCATAAGTTTTGATTTTAACAGGAAAACCCCACGGTAACACTAAAGTTCATATACGAATATTAACATGCAAATGAAGACTTGTATAATTAGCTCGTGTTTGCGCTACGTCTCAATGGTGAAATCAATTGTTACCATGTGGGTCAAAGCAAATAGGAGATTATTCTTGTCCAAACTAACTTTTACCGTTTTAGTTTCACGGTGCATTAGCCCTGTTGTTTACAAAAAATTAGTTATCTCATAAAAGGATTGAATTTGTGAGAAAACACCCTTAATTCTATGCGGAAATATACCGTTAAATTCGGACTGCTACTTAAAAATGTTTGTTGATTTTCCATTGATGTACGGATGACCCAAAGGCGGAGTTTCTCATGCAAATAGAAATTGTACTTCCGATTTCGCCACAATGAGGTTGTAGATTTATGGCTTATAAAACTCATTTTGGTTGTCTGGACACCAAAATAAGAACGGGAGTCGATATGAAACATATTTAATTAACGAAATGAAGCTATTTCTTTTTTATGAAATTTATTTAATGTAGCTTTAAGCTGTTTATCAATTGTAAGTCAAAAAGTATTAATTTTACGAAACTTGTCATTTAAGATAACATTAAGTGATTTCACAATAAGGTCATTGCTTGAAATGGTAATTTAAACCTAAAATATCTAACATTATCAAATTAGTTATTATACTTAAACAAATCAGCTTCTAAAATGTTTATTATTTTTAATCAAGAAATACTAAGATTTTTTAGATTATATATATTTTCAGATGTGAGCAGGCTTACAAATTTAAACATACTAGGTCTATCATTATAAAATTCTAGACAAACAAATAGATAATGAGATTCATCGCCGATATCGTTACAAATATTACATTTACGGTATTGATTTGTCAAATGATAATAATGTTAATAATGTAGAACAACTTGACATTTTGTTTACTGTTGAAGAAGTTTTACAAGCTACTTCAGAATTAAAACGAAGAAAAAGCGCAGGTATTGACTGCCTTATTCCAGAAATGTGTATTGAATGCAACGATCGATACACTTGCACCGTTATTGTGTAAACATTTTTAAACATGTGTCATTAATTGTATTTATCTTGTCCCAGGTCCTAAAACACTGGAATATCTATACAGGAATTACTCTTACTAGCATTTTTTCTAAGATTTCTAAGATAATTTCTACACTTTTAAAAACACGTCTTCGTAAATATGCCGAATCAAATAAATTATTGTCCGATTTCCAATTTGGTTTAAGGAAGAACAAAAGCACGGTCGATTGTATATTTGTTTTAACATCCATAATAGAAAGAGTTATCTCCCATGAGAAGAAAAATCTTTAGTGTGCTTTCGTAGAATTTCGTAACGCGTTTGATATGGTTTACAGGAATGGTATATGGTTTAAATTGTTACAGTGTGGTGCTTCCTCTAGATTTGTCAAGATGTTACCAAAATATATGAATAAGTAAAGTGTTGTGTACGTGTTAATGGTCATTATACTGAAAATTTTGATAGTATACAGGGAGTTAAGCAGGGCAAACCTTTATCGCCCTTGCTATTCTTATTTTTTCATGAATGATATGCAAAATTGTATATATGAAAATACCATAGATTTTTTTTGTATCGATGAAATTAGAATTAGAATTTATTAATTGTTATTTGCAGATGACACTGTTTTAATGTTGTATTGTAGAGATGGTCTTCAGAATATTTGAAATAACTTACATGCATATTGTACAGAGCGGGGGATGAGTGTTAATATAAATAAAACAGTTGTTATGGTTTTTAAAAAGGGCAACAGACCAGAAAACATAGATTTATTCTATGATAATTGTAAACTTAATATTGCCACAAAATTTACAAATCTTGGAGTTACACTATCTTCTAATGGTTGCTTTTATATGCTTGGAAATCTTTATCACAACAGGCAGAGAAAGCCCCGTTTTAGTTTAGTTTAAACCTATTTTATTCATAATCATACACAGTACATAATATACAATCATTCAATATATACAATGTTGAAATGGATTTGAACGAAAGATATAAAACCTTAAATAGTTCTTCTCCGAAGCCCTGTTTTATCTTGCTTCATAATTTGATATTGTGTCGTTGACTGTATCGGAAAAAATAAAGTTGTTTGATTCCATGATTGCTTCTATTATGAACTATGGATATGAAATGTGGGGATTCCATAAGACCCCGGATATAGAACGGCTGCATATGTAAGTAAGACTACAGACACCCAATACTACAATATAATGGGAATTAGGTAGATTCCCTATGATAATTATACATAAGATAAGAATTATCCGATACTGGTATAATAATATGAAAATTCCAGGTTAAACTATGTTTGTTTGTTTGTTTCATTTTACGCCTTTTTCAACAGTATTTCAGTCATATAGGCGGGTAGTTTCCTAACCATCGTTCCTGGAGAGCTACACCAGTACTAGACTACCTTCCTCCGCGCTAAACTACCAAAGCATCTCCCGGGGATCGAACCCACGCCAGAGAGGTTAAACTATGTACAAATTATTTAATATGCGT
Source organism: Ruditapes philippinarum (assembly GCF_026571515.1). Lineage (NCBI taxonomy): Eukaryota > Metazoa > Mollusca > Bivalvia > Venerida > Veneridae > Ruditapes > Ruditapes philippinarum. The sequence goes on along the minus strand of NW_026852389.1, from coordinate 394,280 downwards.
TATGGAAATGTATGTGATCTAAAAATGTTAACAAATATTAGATGTTACTGGATGTTACTGGATATATATCTATGGGAAAATGTTTCTTTGTCTAATGTACACATACAAAATGTAATAAAATGCATATATGACCAATATTGATAACAATGGTTTTCTGATCTTTGAACTCTGCCTAAACTTGAAACGCCAGAAAAATATTTTTCTGTGTTAAAAATGAAAATCAAAGAATTAGTTTGACAAAAATTTAAATGCTCTGCACATAACTTACTTATAGAAGAAGGAACACATAGAAATATAGAAAAAAACCTAAGACTCTGTACCAAATGTAATATGAATGTCATCGAAAATGAATATCACTTCCTCTTAGTTTGTCCGTTTTATAGAGAATTGCGTATAAACTGTTTTTTCATTGGTCTTATTTATTCAAGTTTAAAAATCTTTTTAACAGTTCTCAAAAAAGTACTATTATTAAGCTAGCTAAATATTTATACTTATCATTTTCTTTAAGAGGATGATTATAAATAATTTATGTATTGCTTAACTTGTGTTATAAAGTCACAAATATTTTATATGTGTAGCTATCGTTATAATGTCAAAGTATTATTGTGAAACAAATGGAAAAACGAAATCAAGCTAACATTATATGATAGCAAAATAACATATTCTAGAAAAGAAAATTAAAGAGCATAGGATTTAAAGCCTATTAGTACACTTATTTGTCTTTTTAAACAGTTTTCCTCGTCTTTTCATTTGCACACCAAAGACAGTACATATTCATGCATCTGTTTATTCACGTCTTTCTATATTGTATCCATAAATGTTATCATCACCGTTGTTATGATGTTCAAAATATGTAATAGTTATAACCATCATCCTTTTCTCATGTTCAAAATATGTATTGTTTTGTCTTGTGTCGCCATAATACTACTTATTTATTGGCAAAAAACATTGTAAATATGTTTAAGCCAAATAAACATTGAATTGAATAGATGTATTCAAAGAGATGTTATGTAAAAGTTCCATTCGAAAATTCGTTATGAACCGTTTTCGTAATAATTTCATACTTTGACATATTAAAATGAGTATTAAATTACAAAAAAGAAGTAAAAAACAAGGAGAGGTAACTTATAAAGATCAGTTCTCGGTGGGTCGCACTTCTTGGCGTAGGAACAAAAGGCCACCCGTGTGAAAATTATCAAATATCTTTCTTAAATGTGAAATCGAACAAGTGCTTACAGGTGATGAGACTTAGGTGTATTATTTTGAGCCCCAGACGCGTGTCAATAATAAGCTGTGGTGACACAAATGTCAAAGTAAATTAGTCATTGCCAAACGAAACAATACACGGGAACAGTATTGTATGCCATATTTTCAACATATTTTATTCAGAAATTTATACATAGTAAACAACAAAACAGGAGTTGTAGATTTTAAAAAATATACTCGATCGAAGTAATATTAGTTAACTTGCATAGCATATTTCTAAGTTTTCGATACATATATTACAATGACATAATAATATCTTGTAGGTAAACAAATAAGAAACCCATTGTGTAAACAATGAAATTAAATTACTAGTAGAAGCATATTGATATTGATGCTTCTTTAAAGTAGGACAACTGCTATTTCAAAGTATTACTTATTTTTGCGTTTGACTTTATAGATTTTGTAACAATATGCAATATTGATAGTATTATTTAAGAATCGCATACGAAAATAGAAGGATAATGGGTATTGGATATTATAAAGTCAACAAACTTCTTATAAACGTTTTATCTCTAATTTAATGCAAACAGCTATCGTTAAAAATAAATCACTTTATAATTGACACTGACCCAAAACTGGTACCCCATCCACCGCATTAATTGTGTGAAAATCTGGAGGTTGGAAGTTAAATTAATTCGACTTACAATTGGATTTTTAATTAAAAAGGAAATGTCGGATGTATCATGATAAAGAAATTATTGATAACAGTTTTGAAGGCATATTATGGTTAAAATTTTCAGATAACATTTCAGAGTTAAAATTTTATACATGTGTATGCTATCTGCCACCCAATAACTCTTCTGGCAAATTGATGTTAGATATTTTTATGATATCCTATTATCTAGTATATATGTTTATCAAAATGATTGTCCATTATACATTTGTGGAGATATTTATAGTCGTATTGGTGACAACTGTGATCTTATTATTGGGGTTGAGGATTTGCCAGACAGAAATATTGTTGATATTTCTTGTAACGTATGGTGACAAGTTATTAGATTTCCTGATAGATAGAAACATGTGTTTATTGAATGGTCGAAATTATATAAAGGATAAGTTTACATCAATATCTGCTAAAGGATGTGCTGTTGTTGATTATTGTATAGTTGTACATGATATTAGTAGTTTGAACCATTTAAAGATTTCACAGTTATAAGAACTACTGAAATGATTTCTAACATTCAGGTAAATACTGGCCCTATACCTGTATCAATACCAGACCACTCTCTATTAACATGGATGGTTGAATTTGATAATTATAGTGAACATTTATACACTCGGTATTCAGAACCTATATGTGAAGCTGTTAGTTTTGATAAGTTTGATTTAAAAAATGTACCAGATACTTTTTTGAACACTCACGATGTAGTTTCTTCACTTCATGATACAGTTTTTAAACTTGAACAAAGTTTACAGAATCAGAGTCATATTGACGATGCTTATTCCAGCCTTTGTAATATTTTAAAGAATGAGATGTATGACAAATTATCTTATAAATGTATAAAAATTAATTTTGGTATCTCTAACAAGAAAAGAAGAGTTAGTAAACCCTGGTGGAACAGCAACCTATCTCGCCTATGGAACAAACTATGTGAAGCTGAAAGAAAATGGTTGAAAGGTTCTATTGGATCAGCTAAAAGTCATCAAAAGGGTGTTTTCATATCAGCTAGAAAAAATTTTGACCGAGAAGTTCAAAAGTGTAAGTGAGCATTTTGGGTTTCTTTACAGAATGAGTTACTTTTTGATTGTGGACATAATCAACAGAAGTTTTGGAAAACCATAGGCAAGATAGGTGTTGGGTAATCAAAGAAAAAGAGTATACCATTAGAAGTCATTTGTGAAGATGGTTCTATTACCAACAATATTAGTACAGTTTTAGATAAATGGAAAATTGATTTCAGTAGATTGTTTGTTAGTAGACAATGCAGTGCTGAAACTACGGTACTTAATAATGGTTGTCAAAATAATTGCTCTTGTGATTGTTTGAATTTACATATATCTATAATGGAAATAAGAAAGGCTGTTATCAAAGCAAAGTCTGGTAAATCATGTGGTATAGACTCAATACCAGTAGGCATTTTGGAAAACCAATGTTCAGTGTCGTTTTTACATATTTTATATAATGCTTGTTTTAATACTGGTATTATCCAACAGAATGGGGGCAAAGTAATTATCAGCCCTGTTCCAAAATCAAGTACAATGGATATTCGAGATCCACTGTCCGCTTTGTCTTGTGCTTTATATAAATTCTACTATTCAATTCTAAATGATAGGTTGTCAAAATTGACCGAATCAAATGATATTTTAGTGGATGAACAGAATGGGTTCAGAAAGGGTAGAAGTACAATTGATCATATATCTTCTTTAACTAATATTATTAATACTAGAAAAAATGCCAAAAATCTACTTTTTGTGCATTTATTGATTTCTAAAAAGCCTGTGATTTTATAAATAGGACTATTTTATAGGACAAATTGATGAATTTGGAAATTCGTGTTAATGGAAAAATGATGAATGCTATGAAATCTCTATCATTCTAGTCAAGTTACATTTAGTTTACAGATGGGTTTGATATGAAATGTGGTTTAAGACAGGGCTGCTTCTTATCACCTTTGTAATTTAATTTATTCGTAAATGATCTGGCAGTATCTATAAAAGCAGCCGTTAAGGGTATTTGTATTGATAATGAAAAAATATGCATCCTTTTATATGCAGAAGACATGAATACGCCGAAGATTTACAGTTAATGTTAGATATGTTAAATAATTGGTGTAACAAGAATACTATGATTGTAAATCCTATGAAGAGTAATATCATACATTTTAGACCTGCTTCTGTTCCAAGCACGTCATACAGTTTCCCATGTTGGGTGAACATTCTGAAAGTCGTTGCCAACTATACTTACCTAGATCTGTTACTGACCGAGATGCTTGATTTCAATATCATGGTGAAATATGTTGCTCAGAGAGCTGATAGAGCCCTTTGTCTCCTTATAGCGAAGTCCAAGTCCTATGGTGGCATATCATATAAGTCATTCACAAAACTGTACGATAGTACAGTATGACCTGTTATTGCATATGGGGCATCTGTTTGGGGAACAAGATCCTTTTCTTGCAAAAATGCAGTGCAGAGTCGAGCAATGAGATTCTTTATAGAATTGGGTAAGTATACCCCTATTTATGCCATTTATGGTGAGTTTGGTTGGCAACCACCTCATGTGAAACAGTGGAGATCTGTGTCTCAACATTGACATAGAGTGAAGACAATGGATTGTGAGAGAATTAATTTCAAAATTTTTAGACTTTGTGACAGTAAGAGTTATAATAGTTGCAAAAATTGGCAATTTCTGTACAAGAAACATCTATTGTCAAAGAGTCAAACGATTGTATTAACATGTCTTCCAAACATTTTTGTGATAAGATAATTACGTGCACCATGGATACTTTCATTCATGGTTGGAGAACCAGTATACAAAATGTTACGGGTCCCTCTGGTAGAAGTAGAAATAAACTTAGGACATATATTCAATTTAAATATGTTAATGAAACTGAAAAGTATGTTGAATGTACAACTTTGCCTAGTAAATACAAGTCTGCGTTAGCTAAGTTTAGATGTGCAGTTGCCCCCCCCCCCTTTCTGTTTAGAAACCGGGAGATACGAAAATATCCCAGAAGAACAGCGTCTATGTCCGATTTGTGAACTTGTAGTGGAAAATGAAGTTCAGGTTTTATTTCATTGCCCATTGTATCAAAGTCTCAGAAATAATGTTGTTGAAAAAGCTATTGAGATTGATGCCTCATTCAACAATTTATGTGATCAGGATAACTCTCAAATGAACATATGTTAAAAGTAAGTTCTAAAATGTGTTTTTTAAAAGCCAGAAACAACCATTTATATAAATAGGTTAACTAACTACACTTCAGGACTAGCGTGGGTTCGTTATTTTTGACTCTTGTGTAAAATAAACTGTTCACAAAAAATATAATGAGTTTCATCTGTAAATGCAGCTGAACTATTGAACAATTATCCTTTATTATTTTATAATGGCAAGAATTATTCTAAACATTTTATTTTAGAATTATCCTTAAAATTTTAATTTAGAATAGCAATAACTATCCTTTACATTTCATTTTGATTGGTCAATGAAATTCCCAGATTTTAATTAGAAAAATAAAATGAAAATTATTCTTTAATTTAGCTCTTTCCTGTAAGTTTTACAGGAAGTCAAACTGATTTTAGATGGCCTTCGGTAAAAAAAGGCCATCTTCTCATAATCATAATATTAGTTTTTAATGTCAAGTAAATTACTAGGGAGTAAAAACATTGATTCATAGTCAATATTCTTAATAGTAATGAAAGTATGTTTAGGAAAAAAAGTTTAAAATGAAAGGAAAACTAAAAGGATAAAGGTGAATTTTATTAGAAACATTAGAGAATCTTTTCGTGGAATCAATATAATAATATACAAAATAGAGAGAAATAGAATCTCTAAAGAAGGTCCAATACGACAAAATTGAAAATGTTGCAGACTCGATTTGATTAAGCCTTTCATGGGCAGTACTGCAAAGTGCAAGCTACAGTAAACAGTCCACGACCCGAGGACAGGGTTAAGTAGTATTCAACATTGAAACATGTAATGGTAGAATTTTGAATTTACAAACATCGGCAGATATGTTCATACGGTAGTGGTCATTGAACCGTCAATGTGACACGTTAGTGCGATTCCATGAAAAGCAGTGTATGGTCGTCCCAAAGTAAAACAAATATGTGTTTCCTAAGCTTAAGCGAGAAAACAATGGCGGATAAACAAAATGGAATTGTAAAAGAGGTTTTGAAGCCTGCAAGTTTAAACAACTAAACGTTTTGACTGTCTGAGAAAGAATTGGAACGAAGTAAGAGCAGTTGGTGATTTGATCTTAGGGACTTATACTATGCATGTGTAAAACAATCCTAAATATGACAACCCGTTGATTCTGATACAAGGGACAGTTTAAAAGAAAAATGTATACTGTTTCTGTTTCCTACTGAACTAACAATGGGCGTATAAATGTCATATCTAATGATTCTAGTGTATTTCTGTCGAGTGAAAATTAGGCTTGTCTGTGATATGCAGGCTTCATAACCCCAGATCCCCTTTCAAAATTCCATTTTATTTAGTTCTGCCCATTGTTTTCTCAATTAGGGCACATGCATTTTTTTACTTGGGGACCATATGCCGCTTTTCATGGAATGGCACTTGCGTGTCACATTGAAGGTTCCATGATAACCTTCATATGAACACATCTGCGGATGTTTCTAAATTCCAAATTGTACCAGTTCGTGTTAAATGTTGAATTCTGCTTAAGCCGGTGCTAGGGGGCGTGGACGGTAACTTGCACTTTTCAGTACCGTCCATGAACAGGCTCAATCAAACCGCGCCTGCAACATTTTCAATTTTGCCGTGTTGGGTTTTCTTTAGGGATTCTGTTTTTCTCTATTTCATAGTGCTTTGTTTTAATGTGCTCAAGATTATTTCACCATGAATAATCGTTAAATAAAACTATACCTAGATCTTTGTGAGAAGTAGGTTTTGAGATGACTTCATAAGTAAATGGGGTGTTACGTCTTGTTTTTTTTTTTGCGTGAAAGCTTCAAAAAGTACTAGTAGTTTTTGATGGGTTAAACGAAACGAACCATTTTTCAGAATATTGGCTAATCTTTTCTAAAAACCCAGTTTATAATGTTTCCTGCATTATCAGGTGTATCAATTAATAAGAGATAAGCTAGTATCACCAGCAAACAGTCGAATATTGGCGTAAATGTCAATAACTATGCCGTTTATATATATTAATAGAAAAAGAAGAAGTCCAAGCATAAAATTTTTAGGAGAAACACCAGCCTTATTGTTAAGAAAAGAAGATGACTAGCCCTTTGTTTCCTGTTAAATAGATAAGACAGATAAATTGTTTATTATTATAGTGACATGTGTTACACATACAATATCAACATATTTTTACAAAATAAAATAAGTCACCCCCCACACACACACCCGGTCCCCTGAGCCTATAAGTCCATGTGATCAAATGCTTCGTGAGATTGTCAGCTGAACTACCAGTATACAATGTATATATGTTAATAATTAGAACTTAAATTTATGCAGATAATGATTTTGTCTGGTTAAAATGCGGTTTTACGAATAGTCATTTATTTACACATAAATTTTCTTCATTTGAATTGTTTGCAAAGCAATTGTCTGAAATAGTTAACTGCGTAGTTCGGTTCGCTGTATATAGATGTACAATATAGTAAAATGTGCGTTTCATTTTCAATTTCATTACAATGATACTGTGTGCTTATTCTTTAATGAAATGGTTATTTATGCACCATCTAAAATCAGCTTGACTTCCTGTAAAATTTACAGGGAAGAACTGGATATAAGAAGAATTTTCATTGGTCATTTTAAAATAACAAACTGAAATACGGGTATTTCATTGGCAATTCTAAAATAAAATGTAAAGGATAGTTCTAAAATAAAATGTAAAGTATAGTTCTAAAATAAAAAAAAATACATGACAGTACTTAAACAATCTACATGAAGTTTAATTAATTCTGTTCAACCATACTTACTCCACAAAAAAAATATACTGCATTTTGATCTCATTATATTTTCTACCCTTAGGAACAGTTTATTTTACATTAGAACTTACTGAGTCTAAAATAACAAGACCACCAATAATTAATGTTCACAACCCCTCATTTGCTTCGTATATGGTAATTTATTAAGTGCTTTACTTTCTTTGATCTTAATGTCTTTACTAGAGGATATATGATATTTTCACCTTTAAGAATTCTTTTTAGGTTGGTAATAATGCTGTGATGATTTGGTAAAGTTTTAAAAATGCATTATTTCCGTAATTATATAATTCCATAAAATACGCAAATGAGTAAAAGTCATTTTTGTTTTCGTGTAGTAAAGAAATTGTTCTAAATATTTAATACCTTTGTCATACCATTCTTTTACATAAAAAGAGTACTACCGTTCATTATGTTATACTTATTTCATATTACTTGTGTTACGAGCTAAACGCAACAGAGAAGATAACAAAATTTTCTTTTGTTTCACTTAATTTGTCATTTTTGATACTATACCACGCGATAAGAATGTCTCTTAGAAAAGTATTTACAAATATTTTTTAATATCTTTATAATACATTTAACTTTCAAATATTAAGTTTCTTCCGACTTGTTCCGACGTTTTATTGTAAAATGTATTCCAAAGCACGCTTTCGTCATTTGACAGGAATCCTTTGGTCAAGCAGGCTTTGATTGAATTTAAAAAAACACAATATTTATCATTTTAAACCTTTCTTTTTTGTATTTACAAATATGCAAATAAATGATGTTATTAAGAGAATATAATATTATGATCAACATTTAAAACAGTGGTTTAGTGATATACAAAGTTCTGGAAAAAGTTTTATCCCTCGGAAGCATCAATCACAACAAAATTACATGAAAACTGCAGACTCGGTTTGATTCAGTCTGTACATGACGGATAATGAATAAGTGCAACATCCCCCACGCTTCTAGCACCGGTTTGAGAGGTACTTAATTTTCAACACTTAATAGTGCCGGCATCAACAATCCCGAAGGACCAGAAAAATATAACAAAACTGAAGTGAAGTATGGGGCAACTTTTAACAGCTGTCATAAGTCATAATAAAACCTATTCATGAAAAATATTTACATAAAAAAGAACAAGCAACAAAACAATGAAAAAATAAGTTAAAAAAACTCATTTTCGCAAAATGTATTACCAATTCCGGGGAGAAAAAACAATTAACCTCAAATATCGGACAGCGTCCGATTAACCAGAACATTGCAAATATTTAAAACTTATTTGTTAAATATACAGACTTTTTCACGGACATTTTCTGGGTCAAACCATAAGCAAGTAATCTCGATGTGATAACTACAAGCCCGGTTATCTGACATTCAATATAAATGGTTATATTAAATGATGTATAATGTGTTTGTTATCTTTCTGTAAGAGTTCTATATTGCCTGCTGTTTTCTAAATTTGCGAGGAAAAATGGCCAGACATTGATTTATAGAGGTTAATTTATAGACAGACACATACCTTGTTTATTTCTTAAATACCTGTTCGTTATTCATATGATTGTCTGAATGAAAAAAGGAGAAAGAGTACTTTATTAATAACATTTCAATACATGTTTAAGAAAAATGGTTTTAATGTTATTATAACTTAAGAAAATATTTGCTATGATTAGTTAATATTCAGTATTTAAAATCTCACTAGTACATGTATATGATAAAATGATATAATGTTTATGTATAATTTAAGGAAATATTATAAATGTTATTATTTACTAAATTTTTAAATGTGTAAAATCAAAGCCGTTTAAAGAAGAGCTGAAATGGCCAGTCAGGGCCTAGTATTGATAAGCCCGCCTTTGTGTACTGATAAGCCCCCACCCCCTGGCTAGCCTCTGCATGTATGTATATTCTGTTAAGTCTGTGATTGGGAGCGCATCCTTTATAAATGCAATAAAGCTATATTAAACCATCCTGTTTTGGGTCTGATATATATACAGCACAGATAACATTACAGAAACTAGAAGGATAAAAACTTTCTTTGCCAAACGTGGCAATGGACATATGTGATTCTTTTTTTGCCAACGAAATTTTGAATCTTGTGTTCTACTTGTAATATATCTATTTTCTGGTTTGTAATTCCATATAAAATTATACATTATTTAAATATATCATCAGACGGGTTTGGAAAAACTATGCAAGGGTAGTGCAAACGTTTTTATTACTGTGCTTTTTTCCTAATAAAGTCAGTTTCAATGTTTCAATTGTTTTAAACAAGTTTTGAAACTATTTAGTTTGGGTTGTAAATTGAGATCTATGTTTTTTTAATGTTGTTTGAAAAGGTCCTAGTGTTTTAGCAGATTCCAATGTCCATTTAAAGTGTTATCTTTGCAAAATATTACATTTGTGTTTACAAGGGACCTACGCTTAAAATAGTAGATTTATTCAATTTAAGTTTAATACCTGATACATATTCAAAATTTGTAATGACATCGAGGAGTGTTTCAACGAGATTTGTTTGTCATTATTTATAAATGTGGCAGCATCTGCAAAAAAAATCATTCTATTCAGTATTTCATTATCCTTATTACTGTAATTTGCTGATAATTCGTACATATCATGAAGAACAGAGATGATAACGTGAATCCTTGTCTTACACCCTTTTTATTGGAAAGGTGTCAGATAAGATCCCATTATTGATCACTTTATTTCATTGTTAAAAAGTTATACCAAATTAATAAAAGCTTTACCTAAAATTAAAATTCTGTAAACAATGAAACATGAAATTCATAATCAAAACTATCAAAAACTTTTTTGCGAAGTCAAAAGCAATAAACCTGGTTCATTTTTTTTATTTTCAAGCATTCGATAGTTTCAAATAACAATTTGATTTTTCCTCCAATGTACCCTTTTTAAACCAGTTTGGGCGTTACTTGTTATAGAGTTTATAACCTTCTTAAGGCTATTTGCAATGCCTTTTGCTGCAATTTTTTAATCACCAATAAAGACATGGGACCCCCAAATTTGAAAACAATTGATTTTTTCTTCTTTCGTATTAATGAAATTATTCCTCTTTTTTCTGCAAAATTTTGAATGATTTATTGATTTTATTTTAATGGTTGTGACTGTGTTCAACTTTTTTAAAAAAATTTACAAATATCCGTTTGATGGGGAAATTTTTTGTGTTTTTCATTGACTTAAACCCCACGACCCCCATAAAAAAAAGAAAAACTACCGTCTTATTAATATTTTAAAATCTCTTTTCAAAAATCATTGTATTGTTGAAAGAAATCGAAATGACACCTGCTCATATTTCAACACTTTTGCTCTGAAAAGAGAATGGGTTGCGAATAAACTGCTTTTGTTTGGGTTTTTACTAAAATATTATTGATTAAGTACATCATATTTAAGAAATAACATCGGCCTGAGAGGTGTATATCGGCTTTTTAACACCGGTTTGGAGTTTTGATGCGTAGGAATTGACCACGAAGGCCGTAGGCCTGAGTGGTTAATTTATTCGCATCAAAACGACAAAATGGCAAACAAAAATGGCGGACAAAATGGCGAACAAAAAGACAAACAACCTACTAACAGTGACATCATTATGTGTGTAAAAGGTTAGATTCAGTGGAGAAAACACTTTGTGAATTGGATCATCTCAAAAAACATGTATAAGAATTTATAAAAAAGCAATTTGGTTAGGTATTGATGAAAAATGCAAAGAAAATAGAAAAGTGTGTGTTAAATTTAGAGGATAAAACGGAAAACACAGACATAAGTTCAGCCTTGATTGCTAACAAAGGGAATGAAATAGAGAAAAGCTCGTGACGTTATTCGTGATGAAGTTATTTACCTTACCGAGCAAAAGTTAATGAGGCCCTGAACATTTTGAAGGAAGTGACAGAGATGAACATGGAAAGTCCACGGATTTACTAATGATAAATAGTAAATAAAGACTTCGTAAATACTTTAATCAATCCATTACGCGATATACATGTACACGCCTTTTAACGCCTTTTTCACCCCCCCCCGTTGTCTCAAATGGTGAAAAAATGCCTTATTTAGGCCCCCAACACTTGTTTTTGTTTGAGAAATGTTGTTTAAAAAAAGTGACCACTTTTTCGGCGCGGCCCCCAACCAAAAGATACATCAGGGGTTTGCCAGAAGGGGGATGTGCCCCCTTCTGTTTGGGGGGGGGGGGGTTGAAGGGGGGTGGCAGTCCCCCTCATCGCCAAGAAAATTTTGGACTTGTGAGAGGCTAAAAATGACCCAAGATCGATTATAAGGTAACGTGTAACCAAAGCTGAAAAGCATTTGACTCTATAACAATCCATTGAGAAGTTGCATGACTTTGAAATCAATTTTGATGGAAAAAATCAATGCAAAATAGTGATTTTTGGCAATTTTGAGATGTCCCCCGTTGCCATGGTAACAGGAAATTTAAGCCTGAGCATGTTGTTACAAAGACAATGGTCCAGTCAACACATGTGCCAAGTTTGGTTAGTAATGAAGCAGTTTTTATACTTTTAGGGCAATATGAGCTTGTAACGGGAGACTTTTCAATAAAAACAGCCATCAAAATAGTGTTTCTAATAATCATTTAGTCTTTGTAAACATTTTTGGAACATTTCAAAGTAAGAATGCGCGCAGATGCAGTGGCGAAATAGTACTTCACTATAAAGAATACTAAAAGAATGAATAAAAATCGTTCAAAATCATTTTGATACGTTTGTATGGTTTTAATTAGATCGTATACATTTTTTAATGTATATAAGATATATATTTATATGATGCATGTATTTGGGGTGAAAACCCACATCTATATAATACTTTTAATATTGACTTATTTGAAACGTTAGAAAAAAGATGCTTTTATTTATGAAAATATTGGTTCAGTATATCATCTAGGTGACTTTAACAGTAGGATAGGCAACAAAAATGATTTCATTTAAACGATCAAATAAGTAATAGCATTGATGAAATACATTATGAACCCGATGGTACCTCATGCAGGGCCACAATAGATAGTAAACAGAACAATTATGGAATTAAACTGTTAGATCTTTGTGAATCAATCATTATGTATATATTATACCTTTTTTAATCTGATAACGGTTTCTCTTGGATAGACTATGTGTTATGCAGCGTACACAATTTTTCGTTGATCAGTGATTTTACTATACATTTTGTACATCCATTTAACGAAAGGAGTGATCATACCCTTGACTATGTAATAAATCACATGATTACAATTCAGGTTATTCTGAGATAAAATTTAAGCGGACAATTATCTGAAGCAACAGCCGTTTTAATACTTTTGTTCATACATTAGATTGTAATAGTAGACAGTCTGTTAATTATGCACTAAATAATTTACAGAAACAATGCGAGTGTAGCATATCCTCTTTTTTCCTTTTCACTGGTTGTTTTGGAAGTCAAGGGTTACTATGGAAAGTCACTGGTTGCAATGGAAGAAACTGGTTGCTATGGAAGTCATTGGTTGCTATGGAAGGCAATGGTTGTTTTGATAGTCACTGTTGCTATGGAAAGTCAATGGTTGTCACGGAAGCCTATGGTTGCTATGGAAAGTAATTGGTTGCTATGGAAGCCAATAGTTGCTAGGGAATGTCAATAGTTGATATGGAAAGTTAATGGTTGCCATGAAAAGGCACTGGTGCTATGGAAAGTCAGTGATTGCCATGGAAGTCACAGGTTGCTATGACAGGTCATTTAGAGTTAAAGAGTCACTGGTTGCTATAGAAAGTCACTGGTTGCTATGGAAAGTCATGGCGCTGCGGAGAAAGGTTTCTAAGGGAAGTCATGGTATCTATAAAAGTCAATGTTGACTTGAGGGTGGGTTTATGGAAAATCATGATTGTTTAAAGATCTAATTTTATGAAAATCAAGGTTTCAGTTAGTCTTTATTTCTTGAGCAGTAACTGGGTTTTGAGAAATCAATGGTTTTTTGGGAAAAAGGTTCACCTAAATTTCAAGCAAACCCTAATCCCTACGGGAAAAGCCCCAAACAACTTCTGAAGGGCCATTGGCCATTCACTTATGTTTCTATTTTAAGTAAATTTGTTGAAAAAGTTTCTTTAAAAGTGATCACAGGAAACAGTTTTTATGTACAGACAGACGGACTGAAGGACACTCTAAGTTATTTTTTAAACATCCCTGTTATCAAAATATAACATTTTTAAAATCCTATCATGATTGAAGAAGTTGGAGTAAAAATTACCAATTTCTCAAAAAAAAGTCTAAGTTCAAAAGGGGCATAATTCTGGAATAGTCCTTGCAATGAGTATGAACACTCACAAATGTTGAGTGATAATAAGAAACATTTATATGAAGTTTGAAGTAGATACATTCAGAAAAAGAAGTTATTTAAAAAAAAACAATGTTTTTTTCATGAAAATTTAAAGTTTTCAAGGGAGGTAATTCTGATAAATTTTGTGCTAGAGTTGTAAACCTTGTCACATATGATGTGGTTGATGACAAGCAACTTATATTTAAAGTTTGAAGAAAATACCTTAAGAAATAAAGAACTTATAGTGAAAAAACTTAAAAACTAGAATCAGAAATCTTGAAATTCAGTCTATTTGTTGCCATAGCAACCAGAATTTTCAACATAGGAAGATAAGAAAAGGATGTGCATAATTTCCATACTGCCATCTACCCATATGTCAAGTTTCATAAACATATTTTCAGTACTTTTTGTGTTATCACTGGATCCAGGTTATGTGTAAAATTTGCCATATTTTCAGTCTATTTGTTGCCATAGCAACCAGAATTTTCAACATAGGAAGAAAAGAAAAAAACGTGCATAATCTCCATACTGCCATCTATCCATATATCAAGTTTCATTAAAATATTTTCAGTACTTTTGCGTTATCGCGGGATCCAGTTTTGTGGACGGACGGACTGACGGACGGACAGACGGACATCCGGCCGAAATGGAACAAAGGGCCGTTTCTTTTGTTATTTTCTATTGTTTAATAGAGGGCCAATGGCCCCTTACTCTATTGTTACGGAATGAATTCTATTGTTCTCCTTTGTTCTGTTTACAGTTAGATGGCCCCCTATCCATATTCGGTAGTGCGGACGGACTGACGGACGGACAGACAGACGGACGGAGGGTAAACCTAAAGTCCCCTCCGGTAAACCGGTAGGGGACTAATAACCTAAGATATAGCACTTGCAGTTTTCAAGGAGACTTCCGGAGTATTCGCTATATAAGGAAAAGTCATGACCCCCTAGGGCAGGGCCAATTTTCACCAAGTGTTATAATTTGAACAAACTTAGAAGAGGTCTACTAGATAATGTTTCATGTCAAAACTAAGCTTAAGCTCTTGTAGTGTGAAAGAAGGAATTGTTTACAATGTTTCACACAAAATATCTAAGCGAAAGCCTCTATAGTATAATATAGAATTTTCTTTTGTTTTTACTATATAGTATATACATAATTATTATAAGAAAAATCAATTTCCCACTGGGGCGGGCCAATTTTGACACTAGGGTTTTCGTAAGAACAATATTCTAATATACATGTATTATTGTTATGCCGTCATACTGTTTCTATGAAATTATATGTAAAAGTATTAAACCATTATTATTATTATTACCTGGACACACAGCAGTGTGTCTTTTTTATCAATCATTAAATAAATAATCAATGATATGCCACATTTGTTGACTTATTAAATGAAGGGAAACAACTCTCGCAATCAACAATATATCAAGACACCTGAATTATCAACCCTGTTATATACAACAAACAAGTTATGTTGTTTTTGATCATTCAAGCTTTATTATATTAAGACTCGGTAATATTTCACAGGATAGTAGCCATGTATATATAAACAGGTCATTTATATTTACAATAAAATCTCCAATATCTACATACTAAAACATAATATACTATTTACAATGCAACTTTGCCTTAACATCCGACAAGAACAATGCAAAATGTCTAAAAATACACTCATTTTCATCTGTTTGTATTAAATTACAAGTCAAATTGAAAACTTCAAAGAATTGTCAGTTGAAAACTTTAGTCTGCAATATTAAGGTTGTTTTTTAAATATTTCTTTAATAAGGAAAAGATGTAAATTAATTTACAAATGTATTTAACTCGAGACATTGAGACAATTTAAATTTGTTTCTATTCCGAATAAAACTCCATTAATTATGTTGTATATATTACAATCAATGATGGGAGAATATTGCACACTACTAGATGACATAGACAATGATGTAAGAGAATAAAAAGTTCTGTTCCTAAATACCAGGATAACCAGGTGGTCTGACAGCTTTTGTCATATAAAATAAACATTAATGTAATACATAACACATTCTACATAACTAACATGATGCATGGATATAATGAATGTAACAGTGAATCAGCTACCAGTAACAAAAACAACAGCTTCTATAATAACAGCTTACAGCTTTTCCATACAGGACAAATATTCAAATAAATGATGAAATAATGCATATACAATTAGTATTTACAAATCTAATTTTCAAATCTACTAGATTTATCACATTTTCTCTCCAGTGTTAATATTTTACAACCTGTTTTCATTCACTACACATCTTTAACATTACAATTAATTCAATGATAAAAAAACAGTATATATTAATAAGTTTTAGCAGAGATGAAGATGCTATCTATGTCTCTGGTTTTAGTAGAACAAAATATCTTTTCTTATATGAAACTCAGAATATTGATGTTTTCCTACTTCATAAACAAATTTATATCTGAAAGTTTTATAAACATTTATATCACATGATGTAGTCACCTTTATGATAAATGGTTATGTTGTAGAATTTGTTTGGTAGCAATGCTGAATAAATTCAGACAAACTGGAGTTACTTCCTACCTTTACAGGTAGGGGTAGTAGGAAGATACTCTCCCATCATTATTTCAGGCATGACCGTATGTATATCAGCTTAATGTTACATTGTTTTTTGTGTCATATGGCAAATTTCCAGCAATGCTAAAGTAGGAAGACCTCAGGTGCACCTTTGTGCATTATTTCTGGCACAAATGTGCATGGCAGCACCCGAGTAGAAACACTGATGTTCTGTAAGCTAGCTTGATAGCTTTCTCACATGAATGAATCCAAACACGCTCCATGGCTTATATCAAACCTACAGCAGTGAGGGCCAAGTGGTTTGAAGTCAATCACCAAAACCATTAAGTGAAGCTCTGTCTCATATCAATGTATTTACCATATCAGTTGAAAACTCTGTTAATATCATTATGTTTATCAACAGTTTTCAACAACAATATACAAGGTGTATCAGTTAACAAGAGATTAGCTAGTATCACCAGCAAACAGTCCGAATATTGGCGTAAATTGTCAATAACCTGTGGCCGTTTATATATAATTAATAGAAAAAGAAGAAAAGTCCAAGCATAAAAAGATTTTTAGGAGAAACACCAGCCTTATTGTTAAGAAAAGAAGATGACTAGCCCTTTGTTTCCTGTTAAATAGATAAGACAGATAAATTGTTTATTATTATACCAACAATATAGATAATAAACATTTGTAACAACTGAACATGACAGTAAAAAGTAACAAAATTTCACTTCACAAAACCTGAATTATGAAAACATGAAACTTAAATGAATAGCTGCTTAAAATTAGCACCACCAGAAATTTTGATAATAAAGGTTCTATAAATGTACAAACCAGTTTAAAGAGCAATAAAAACAAGAAGAAACGTTTTTAAAATACAAAAGTCCCTATCCAAGTTTCATAAATGCATAACAGTTTCAATGAATTTCCAAAACATTCTAATACAATATTATTTATAAATTTAGTGTTCATTTCTCAGCAACTTAATTCTGTTTACTATAGCTATCTTTTAATGGTTTTCTCATAAATTAAAGTCTTAATAGAACAAATAAACAATGCAATAATGATATTATCACTACAGTTAACAAATGACCATGTTTACATGAGTACAGTTAGGCTGTATCATTAAGTTGACTAAAGAGTTCATAACCCTTTTTTGTATAGCTAATCATGTTTTTATGAACAATACAAAAAAAAGTGATTGTTTTCCAAAACCATTACCCCGTTTTTTCCTTGTGAACATTAAAAGTAAAATTTTTTCAGATTAAAATTTCCCTTTATTGTTAAACAAAGTAATAATAAAAATTAAAATCTACAATTAACCTTGACCCTGCTATTAAACTTAAAACTTCTGAAAACCAACATTATTCCTGCCAGCAGGGACTCTTTAGTCTTAATAAAAGTGAACAGACAAACTGCCTAATTAGGTTTTCACTCTAAATAAAATTATAAAAAAAAAATATTTGACATGACTGTATATAAAATTATGTACAATAAAACATGTCACGTAAAAATCCTGACACTATAAATATATACTGTTCTAAAATATGAATGACAAAGAGTGTACTAAACTGAACATATTAGTGAAGTTTTATACTGAATTAAATCTGCCTCAAACATTTAAATATTTACTTACGAAAATTACGCTTAATCATGATCAAATTTGAAAATAATTGATTCAATTATGTAACAATTTTCTGTATCTAAAGAGACCTTTTAATGTAAAAAGAAGTAAAATCTAGAGAAGATTTTTCTATGATCACAATTAGAATGTATTATATATTCTATGATCACAATTAGAATGTATTATATATTCTATGATCACAATTAGAATGTATTATATATTCTATGATCACAATTAGAATGTATCATATATTCTATGATCACAATTAGAATGTACCATATATTCTATGATCACAATTAGAATGTATTATATATTCTATGATCACAATTAGAATGTACCATATATTCTATGATCACAATTAGAATGTATTATATATTCTATGATCACAATTAGAATGTATTATATATTCTATGATCACAATTAGAATGTATTATATATTCTATGATCACAATTAGAATGTATTATATATTCTATGATCACAATTAGAATGTATTATATATTCTATGATCACAATTAGAATGTATTATATATTCTATGATCACAATTAGAATGTACCATATATTTATGATCACAATTAGAATGTACCATATATTCTATGATCACAATTAGAATGTATTATATATTCCTATGATCACAAATTAGAAATGTACCATATATTCTATGATCAGAATAAGAATGTATTATATATTCTATGATCACAATTAGAAATGTATTATATATTCTATGATCACAATTAGAATGTATTATATATTCTATGATCACAATTAGAATGTATCATATATTCTATGATCACAATTAGAATGTATTATATATTCTATGATCACAATTAGAATGTATTATATATTCTATGATCACAATATATTCTATGATTACAATTAGAATGTATTATATATTCTATGATTACAATTAGAATGTATTATATATTCTATGATCACAATTAGAATGTATTATATATTCTATGATCACAATTAGAATGTATTATATATTCTATGATCACAATATATTCTATGATTACAATTAGAATGTATTATATATTCTATGATCACAATTAGAATGTATTATATATTCTATGATCACAATTAGAATGTATTATATATTCTATGATCACAATTAGAATGTACCACCATATATTCTATGATTACAATTAGAATGTATTATATATTCTATGATCACAATTAGAATGTACCATATATTCTATGATCAAAATTAGAATGTATTATATATTCTATGATAACAATTAGAATGTATTATATATTCTATGATCACAATTAGAATGTACCATATATTCTATGATCACAATTAGAATGTATTATATAGTCATTGATCATAATTAGAATGTACCATATATTCTATGAACACAATTAGAATGTACTATATATAATTCTCGTTGACCTTGTGAATGTAATGTGTTAATGAAACAACTCTATCTGTTACAAAGTGAAATTTAAGTCATGAATAATGTGAGTGACACTTTGATATACATGAATGATTATGTCTGTTATTGATAATATGTTTGAAACCATAAGTCCATGCTTTTCCCCCATAAACCCAAAATCATGGTCATCTAAATTAGTTGACTATAAAAATATAATTGCTGCTAAAAAACATAGCCCCTGCGTACAATAAACCAAAACCCCGGAAAAAAAAATTGATTGTGCTGTCAAAATAACCAATCCCTGTTTTTTTATAACATAATCCCTGCGTCATCATCCATGCTTGGATGACAGGGTGAGAAAAACCATTGGTCTGCTGAAAGTCTGATGAAAGGGCACCCTTTTGTTTCAAATTCAAGGTCTGCCCCGGAACTGGAATATTTTTGTTTTCATAGTATGAAAGTTTGGGGCTGAATTTTTTTTTATGTTAATTTTTGGCGCACTGTTAACTGTTTTCAGTTTTTGGGTTAACAAGTGTTTAAACTTTTCATGTCCTGTTGAAAACCCTGTTTTAACCCCGAGCCTCTCAAAGCTCCAAAATTTCTGAATGAAAATTAAAATATACATGTAGTTAACAAAAACCTTGATGTATAACAAAACATTTGGTTCAGTGATTATGTTTTGTTTGATGTGTAAAGTCAAAGGTTCAGCTTAATGATATAAAGCCTCTCATAGCTCTTAGAGACAAGCTCTTATGTTTTAAAGTAAGAAAAATAAGGTCAAAAGTTAAAATGCTAAAGCCCTTTTTAAGTGTTGATATTAAGGCAATACAAAACTTCAAAACAATCTTGTTTTATCCCCAAATTTTTTATAAAGGGGAAAAACACGAACAATATTAGATTTATATGAAAGAGCCGCGCCCTACAAAAACCAATTAAACTTTTGGGCCCGCATAGATCCGCCCTCGCGCATCCCTGCACCTGAAAAGGAGAATGCTGTTCTATTTGTTTTTCTACTTTTAAAAGGGGGTTTTCAGGCGAAAGCATGGTCCCGATCAACTCGCTGATCGCAGGGTGGGTTTGGTCCATCGGTTGCAAAACATATTTGGTTTTTTTCATGACGTAGCCAAATGACATTATTTTTACATTTATTAAGAATATCTTAGGCAGGGGGGGCCAATTTAGATTCTTATTTATTCGTAAAACAGGAAAAAATGAGTTTATTTATACGTAAAAGGATTAAGAAAAATTTAAAGCTTATCACCCGTCGGACCTTTTTTTTTTGATTATTTTTCAAAAGATAATTTGTTTCTTGTCATAAAAATTTGAATTGTTTATCTATTCAAGGTAAATTATATATATTTGTTTAACTTTAAGTTTATTTATGAAACAAATTTAAACCTAAAACAACCGTTAAGATTAATATAATATAATCCTTGGAAGTTGCAGTGTTGTAATTTCTCTCACAAGATAATCTTTGGTACTTTATATATATGAGCCGCGTCATGACAAAACCACATCCGCATCCGCGCAGTCTGATCAGGATTCATGCTGTTCACTTACAAACTCTATTACAAGTAGAGAAACTGATAGCGAACAGCATGGATCCTGATCAGACTGCGCAGATGCGAAGGCTGGTCATGATCCATGCTGGTCACAAACGCATCATGTTGGTTTTGTCTCGACGCGGCTCTATTTTATTAAAAAAATTTACCTGCACTCTCAGCATCATTTTTCTATTTTGTAATTCTGTCTGTCTTTGTTTTTCTTCAATCTGTTTAAGGCGTTCTTGATCTCTTCTCAACTTTCTAATATAATCAACAGATGCCTTCAATATTGAACCCTTGTTCTGTCGTAAATCACTGAAACAAATTACAATTCTCATACATTAACCTGGCTACATTTTTATTCAACTATAACAACTACTAGTATTTAATATATGTAACAAACAAAGATTATCAGAAACAATTCAAAACATGATTTTTGTTACCAAAATTCTTGTAAAAATTTGTTGATTGTAATAACTTAACGAGGATTTGGAAAACCTGCAGTCACTGATCTATTGTATATCACAATTGTCACTGGACTTCAAAATACTTGGTCTTGAGTCATCTACAATCAACTGTACATGTTACTGCTTGTGTAATGATAACTATCTACATCATGATAACTGTGTACATCATGATAACTGTCTACATCATGATAACTGTCTACATCATGATAACTGTCTACATCATGATAACTGTGTACATCATGATAACTGTCTAAATCATGATAACTGTCTACATCATGATAACTGTCTACATCATGATAACTGTCTACATCATGATAACTGTCTACATCATGATAACTGTCTAAATCATGATAACTGTCTACATCATGATAACTGTCTACATCATGATAACTGTCTACATCATGATAACTGTCTACATCATGATAACTGTCTACATCATGATAACTGTGTACATCATGATAACTGTCTAAATCATGATAACTGTGTACATCATGATAACTGTCTACATCATGATAACTGTCTACATCATGATAACTGTCTAAATCATGATAACTGTCTACATCATGATAACTGTCTACATCATGATAACTGTCTAAATCATGATAACTGTAATCATGATAACTGTCCACATCATGATAACTGTCACCATGATAACTGTCATCATGATAACTGTCTACATCATGATAACTGTCATCATGATAACTGTCCACATCATGATAACTGTCTACATCATGATAACTGTCTACATCATGATAACTGTCTTCATCATGATAACTGTGTACATCATGATAACTGTCTACATCATGATAACTGTCTTCATCAAGATAACTGTCTACATCATATAAATACTACATCATATAACACCAGCATACTCACGGGTCTATAGTTCGAGGAAGTAAGGTACCGAGTTCTTTAATTCTGTCATTTATGTTAAATCTTCTCCTCCTTTCAACTGAAACATTCAACAATAAATAATTTACCCCCATTTTATATACTAAACTAACTTACATAGTATATTCTTATTTTATAACTATTTTAAGGAACACTCAACCTGTTGGTACCTTTTGCTATCAGTACTGTCTGACCAGACTCAATACTGCTGGTTGATCATATTTTTCTACTTTTATATTAAAATCCCTTAAATTTAGAATGGACTGTTCCAAATTCAAAGCTGGGCAAATCCATTATACAATACAGGTTAAGGAATAAAGCATTTATTGTATATAATAACACTTCTAAGTTCCAAACAGTCACCTTCAAAATTCTTATACAATTACTTTACCAATAAAACAAAATTACATTTACCGTGACAGTTTATGACTGTATGGTTAACATTTGTACAATAACATTGACATTAGTTTAAACAGAGCTTCCTCTTTTCCAAACATGACAGAGAAAAAAACTCCATAACTTTCATTTCATATATTGGTTTTTGAAATATCCATTGACTGAGGTCACAACTAAAGTGGACGGCTTAAATAACAAGCATTGAAAGAAAAAGCAACATAACAAGATCAACACATCACCTAGCATACTCAGATAAATCATTATTATATATCAAGTTAACCACTTACTCATATTGTGATTGTCCTTCTTCTGCCTCTCCTTCGCCCACATTCTAGCATCATCTTCAGTGAGGAACGAAGTAGGCGTGGCTATTCTCTGTCCCGGTAAAACAGTAGGGGCTGACTGAGCAGAGGATATAGCTCCACCCACTGGAGTAAATACATAATCATTGGAGGCAGGATTCTGAAATACAGTTAATTAATATATGTAACAGGAAAAAAGTTCAATACTAAAATATGTTAAAAGTATAAAATAAAGTTCAATACTAAAATACATTAAACAGTATAAAGTTACAGGTACATAAAGTTCAATACTAAAACATAGAAACAAAATAAACATAGTAATCACTATCCTTTTTAAAACTCACAAAGGTCTAAAAGCTTGTGAATCAATATCAGTTAAATAAAAGGTAACTTAAATTATTCATACACAATAACAACCAAATAAATACAAGCCAAGTTTATTAAAGACTGTATTAAAGGTAAGTAATTGGGCTTCACTTACTGTAGATGACATTTGTACAAGTGAAGGTGTTATAAATTTGAGATCATCATCAAAGTTCGTGTCCACAGACTCAAGGTCCTGAAGGTCATTGAGTATACTTTCCACCTGTAACCAGTAAATATTATAAATCAATTGTAAATAAATATCATAAAATTATAATTCTGTATATTCTTCTTCAACAAGCACCTAATAGATAATATAATTAAATCTAAATTAAATCTCTATTTCTTCACAATACCTCACTTAAGGTAATTTATGTTTTATTCAATTTTACAAGAAAAAACATATAATTTTTATATTCTTACAAGAAAAACATATATTTTCAACTTTAAAGTTTAGTTTGTTTTTATTTGTTTTGGTTTTACTTACACCACTTCCCAGTTTTACTAGTGGAGGAAGACCTCAGGTGCCCTGAACATTAATTCAGGTACAAACAGGCACATGAGTAGAACCAACAACATTCTATAAGCTAGCTGGATAGCTTTCACACATGCAAAACTCTGAAGACACTTGCCCAGCTCATATGTACTGAGGCAAGTAGAGGCAAGTCGCAAGTGGTTAAAAATCAACAACTTTAACCACTTGGCCACGGTCACCAGGAAAATTCGAGTTTTAAAGAAACAAAGTACATGTATTACATAAAAAAATTATTACAAACACTAACATACTAACCTCGGAGATACTTGTGGCAGTGCTACTCATACCAACAGAGAGTGGACTATCAGGATCTACCGGGGCACTACCACTGTGTGCATGATGAGGGATATCACTGGTTGATGTAAGTCGTACATTCGGCATAGATTGTACCCCAGCATGGTTACCTTGTGATTGACTTAAATACGACTCTATCTGATGCTTTTGTTTTTGTATGACATGATATCGTGTTGGGTTCTCCAATTTTGTTTTCACCTTGAAAATATAAATAATCTTATTATCTAAAACCATTAAAATATACCATTAAACAAAATTAATGTGGCATTAAAAGAGTGAGGAAATTTTTCTAATATTTTTGCAGTTTTGTATTTTACCCTTATCATTTACCATGATCAATTATTGGTCAATCACCATAATAACAGTTTATCTTTTTACATATGAGCTGTGCCATGACAAAACCAACATAGTGTGCATCTGCGCAGTCTGATCAGGATCCATGCTGTTTGCTTACCAACCCTACTACAAGTAGAGAAACTGATAGCGAACAGCATGAATCCTGATCAGACTGCCCGTATGCACAGGCTGGTCTGGATCCATGCTGGTCGCAAACGCACTATGTTGGTTTTGTCGTGACGCGGCTCATATATAGCTAATTCAGCTTAACCTGACAATGACAAAAATGAGCATAATGTAACTTTAATGTCAAAACTTATACATTTATGACAAATTCATTCAAAAAATATGTCTGCAGGAAAAAAGCTCTCTTAAACTGATATGATGGTGTAGAAAAGAAGATTTAGAAATATAACAAAGTTAAACTTGTCTTTTTACAGATATAAGAAACAATGATTTCCTACAGAGCTTTAATGCAGAAGAAAAAATTGTAGAATGTCTAAACACAGAATCAAAATGAATACAAGATTCAATATCCTTAATTCCTTGCTAGTCATATTATAAACTATCATCATTTGGCGTTACTTTTTATAAAATTGTTGTTGTTATTTATACAATAATACAGTTATATTTTACCTGTAGAACTTGTGGGGGGACCTCTGATGTATGTGATGTTTGTGGTGGCATGTCTATACCAGTGGTTGGTATGTACGATGTTTTCAGCGACTGCGAATACTGACGTTCTCTTTTCTCTTCTTCCTCCGCCTGTTGTCGCATAAGCTGTAGCTTGAGATTCGTGCGCATCTGTAACGATGCATTCTTGATCTCTGTTGTTTTTGGACTGAAAAATATATAAGATTATTTATAATTGATTAGTAAATAAGTAAGGAAGTAACGACTTTCTTCAATGAGGCTCTTACACATTCAGTTTCCCGATCCTCAACATATATCGATTCATGATCTAGGAAAAAATCTCAACTAACCTGCGTGACAAATAATGTATGTTGGTACATATTGCATTTCAAATTCTTACATTTGGTGTAACAAGTTGCGTAAAGATGTTTAAAGCATCATTTCCCTATACCTGTTAACATGTGGGTGCAATATAAACATAATTTTTTTTAGGTTCAATTTTAAGATCATGCATTTCTTTACATTATTTGGGGCATATAAAGTTTCTTACACTTTATCTTTCTGAATAATCCACGCTTTTGTAACTAACATTTTATTCCTGTTATACCATTCAATACATTCAATAATGTCACATACTCAAAACCGAAACAACTCAACACGGACCCAATTGTCTAATATCCCTTTTGTAAATAAAGACTAACAAGCAAATTTTTGTCAGCCACTTATCTTCCTTATTCACTCTATAAAAATAAATTAACAATTGTTATTGTCATCTACACATCAAGGTCACTTCACCATACGAAATAATATAAAAACTCTTTTTATTTTGCTAGAATTAATAGTGACATTCTTTCATAGTAAAGATTTATTATCAATAATTTACAATTCTACATGAGGCTGGGATATACATGTAGATTTCTGTATCAATAACAGTATCAAATCTCACCACTCATTATCTGTTACTATCAATTTACCATGTTACCATATTTACTTCAATAAGTCACTATCATACATTACAAAGACTGACTAATACACTAAACAGATACTGAAAAATAAAATATAAATACTGTAACATAGTCTAAATACTGTAAAATAAAACGCAGATTCTGTAACATAAAACATAGATATTGTAACATATAACATGTAGATATTGTTATCTTTATTAAAGTAAAGTATTTTGACTAACAATCAAATATGTCTACCAAACAATTCTATAAAATAATATCTAAAATCTGTCAATAATTCAATAACAAATTCATTAAGAAATTTTATAACTTAAAAATTTGATGCTTAATTAAGTTTAATGTCATTAAAGGGTAAAGGAAATATTCCAGTATTGTATGTTAGCAGGATATTAAAGCTGCCCTGGACAGACACACAAAAATAATAAGATTCAATTTATTGACATTGAGGCATAAATATTGCAAGGAAAAATTCCAAACACTGACCTGATTTCTGTAGATCTGATCAAATTATTAGTCATTAACATAATTTCTATAATCTAATTAGTATGACTCTGAATTTAAATTTCCGATCAAATAAGTGGTAAATCAAGTACAAATGTATGTATACATACTGATGGCCTATTTAACGGACAAATATTAAAGTTTATATAGAATGTTGCCTGGCATTGTCATAGTTTCATGATAATGACTCATCCACATCAAATCTCTTAAATCTAAGCAAATAATCACTCTGTATATATATATATTAAATGTTTCAAAATAACTGTAACAACAACATATGTATAACATATATATAACATTTAACATATTATTTCTGGGTTGTCATCAGGGGCACCTGTGGGCTTAAATGCATTTTTACCTGCCTCAAATCTTAGAGACACCCTTTCTTGATTGTGATAAACCAAAAACACTTGATTTAAATGACTACATGAAGACAATATATCAGATCATTTTCAAAGACAACATAGTAATATAGTATTGTAAAATACTAAATGTTTAGGATAATTTTACAATTATCTAGGTCAATCGAATGCTTATGCAATAATCTCAGTTACTTTTAAATCTGCTCAAACACCAACCAAAAATAATTTACAAATCATACAATACCACAGTAATTATAAAATTGGAAATAAATATAATACAGGCTTTTTTCCATTTTTTTAATTGAAGAAATTTGTATTAAAAGTATATGTTTTTTTCTTACCTTAATTTCAAGTCATTTTTAATTTTTTGGAATTTTTAATATATATGAAATTTTTAAGTTGATTACCTTTTCCGGTTGTTTAACATGAATATTCTATACTGGTGTAAAGGCAAAATACTTTTTGGTTTAGTGAGCTTTAAGAAGGTTTTTAATATTTTTTATAGATGCTAATTAAAGGTAAAGGGGGTGAAAGTTCTAATTTAATTTTTATATGAAAGGGAAAAAAAAAATAAAATTTTATATGTATATAGATATATCATGTGTAAAGTTCATGTAGGTAAACAGTACAAGTTACTACAAATATAAGACATGAATTCAATTATCATCATACCAAATTAGTCAAGCTAAATTCTGTTAACAATTTTTGTAATGTCTCTAACATGTACTGATTAATATACATAACAGTTCACTACATGTCAAATATCTATTGTTGATGCAGCATTACTTGCTTATATAACTTTTACCTATATAAACATATTTTAAACAGCTGTGTATAAAATAATGTTATTTATTTCACATAAAAATCTGAAACTTTGAGTTAGGTATATCAAAGAAAAAAAGTATGAAGGGAGAAAAAAAGTATGAAGGGGTAATAATTTCATTATTTTGAATGATAGGCTTGAACAATTTACCACAAATGCTACATACCATTACAACTTTATAATGTAATATCTTACAGAACCAAACTGATTTGCCACCTGACCAGGCTATTTAATGTTACCTGACTAACTTGATATCCCCAAAAACAGATAACAGAAGTGTACCATGCTAAATATATTAAATGGACATGCCAATATTTTAATCAGGACAAACCCATTTATCATTTTAATGAAAGGTTTCAAAACCTATAGTGACTGTAAAGAGTATAGAATATGGATGAACCAGATCATCCTGCTCTCCCTATTGGTGACATGGGTAAATTCAGTTTGCCACTATATGTTAAGAATAAATATATACAAGTTATAGTAGGAGTTATATAATCAGTTAATGTATAGCTAGTTGTAGTTTATTGCCCATAACATATCAGGTAATATACCATCAAATGTGGGCTTTTGTGTGTATTATATAATACCACAACATTTTATCATGAACAAAAAACCAACAGATATATCAATACTGACATTTAATAGAGTTATTTTACAATTTGTAAAACATTATTGTCAAATAGTTCATTTTTGTGCACACAAGTGACATTGCTTCAGAGAAAATTGACAAAAGGTTAAAGCAGTGTGGAAAATAAAGATCTAAAGATCTACAGTCACTATTGGAAATATTCTTCAGAATCCTTATCAATCAATGCCATGTAACTATTAATTCAACAAAAATAAACAAGTGATCCTAAAATAACTAAATGGGAAAGTTAAACTTATAACAAATTTTTTTTTAAAAGCTTTGCTTGCAGTATTATTATAATGTATAAAACCATCTTAAAGTCAACATATTTTTAGGTCAATGCAACAGATTTGTTTTCATGTTTTCTTTTCTGCTTTTGTTTTTTAAAATAAGTTTATTAGTTAGATAATTTATGCCCTATTTCCAGGCTCATTTTTTTACCTACTTAAGCGATGATTTTTCAAGACCAAATTTTAGCAGCAGTTTTTCTCAGTTAAGCCATAGCCTCTTGATTTTGGGAAAAATATCACAAATATTAATTATTTGGGAAGTTAGAAACTAGTGTAGTTTCAGATTTTTGGTAAAGCTGCAGGAGTTTTAAGAGAATTTCTACTGGAAAGAAACCTTTTAAAGGCATCTGTTATAAAAGGTAAAAAATCACTGTTAAGATATAAACTAATTCATTGACACTAAAAAAAATATTGTTATAAATACAGCAGATTTGCAGAGACAAGATATAATTGCCTCTTGTCAAGCTTGATCAAGTTTATATCTGTATAAATCATATTATATATAGACTTTCAAGTTTTACCAACAAAAGCCTTTACAGTTTTTTCAATATTTGCAACTTAATAATTATTGTACTTGCAGCTTAAACCTGATTTTACCAATTCTTAGAATGAAAATATTGGTACAATAAGAACAGAAAATAAAAAAATCCCCAATAAATAAGAATCAATCATAACAAGTTTAAACAACAAGCAAATATATTGTTAGTAAGAGATTAAAGTACAATTTTCAAGTGTTGTATTATATTATTCTTATCTATCTTTGTCAGATCTAGTAATTAAAATCTAAATAACGCCTCTTCAACTACAGTGGTTTTTATGACAAAACAATTAATTGGTAGTTAAAACAATGAGTAAAATCCTGATTCATCAGACACAATATGTTACATTAACATGTCCACACTTGCCTACACACTTCATAATGTACTTGAAATATTTGTCACAACCACTGTCTCACCCTCTACTTCAACAACACACATAATTAATACATGTAACAACTACATATTAAAATATCTTAAACATGATCTATTGGTAATACAAGCAAACTTCTACGCGTAATAGATTAATAAATAATGTTAAGGACTTAGGTGCACCACACCATTACATTGTAACTGACATTCTCAAGCATGTCAACAAGTTCAAATTTCTTCACCTTTAAAACATTTTATTGTCAAATGACTTGATCTGCAGGCTATTAAATTTTTAATTCAAATTATATATAAAACCTTCTATAGTATATTTTATGAATTATGATAATACATGCACTGCACTGAATTAGAATTAACGCGAATTGATTATACAGAAAGCTGTAAATATTACAGTAGTAAGTCTGCTTTCTGTGCATCTGCGTTTGTGTGACCTTCTATTTCTTGAGAGTTTACTAGTCTTATTTCTATCAGTCTGTTATCTGTTAGTCTGCTTTCTGTGATATTACTTTATGTTAGATTGCCTTCTGTGGTACTACTTACTGTTAGTCTGCTTTCTCTAGTACTGCTACCTGTTAGTCTGCTTTTTGTGGTACTGCTACTTGTTAGTCTGCTTTTTGTGGTACTGCTACCTGTTAGTCTGCTTTCTATGGTACTACTATCTGTTAGTCTGCTTTGCATGGTACTACTTTCTGTTAGTCTGCTTTCTGTGGTACTGCTACCTGTTAGTCTACTATTTGTGGTACTGCTACATGTTAGTCTGCATTTTGTGGTACTGCTACCTGTTAGTCTGCTTTCTGTGGTACTGCTACCTGTTTGTCTGCTTTCTGTGGTACTGCTACCTGATAGTGTGCTTTCTGTGGTACTAATTTCTGTTAGTCTGCTTTCTGTGGTACTGCTACCTTTTAGTCTGCTTTCTGTGGTACAGCTACCTGTTAGTCTGCTTTCCATGGCACTACTTTCTGTTAGTCTGCTTTCTGTGGTACTGCTATCTGTTAGTCTGCTTTCTGTGGTACTGCTACCTGTGAGTCTGCTTTCTGTGGTACTGCTATCTGTTAGTTTGCTTTCTGTGGTACTGCTATTTGTTAGTCTGCTTTCTGTGGTACTTCTTTCTGTGAGTCTGCTTTTTGTGGTACGGCTACCTGTTAGTCTGCTTTCTGTGGTACTGCTACTTGTTAGTCTGCTTTCTGTGGTACTGCTATCTGTATGTTTGCTTTTTGTGGTACTTTAACTTGTTTGTGTGCTATCTCTTAGTTTGCTTTCTGTGAGTTTTCTGTCATTTAGTGTGTTTTCTGTCTTTCCACAATCATTGAGTACACACACTCACCATCTGCGTGCATAATTTGTAAAATATTATTTGTCTCTTGGTCTATGAAGTGTCTCAATCAAATTTATTGTGAAAAGTTCTAGGGGTGAAGTGTTTGCAGAAAAATGGCTTTGGGCAAACTTTCTAAAAACAGCGGTATTGTGGACTGGTGTCACCAGTAACATGGTGTCACAGGGTGAAAAAAAAAGTGCAGCCTGACTGGGACTTGAACCCGGGACCCTGCAATCACCATACCACGTCTCTACCGACTGAGCTATCCAACCACTTATACATCATCTCCCCTAAATAGTGAACAGTTCTGAACCGTGACTTACTCCCCTGCTGAATTGAAATTTGTCCTCCAAACCGGGGACCCTCGGAATATCATACAGCGCCTCTATCGACCAAGCTATCTGGGCGCTTACACATCACACAGCTCCAGATAATTTTTTTGGCCAAGGGGTTTTTACCCCTCAAAATTTAGAGTGAGGGGTAAAATGCAAATTCTGAAAAACTTGAGGGGTAAAATCTGTCAAAAAAGCATTTTGCATTTTTTATAAACAAATTAAACTTATTGTTTTGTTTGTTTGTTTGTTTATTTTCTTTTTTTTTAGAAAAACCTTTACAAATTAAATACTGATTTAATGTGAAACAATACAAAACATACCATGTAAAATCAGACTTCCAGAGTATACTTGAACTCAAGTTTAGGATACACAGCAAAATTATCAGGGCTTCCATTTTCAAAATTTGGAAGTCAAAGACTTCAAAATCTCTGAACAATTATAGTTGAAATTAGAATTAAAGAAACATAAACAAGATTTTTTTTTATCTTTCCTTAAAAAAAAGTATTGATCTGAGAGAAAATTGTCCGTAACTGTAGACTGGGTACGAAAATATTAAGTACAAAACTTCAGGTGAAAAACATGTTATTTTGTTCCAACCACAAAAGTTAAAGAAATTAAAATATATTTTTGTTAATATTGAGGCATAAGCATGTCAATAGATGCCTAAACAAACTTAATACTGTGTTAACTCCTACGATGATTATCTGGCACAAATTTCATCAGGTTGATCTACGGGAGTTACCTCCCTTCTGTATTTCCTGCTACTTTCGTTTTTAACATGCGTTGTTGACAACAGAAATTTTAGTTTTCAATGCAAAATAAAATGGAAATATATTGTATTTTTATGCTCAAAACATTTTCTTTAACGTATCAAATGTTTACACTTCTATTCCTTCACGCATAAATTTTGACATACGAGCGTATTTTCATTTTGTTGTGCGTAACTGTGACGCACGAATTTTGAAAGTGATGCGTATTTTAGATTTTCTATGCGTATTTTACGCTTATACGCACGCTATCTGGAGCTCTGCATCATCTCCCCTAAATCTATCTATCTTCCGTTAATGTCAAACCCCTCACGGGGACGTAGACATGTAAAATAGGGAACAGTTCTGAACCGTGATAATGGCGTTTGAGTACATGTCCTTGCAATCGTGGCCAATTAACATCATTTATCAATCATTTATCAATCTAGATCTCATTGTCAAATTATTATATTGCCTTAAATATCAATAGTTTGAATTGATATCCTGCTTTAAGTAATGGTGGGATAGTATAAATACATTAATCTTTAATTTCTTGTAACATTAATTAACAGATTAAGACTGCTGTATCAAAACATATGGGTACATTTATGTATTTCCATTAGATAAAGTCAGATCTTTAGAGTTAAGAAGACCCCTAAATCTTTGTTTGCAGATTTTTTACATCACGCATAAATCAAATATCTGAATGTAACTAAAATATGTCATATTTTGAGACTAGTATCAACCCAGAAACAAATGTGTCCTTTATTTTGACACAATGACGTCAGACTAGATTAACTGAAACAAAAACAAGAACATGTTTGAAGCTGATTTTTACCTTGGAATGATGGTGTTACTTTTCAATTCATAGTAATTTCCTTCTGTTGGATTATCATCCGCACAAAGAAGACTGGAAAAGTCAATGTCAATACCAGAATCTGCCATTATTTGCGGTTTATTTACCGGGATTTGCTCCTTCAAATATTTCTTACTCCACCATTGAGGAATATTTCAGATAATATCATCTGATTGGTCCGTGAAAACAGGTGATACAATCTAGAGTTTTCATTGGCTTACTGCTCTAAAATGTTTCTATTTTAAGATATTCGTCACGAGTTGGAAAATCCCAAAAAGCGGTGTAGTTGTGATAATATTTGTTTGTGAAAATGTTCAGGATAAAAAAGATTAACGTATTGAAGCAAAATAATGTTAGAAAAACAACAACAGCACAATTTATACAAGAATAAGATAGAAGAAAATTATTTTTCGAAGACATATCTTTAACTTTATAACCCGAAAAACATGTGTACGATTAACGAAGGTAGATCTACATCTTAGTAATTTACCTGGCTTATATGTAAGTACAGTGCAAGCACAATCATAAAATCAAAGCACAGAAGGCGCTGAATTTGTTTGGGTCTCGGAATGTCAGAAAGGTAAAGGTTGTGAGATTATACCAATTTGTTTGTAAAGTGTCACAAAATTCTGTTTCCAGTGTTATAACTATAGTAAATTGGCTATAAAACTAATTGCAACACTGATATTAAATTCAATGTTTATTTGACTTAATCAATTAAATTTAAATAAAAGAAATTGTCAGAACTGGGATTTGAACTCCGGACCTCTCGCTTCTATAGCGAGCGTGTTATCCCCTCGACTTCGGGGAGTTATAAGTTCACAGTCTGAAGAATACCATATTATTCTTAATTCTTATTATATATAATTTCGATATATATTTTGTTCACGGTAAACCTGTTGTTTAACACTGAAGTAAATAATCATGGAGCTGAATATAAGCATGTATATCTATAAGAATAACACAATAATAGAAATCTTCAAATCGGGAACTATTTTTTCGTTACGATAATTAATGCGCCTGTTTACGCAGTGATCTCCCCTTAAATTTTTGGCGTTAATGTACATATGGAGCCCGAGGGAAGTAACCGCTTCCAGGAGTTTGGACTACTTTCGGCATTTGCAAATAAGAACACCAGGGTCTGAAATTTCGCTACCATTATTTGTTTGGTCTGACGACCAAACAAATAATAAAACGAATAGGAAATAATATTAGCCTACATAATATGCGTAGTCCCAGGGTCTTTCTAATATTGAAAGACCTTGATAGGCCATATCTTAGATATTTAAGATCTTAATTACAGTTATTGTAATATAAATCCAGGTTTCTACAAATATAGATATATAGATCTACTGCCATGGGTCCTTTTTGCAACTTTCCAGTTTTATTGGTGGAGGAGGGCCTCGGGTGCCCAATCCTAGCCCAACAAATTGTACGCTAGGGCTTTTTATAATTTATAAGACGGTCGCCTTCATAGATCTACGTAACATTTATAAGTCTTGCAGTCTAGATCTAGTGCTCCTCCGTGCACTATTGCAGGTACGAAAGGGCGCATGAGTAAAGAGACAACCGACGTTCTGCTACCACACATGTATTACACATTATAAGACAGAATTTTTTTTTTTAATTGAAAAGACCTTGTATATATAGAGAGCTGGTACACCATGCATATTCTATTGGTGTTAAAACATCTGCTTATATGCTAACTAATCCAATGTTGCGGTATCCAGCGAAAATTAAACACTCAATATTTTCTCACCATTTTCATCAAACTGCAATTGATATATATTTTATTTTCTTCAGAGCAAACATTCCCGCCAGTCCTCAATTTCTAGCATTAACGTTTCATCAATGTACACAGACATGCTTACGAATACATGTGAAGATGGTAAATAAGCGTGATAACTCGTGATAACAACAAAATATTAGTTTTGATGATTGTCTCCCCTTATTGGTATCAAGCATAGATACGGGGTACCGGTTAAAATATTTGACCATCTTGTGAGCGAATGATATCTTTACTTATCTAACACAGAGTGAGAGACTATGTCACTTGTTTATTGTAGCCGTGGATAGAGAGAAGGTGAAGTGAAGGACGAGTAAAAATTGTGTCAATAACAACCATAATAAATTTCGTGATAACGCCCGATTTTTTTCACTTTCCAACTCCAAGTCAAATGTACTCGCTTGTTTTATTAAAACCTTTAGAAATTAATAATCAAATTGAAAGCAATAGACAAGTCTTTTAAACACAAAGTTATCAATGTTAGATGACTGTTGATCAAATGTTAGCTAATTGCTGTTGTACAATGGCATAACGTAGATCAACTGCTGACTGTTTTGACTTACATAATATAAAATGCTAGTTCAACTTCACATTACGTAATGATATAATATATATTGCTTACGAGAGCTTTATCAAAGGACATAACGTGGATGAAATGCTTGGTAGCTTGACTTGTCGCATTGAGATTTATTATAAAAACGTTCAATTACGAATATATCGTGTGGATCTAATTTAGAAAAGTCCAGAATGAAACATAGCTCTGTTGAAAAATGAATGCAGCATAGAGAAATGTATATCAATTTCATATCAATTGCATGCCTGTGTTAAAGATCCTGTATGTTTTGTGAATGATATCGTTACTGTGTGTATACCACACTTGCAAAAAGTTATACATTTATATGTATATAATTATGCAAATAAAACAATTTTCAAGCATCGAAGAATATGTAAAATGTGTACTGCAAATATTTGTGCACATTATATTTAATCAATAAATTATATGCATTCATTTCTTACTTAGAATTTGTAGAAAATAAATTTCTAATTACCCCCCCCCCCTTTATTTACATGAAATGTTAAATTGGGTAATATCTTTATAAATAATGCTTATTGCAACTTACAATATTGACAAATCTTAACTTGAGCATCATATTTATGAAATAAAACCATGGAAAAAATGTGTTACAGGATCTAAAAACTGAAGTAATTAACATATTATGTACTGTCACTATATATCGTTGTTCTCGTGTACATATGTAATTATAATGTACAGCTGTACAGTATATCATATAGTATACTGTATAATAAACACACATGTATGTAAAGTATGTTTGTATCATCTGATAAACACACCATGAGTACCATTTTATTATCTATTCTTAATATTTTGAAATGACTGTCCTGTATCTATAGTATTAAATTGACCGATATTTTGTTTTCTTTAAACGTACTTCTGTTAAATTTGTCGTTGTGTATGACACGACAAAGATACAAAATTTAGTCATGAACGACCCGGCCCAATGTTCTACAGACATCAGATAGTATTTTAATAATTACAGTTCCAACAATATAAATATTACTGTCGCCCTTGTACTAGGGTACACTGTCTATTTCTGCTGGAAAGTTGCATTTTATGAAATATGATATCTTAAAAAAAGGCAATTAATATATGTAAGAGTAGTTGTCACCGCAGATTAAAAACAATAAAAAACATATTGGTAAAGAACCGAGGATCATGTTCATAATGGTGTGTAAATAGCAGCAATGTATGCGTGCATCCTGAAAAACAGCTATTATGATCAACAACGGAAGCTGTTAAAGACGTTTGCTACTTTTTTTTTCATTTTACATAGGATCTGAAAAAGTAAATAGAAAACATCTTTAGAATGATTGTAACGGGAAAGAGTAGGCAACTCGACAAGGGGAACAATAAGCTACTTGAAAGAGAGAACCAATAGGCCTCTCGGCAGAACAATAGGTTACTCGACACAGAGAGACAATAAGCTACACGACAGAGAGAACTACTCGACAGAGAAAAAAGGGCTACTCGACAGGGAGAAACAATAGGCTACTCGACAGAGAGAGAGACAACAGGCTACTCTACAGAGAGAACCAAAAGAAATCTTATGTTAGGTAGTACTAGTAATAAAAAATTGTCAGACCATTGAATGTATATTATTGTACTTGAATATCGAATGAGTAATAAGTGGTTTTTGTATACTGTTTTATTTATTTACTTCTTATTTTGACATTACTATGCCTGTGTTATTTGTTTTTCCAATAATACGAATTAAGCTTCACTTTATTGTCTTCATTTCTACCATACAATACACAATTTGTTTGTTGATATATTTTGTTACATGCCATATGTTTTATGCTTGTGATTATATATGTCATATAGTATGACCCTTGATTGGTGAAATAAAATTATTCTATTCTATTCTATTCTATTCTTGGCAGAGAGAAACAAAAGGCTACTTGACAGAGAGCAACGATAGACTACTCGACAGAGAGCAAAAGTAGGCTGCTCGACATAGATAAACAATAGGTTACTCGACAGAGATAAACAATAGCCTACTGGGTGGAAAGAACCAATAGGCTACTCGACATAGAGAAACAATAGGCTACTCGACACAGAGAAACAATAGGCCACTCGGCAGGGAAAAAAACAACATTTTACAAGATAGAGAGAAACAACAGGCTACTCGACAGAAAGAAACAATAGGCTACACGACAAAAAGAAACAATAGGCTGCACGACAGAGATAGAAATAGTCTACTCGACAAAAAGAAACAAAAGGCTGCACGACTGAGATAAAAATAGGCTGCACGACAGAGATAAAATAGGCTACTCGACAAAAAGAAACAAAAGACTGCACGACAGAGATAAAAAAAATAGGCTACTCGACAAAAAGAAACAATAGGCTGCACGACAGAGATAAAAATAGGCTACTCGACAAAAAGAAACAATAGGCTGCACGACAGAGATAAAAATAGGCTACTCGACAAAAAGAAACAATAGGCTGTACGACAGAGATAAAATAGGCTACTCGACAAAAAGAAACAATAGGCTGTACGACAGAGATAAAAAATAGGCTACTCGACAAAAAGAAACAATAGGCTGTACGACAGAGATAAAAATAGGCTACTCGGCAGAGAGAATCAATAGGCTATTCGGCAAAGAGAAACAATAGGCTGTACGACAGAGATGAAAATAGGCTACTCGGCAGAGAGAAACAATAGGCTACTCGACAAAATGAAACAATAGGCTGCACGACAGAGATAAAAATAGTCTACTCGACAAAAAGAAACAATAGGCTGCACGACAGAGATAAAAAATAGTCTACTCGACAAAAAGAAACAATAGGCTGCACGACAGAGATAAAAATAGGCTACTCGACAAAAAGAAACAATAGGCTGTGCGACAGAGATAAAAATAGGCTACTCGGCAGAGAGAAACAATAGGCTATTCGGCAAAGAGAAACAATAGGCTGTTCGACAGAGATAAAAATAGGCTACTCGGCAGAGAGAAACAATAGGCTACTCGACAAAAAGAAACAATAGGCTGTACGACAGAGATAAAAATAGTCTACTCGACAAAAAGAAACAATAGGCTGCACGACAGAGATAAAAATAGTCTACTCGACAAAAAGAAACAATAGACTGTACGACAGAGATAAAAATAGGCTACTCGGCAGAGAGAACCAATAGGCTACTCGACAAAAAGAAACAATAGGCTGTACGACAGAGATAAAAAATAGTCTACTCGACAAAAAGAAACAATAGGCTGCACGACAGAGATAAAAATAGGCTACTCGGCAAAGAGAAACAATAGGCTATTCGGCAAAGAGAAAAAGTAGAAAAGCAGTAGACAGTTGTGAACAGTAGGCTACTCGATTGACAGTGAGCGGAAACAGTATGATATTCGGAAGCTGAAAATAGTAGGCTAAATAAAACCGTAGCTGTATATATCAGGCTATTGAACATTTGGAAACAATAAGCAAATTGGCAGGAGAAAATTGTCGACCATTTGAAAAGCGGGAAACAATATGCTTCTTGGCAGCGAGTAAACAGTAGGCCTCTTTACAGCGGGGAACACTTTGATATCCGAGAGTGGGGCAGTAAACTACTCGACAGCGGGAAACGGTAGACTACTCGGCAGAGTACACGACAGAGGGAAGCAAAATTAGTAGCCCTAAAAAACAGCGGAATATGGTTGACCACTCGGCAGCGGTATAGGCATCTTAGTGGTGCAAAAGGTAAGCCAGACGGCAGTGGAAGACAGATGACCACTTGGTAGCCGGATAAGATAAGCTTTCTTGCCATTATACATGTAGAATAAAGTATTGAATGTTATCGTTTTCAGTATGCACAGAGATTCGATGTCTTATTTGTTTGCATAAAAAAGTATAGTGACTTAACTGGTTACAAATACTGTTTAAGTTTTGAAAGTCGCAAACAACAAAAAAATCAGATAGGAGGTGCTTTATATTATGTCACTTTTGATAAGATCTGTTCTAACTTAAACGCTGCCTGTATAGGTAATATAGCGTTGATAACCAAATGCCCTAAATAGTTGTGAATCTATGATATTACATAACAACGGATTAACGAATAAAATCGCAATTTATTTTCGTTATGCAAACATTTAGTTTTGATTAAGGGGACATATTTTAAGTGGAATGCATCCACCGATATATACGCAAGACACTTGAAAGCTAACCGGTCAAAAAGGCAATGTTCACGAGAAGTATAAAAATCACAATATGGAGACGTATCCTTGTTATTTATTATTTATATAATTTACTATATTTCAGAAAAAGAAATTAATTATACTTAAAATGTATTTGAGTTAATAGAAAAATCAATTAATTATCAAGACTTATTATTATACAGAAATACAAATATATAAAATATTTTACCATTTAACTATACTCGATGTCAAAATTTCGTTCTACACATTTTGTCTCTTGTCGTAAACAGTATAATATATAACTGAGATTCTCTCAAAGTGCTGACATTTAAATAATTAAACAATTTAACATTGATGATAGAATATATGTATAACATAAATGTATTGTAATAAAACATACAGCTACATATTAATTACATTTCATATAAACCAGTATCCTCATTGTGTGCATTAGCATCAAGTATTTTCATCAGAGATCAAAAAATGCTCTCACCACTGGAGTTTTTACAATATGGAAGAGCAGCCTGACAAATACAGACGGGATCTTATATAAATTATAAATACGAAGAAATGAACGAGATAACTTGTCATTGAATTAAATCACTCAGCTAAAAATCCCGGAAATCAGACATTATCAAGCATAAGTTGAGTCAATAACTCTAAAGTCGTAGTTATAATGAGACTCTAATTGACTAGTAGTAATACACTTAACGCGGAGAGATAATTGGTGTCAGTGTCTGGTCATATATA
This sequence comes from Ruditapes philippinarum, assembly GCF_026571515.1. Taxonomy (NCBI): domain Eukaryota; kingdom Metazoa; phylum Mollusca; class Bivalvia; order Venerida; family Veneridae; genus Ruditapes; species Ruditapes philippinarum. The sequence goes on along the minus strand of NW_026852389.1, from coordinate 353,818 downwards.
AGACAGAAGATAAACACTCACATAATTTTATGAAGGTGAAGGCACTCCTACAACCCATCTAGAGACCCAGCCTTATAGATAATTTAATATCAATTGCTTTTTTAAATGCTTTAATGTAAGATAAAGGTTCTTATATTTATTTAATGCTTTAATGTAAGATAAAAGTTCTTATATTTGGAAGATACAACCTTTTGCACAGATCCCTAATCTTATTTATAATACTTATGTAACTTGTTATGTCTCAACCACAAGTTAAGGATGTGAAGTTATATCAAACATCGCGTATGTACTTGTTAGACCTATTGACTATGTACATTACTTTTTATACTTTAATTGCAATGTTCAAGCCCTCAAATATTGTTATTTTTTAACTTTGTGGTTTCAAATAAAAGAGCAATGCGTGCACGGTCAAAAATCTATTTACAAATGTAAGCTTGCCCACTTATGACTGCTACAAAAAATTATACGGTACAGCAAAATTTCATGTATTAAAAGTTGAATAACAAACAATGATTTTCGGTGACATGATACTACTTAACACTTAAGATTTTTTGTTTATTTATTACTACGTTTTATGCTATAGTTTGTACAAAAATACCAATGGGTTTTGTATATTCTTATAATTTTAACACGTGGCATCAATTTTATACTGTGACTGTAAAGGTCCTCGTTTAATTTCTCAATAATAAATGCCTTATTAGGGTCATCCACATAATTCTTACATTTTAACTATATATATTACCAATGAAATAAATTTCAATATTTAACCTTTAAGATAATAAGATCCGGGAACAACTTCTTGAAAACTGTACTTTCATTTTTTTTAAACAAATACGTGTGTGTTATCTACGCAATGCCATTGTTTGTATTTAACAATAAATAATACTTTATTGTACACGCTTCACATTTTATTTTTTTTTAAATCCGGACTTGTATTAAAGTTAACAGTACTTTCTTGGAATGAAGGCAGGATGTCTGGTAAAGTCTATCAGGTTTACATTGCTAATAAATCTGGCAGTATGGCTTGATTGTCCTGGCATAATATTACCACTACTTGTATAAATACACGATGTGAAAAGTAAATGATCTACGGGGACTTTATCAACTTCTTCAACCATGTAAGAAGTGAAGGACATTTTAGTACTTAACGTCCTTCACTTCTCATGTAAACCATGATGACATTATTCTGATGAATGATTACTTGGATGAAGCGCGTACTGCAGACGGCAGTATTTATGAATTGCAAATAGAAACTATTCACCTAAATACCGTTGGTTTGAATATGCATTCAGTTACATATATATATGGCATAAAATTTTGCTTTCAAATAATTGTTACATGCTTGATACTAAACAAATAATGTATAGATGCCATATAATATAACTTAGATCAATTTTCTGAAGGCCCAGATCACAGTTGTCATAAGACTACAATAATATAAATACCGGGATAGATCTTCTGTCATTTTAACTGTGACATTATTTCATCAGTACAGCAAATTGTAGACGAGCAGTCCCTGGAGGACGAAGTTGTAATATAAGAATGATAATTAAGTCAGCTTACTTCAACAAGAAACAATCAATAACACATCTACATACAATATAATGTTAAAGTCCTGACATCTTACAAGTTAAAATTTTAATCAGCAAAAACTATTGTCAATTATCTATCAAATATTATATTATATATTCAAGATTCAAAATATTTTATTTGGTAACGTAAACATGACGTTTCTTGCTGCACAAACACACACATACAATGATACAATAAAAAATTGTCAATAAAACACAATTTTATAGACAATTGTAATAACAGACAATATAATACACATATAGTCGGACACGAAAGAAAACGGAAGATAGAAAACAAGGAGGTCGAACCAGTGGAGAAAGTATATAACAAGCCTGTCTTAGATAAGATAACTTCTTTGTGAACAATGAAGAATTGACACTTTGAATCGACTCCTGATGCATGTTTCGGGGTGAGGGCATGATATGCTGCTAAACTAGAAATCGTGGATGCATGGTCAACACATGCATTGAGATACATTTGTATTCCAAAAGTCTGCGGAATCAGTTACTGCTCGGGAACCATCGGCACTTTACAAACAGATTTTGCCCTCTCGGAATTACTTCACCGAGTAAAATCCACTCGAGTGAAAAAAAGAGTACACATCAAGATACTCCTATAATATCTACTCAATTAACTGCCATTTGTAATGGATTGTGAAGTACGTCAGCTCAATTTGAGGGTAACGCCGTCACTTTAGGATGCCAGTATCTTATCTTACTCAATGTTTATGTTGACCTTGTTATAACGACGAAATATTTGAATTATACAAAGAGATCTAATTATGCGAGCCATTATCGACCACCCTGATTGTTTTGTCTTAAGACAGCCAGCTGAGATTTTAAAATTTCTAGATCAAATTTAAACATATTGTACATATTGTATGTATTCGCACTAAAACTACAATATATACATAATCGTCACGAAGTGGTTCACCCAAAGTGAATTTTTTGTTGTATACTCTTGCTTAAACATCATTATCAAACTTCATTTTGTATTATAATACAAACTTATAGAGGAATGCAATTCTGTGTTATCACATATTCTATTTTGTTTAGTCAGTATTTCGTTGGACTAATGTATTTAATTTATACGAAGAATGTTCAATAAAAAATACGTTGTTTCGTGAAAATCATGGCCAAAGAAATTTACCTCGAGTAAATAGAAATAACTGTCTTTCGTATTGTGCACATTGTTTTGTTTGCTTGAAATAAGGGCCAATAGCTGCTCGGTATAAAACACGCAGATATTCACCGGAAACTATCGAAATATGTCACATGCATCTATTTCTTGATGGACAGCTAAGTTTAGAAACGGGCACATACAGCTTAAAGATATTTCTGGGACGGCAAAATTCTTTTAAAAGATGCCCGATATGTAGTCAAGCATTGGCCCGTATATGATAAATTTGTCATTAGCACAAATTGTGCACTGTATTTTGAACAAACATATTGAGCAGATGAAGATAAATGCAGGATAAATGTCGCATTCGTTGACAAATGAGCAAACGTTAGACCTTAGACAAAAACCGAACAACCCCTAAAAATTGATATATAAAAATACCGGCATGACAAGAAAGATGTTGACTGGTGATGAGAATTGGGTTTACTACGTTGAACATAGACGTAATTGTTCCAATTAAATTTGGGACACCAAAAATGCAAAGCGCCCTTGTATTGCATAAATAAGTTACATAGGGAAAATGATTTTATATGTTATTTTCTTTGATAATAAGGGTCCGGTCTAGACTAAACAAAAGGAAAAATGGTAATAGGTAAGTTGTGTGGAAATGTAGCTCTCAGAAAATTGCAGGACTGCTGTATAATATTCATCATAAAATAGGACTCAAGTACATCCGCTTCCTATATGACAATGCACCCGCTCATTAGACACATATTGTGACTGAATTTACACATCAAACTCAGCCCCATTTGACTTGTTTTCCTTTTCCCAAAACTTAAATATTATCTATTTTGAAACAGATACAATTCCAGAAATATCATATTGTCTGCAATTTATCACTATCTAATAAGAGAAATTACCATTGCAGAGTATAAAATGTGCTTTAAGGAAAGTTGACAGACTGAAAAGGCTGGTGGCGAGTATTTTGAAGCAAATTATCAGAACTTATAAAAGGGTATTTTGACATGGTGGGACTGGAAATAATATGTCGAGATAAATGTTACATTCGACGTATGTCTACATCAACAACATTTGTACAAAGTTTCAGATAATTTCCGTTTTCCATGATTTCTATTCTAATTGTTCAAAATGACATAAAATTGAAAAATTGAAAAGCGTTGCAACAATTTTCATCAAAAAGCACAGAATACGATTTTATATATTTCTTTAAGTATATTTTTTAATTATCTTTGTATGTCTTTCTGTTTTAAGGGCCCAGCTCATTTATGTAAGAAATTCAAATCTTATGTGTTTAAAGCTTTAATACCTCAGTGGAGTCCCTTTAAGTTGTTTATATACGGCAAGTGACTTAATTTTTTGGTACATTCCTCGTAGATTAAGACATGTTGATTGACAACGTTTAAACTATATACTAGTAATCATGTGAACATGTTTATCAACAAAACAATATTTTCACAATTTAATATTATTAGGAGATATTATATGTATATTAATTAAAATCTGTAACATTATCTGTTTCTTTAGGTCGTGCAAAACAGTCAGTGTGACTGCAATGTGATGACAATATTGTCGGTGACATGAAACTACATGTACATTGAATTTATGTTTTATATTCAGTTATATTAGAGGTAAGGCACGAAACTATGATAGCATGTTGCAGTTAAAGAAATATATATATACTTCGTGTGCATTCAATTTTCAGTCAATTTACCGTATTCAAACATATCACATCGATTACATGTAACTTCATGTAACTAATAACATTTATTTAATGTTACTTACAACATGTATTTATTGTAAATCATAACATCAATTTCTTGTAACCTATTACATAATTATAACATCAAATTGAAGTATCTTATAACATCAATTATTAAATGTATTTTATATATTTGATGCATCTTTTAACATGTATTAGAATGTGTCCTCAGACTGTTTGAATTAGTAAATTAAATGTGATTGTGATGTAATGTATAAGTGAATCGGAGTTGCAGTTTCTTGAAAAGCAAGGGCTTTGATTAGAACGACCAGCTGAGATGCCACCGAGCATGGTACGTATACCAACTGAACTGAATATTTTAAACAGTTACCCTTTTATATATAATTAATACTAAATGATAAATCGATCCACGATATGCGAATGAAAAAAAAATATTTACGAATGGTAATTGCTATATATACTAGTATTAAGGAAAATAACACATCATCATAGTCGGTTCATAAACAAACAAAGGCACGGTTTAGGATTGATCAGGGAAATTATTTGCATACAAATGCAAGTTAATCTATTGTCGCGCATAAATGTATGCAAACGTTACGTTTCTTTACAAAGTCTGAAGAATATAATTGTTTAGTTATTTGCATGAGATAAAACGACATTTGTTTTCATTCTGAAAGTTTGAGTAGGCGGCTAAAGGAAATCGGCAGAATCAGTGATGGGAATGAAGTATTATAGGAAATCGAATCAGTTCTTACGTTAAAACTGCTTCATGTTCCCGATCACAACCGTATAACACTACTCTCCAATTGATGGTTTGGGGAAAATCAATGTCGTTAAATTCGGTATGGCAATATCGGGTTCGTATTTTCCTCGCACGCTATAGAAAGTATAACACGCTATATATAACAATTTTGTTATATTCAAGGTCATATATAGTATATAAGGACATACATGTTTATACAGTATATGAATGAAACATGCTGATAAATAAGATGTTCCATCATCACGAGCGTCAATTTAAACTATTTCTCAATCATGAAGGTAACACTATCTTGCATACAATGATAACCAAATTATGAAAGTCAGTGGCTAGGATACACTGGTATGATAACGTATACTTGGGTTATACTTATATCATAATTAAAACATAGACATGGATGTGTACATACCTTTTAACTACTCGAATTTTTTCTATCCGTCCACCTTTGATATTGTTATTAGTATTGTTAGTTAATAAAGATTTTTGTTTGAGCAAACTTTTCAACATAACACTTTTTTCCCGACCCCCAGACTCTTTCTTTCGTCTCACCACGATCACAGTTTCTGTTGGATCAAAATTAAATTTCGCCTGACTGTCAGTATTTTCTTTAGGAATTTCTGGACTCATGGCTCCACGGTGTGGCTCTTGGTTATTACTTTGACCCTCGGGGTCAGGCGAACATACTGTAACAACCATTGTCAAATATCATAAATCCTTCCAACTTCCAAATAAAAACAAATGAAGAGAAATAATTTCCTAACACTCACACTACAGGCAAACTGTACTACAGTACTTAATACCCCTGAAATAGAACACAGTCAATATTAACTCCATAATTGAAATATCCTATCCATATTGTATTTAACAAGTTATCAGTTAGTACTCCTGTGAAATTTGAAGTTTAACCATACTACAAACTATTAAAATTGCATATCTATATTCGCCCTACATAGAGATAGCCACACTCTTTCGTTGATCGGCTAGGGGAGATACCACCCCTTTTCTTATTATATCTGTCTTCTAACTTACTAGCTAGCTAGCTCAACGTTTATCAATATTGTGCAGCAAGCACGCTTAGATGTTTCCCAATTTTGTTTTCACACACAGAAAAATTGACAAAGTATTAAGCTAGCGTCCTGTTAGTTTAGTATGATCACTATATCATTAACAAAGAGTACACTATCAATTTAGCGATTACAATCATTCATCATCAACAAGTAGTCTCTGTTTGTATAGTTTACCTTTACTGCTGTATTATTTAAAACAGTATCACGCATGTACTAGATCTTAGTTAATACAAATTAAAATACGTTCTATATATAATTAGTGCGATATTATTTCAAAATGGTTTGAATATACATTAATTTTTTTATCATACATAATGCAGCGATTTGCTGTGATTTCCACTTAAATAGGTTCAATTTTGATTGATTCTTTTACTAACTGTGTACGCACGCAAGATGAAAATGGTTTGTAATATTATATGATATCAACCATTTCGAACAACCTATTTTAATATATATATTTGGTAATTCAGATAACGAAATGTATTGCGGAAACATTTTTCATTTGGCCTAAAATAATTGCAGTACATGTATATACTTTGGTATTAAGTTTAAAGTCAATGTTCGTCAATATGCTGAAACATAAAACACCGGAAAATAATTATCAACAAACTTCATTTATATGATTGAGCCGTGTCACGACAAAACCAACATAATGGGTTTGCGACCAGCATGGATCCAGACCAGCCTGCGCATCCGCGCAGTCTGATCAGGATCCATGCTGTTCGCTATCAGTTTCTCTACTTGTTAAAGGGTTGGTAAGCGAACAGCATGGATCCTGATCAGACTGCGCGGATGCTGGCTGGTCTGGATCCATGCTGGTCGCAAACCCATTATGTTGATTTTGTCGTGACGCGGCTCATATAGTCTAAAGATGAGAAGTCCATGTGTCATCAAGTCTATACTTTTTGTTATAATAATGTAGTGCACATTGGAAGTAGATTGGACAGGATATTCAACTATAGTTTACTAATGTTTGTATTTCCTATCTTATCTATAACTTATGAAGATTACTCAAGTGCCCCCTTATGTAATAATTATTATATCCATTAACGTATAATCTGGTACTCGGTCAATTTAAATTATACACTAAAAACATGGCGATTTTTTGCATAGTATAAATATGCTGAGCAAAAATGTTTCGACAAATAATTTAAAAAGATTTGAAACAAGGACGAATTCTTGTTTTTTTAAATCACCGTTTATCAGATTAAATCATAATAGTTTCGATTTTCTGACCTATTAAACTTTAATTAATTTTCGCATTAATAATTTATATAATGATACTTCACATGTAATATTGTAAAACATTAAAATATAATTATGCATGTACATACAGAATGAACGCATTTCACATTTGTTCTAAAATCTATATAACCTATTTATGACTAGTAATACAGTTGTATAATATAAACTTACATTTACTGAACGCTGTATAAGAAAACCAGTTTGTAATATTTTCCATACACAAATGTTAGTTGGGAAATACAAGTTTCTGTTTTCATAATCTAAATTAAACATGTACATTATAAAATAAACTTTCAGTTTCATATGTAATGAAATCGTTCATGCATCTTTTTTTGTACTTGGTAATAAGCATTATGACATATCTGCGGAACATACATTGGCAAGTATCCAGGTACCCGCGGATAGAATACAATCTAGACAGTACCTGGGGTAGGATACATTCGTGCGGGTACCTGCCGGTAGGATACATTCTGGCGGGTACCAGCCGGTAGGATACATTTTGGCGGGTATCTGCCGTAGGATACATTTTGGCGGGTATCTGCCGGTAGGATACATTTTGCGAGAACCTGCCGGTAGGATACATTTTGGCAGGTACCTACCGGTAGGATACATTTTAGCGGGTACCTACCGGTAGGATACATTGTGGCGGGTACCTGCCGGTAGGATAAATATTAGCCGGTACCTGCAGGTAGGATAGTTTCTGGCAGGTACCTGCGGGTAGGATACTTTCTGGCAGGTACCTGCGGGTAGGATACTTTCAGGCGGGTACCTATGGGTAGGATACATTCTAGCTGGCACTTGCGGGTAGGATACTTTCAGGCATGCTCCATTTCAGTGCAATGCTAAAGGGCAATCAGGGTCTTTCAAATAGATTTGAAAGACCCTGGGGCAATGTACTGGAACTAAACCACCCTGCATATCAATGTTACATGTCCGGGCTATATAAACGCCTTACAATGCTATATAATGCCGGCTATTTCCGCTTGTCCGGGCTATAAATACGGTTATTCTCGCTAGTCCGGGCATATAATGTTGGTTATTCTCGCTAGTCCGGGCCATATAATGTTGGTTATTCTCGCTAGTCCGGGCTATATAATGATGTGTTATTCTCGCTAGTCCGGGCTATATACTGTTGGTTATTTCGCTAGTCCGGGCTATATAATGTTGGTTATTTTCGCTTTGTCCGGGCCATATATAATGCTGGGGCTATATAATGCTTTATTTTCGCTATTTCGGGCTATATAATGTAGGTTATTCTCGCTAATCCAGGCTATATAATGTTGGTTATTCTCGCTAGTCCGGGCCATATAATGCTGGTTATTCTCGCTAGTCAGGGCTATTATTAATGCTGGTTATTCTCGCTAGTCAGGGCTATATAATGCTGGTTATTCTCGCTAGTTCGGGCTATATAATGCTGGTTATTCTCGCTAGTTCCGGGCTATATAATGCTGGTTATTCTCGCTAGTCAGGGCTATATAATGCTGGTTATTCTCGCTAGTCCGGGCTATATAATGCTGGTTATTCTCGCTGGTCCGGGCTAAATAATGCTGGTTATTCTCGCTAGTCAGGGCTATATAATGCTGGTTATTCTCGCTAGTCATGGCTATATAATGCTGGTTATTCTCGCTAGTCCGGGTTATATAATGTTGGTTATTCTCGTAAGTCCGGGTCATATAATGCTGGTTATTCCCGATGGTCTGGGCTATATAATGCTGTTATTCTCGCTCGTCCGGGATATATAATGCTGGTTATTCTCGCTAGTCATGACTATATAATGCTGGTTATTCTCGCTAGTCCGGGCCATATAATGTTGGTTATTCTCGCTAGTCCGGGCTATATAATGATGGTCTTTCTATTGTTCGGACTATATAATGCTGGTTATTCTCGATAGTCTGGGCTATATACTGCTGGTTATTTTCGCTTGTCCGGGATTATTATGCTGGTCATTCTCGCTTGTCCGGACCAAATAATGCTTGTTATTCTCGCTAGTCCGAGCTATATAATGCTAGATAGTCTCGCTAGTCAGGGCTATATAATGATGGTCTTTATATTGTCCGGTCTAAATAATGCTAGATATTCTCGCTTGTCCGAGCTATATAATGCTGGTTATTCTCGCTTGTCCGGGCCATATAATGTTGGTTATTCTCGCTAGTCCGGGCTATATAATGATGGTTATTCTCTCGCTAGTCCGGGCCAATATGATGGTTATTCTCGCTAGTCCGGGCCATATAATGATGGTTATTCTCGCTAGTCCGGCCATACTCGCTTGTCCGAGCTATATAATGCTGGTTATTCTCGCTTGTCCGGGCCATATAATGTTGGTTATTCTCGCTAGTCCGGGCTATATAATGATGGTTATTCTCGCTAGTCCGGGCTATATAATGATGGTTATTCTCGCTAGTCCGGGCCATATAATATTGGTTATTCTCGCTAGTCCGGGCCATATAATATTGGTTATTCTCGCTAGTCCGGGCCATATAATGTTGGTTATTCTCGCTAGTCCGGGCTATATAATGTTGGTTATTCTCGCTGGTCCGGGCCATATAATGTCGGTTATTCTCGCTAGTCCGGGCTATATAATGATGGTTATTCTCGCTAGTCCGGGCTATATAATGTTGGTTATTCTCGCTAGTCCGGGCTATATAATGTTGGTTATTCTCGCTTGTCCGGGCCATATAATACTGGTTATTCTCGCTATTTCGGGCTATATATAATGTTGGTTATATCCTCGCTATTCCAGGCTATATAATGTTGGTTATTCTCGCTAGTCCGGGCCATATAATGTTGGTTATTCTCGCTAGTCCGGGCTATATAATGATGGTTATTCTCGCTAGTCCGGGCTATATAATGTTGGTTATTCTCGCTAGTCCGGGCTATATAATGTTGGTTATTCTCGCTAGTCCGGGCCATATAATGCTGGTTATTCTCGCTAGTCCGGGCTATATAATGCTGGTTATTCTCGCTAGTCAGGGCTATATAATGATGGTTATTCTCGCTAGTCCGGGCTATATAATGATGGTTATTCTCGCTAGTCCGGGCTATATAATGTTGGTTATTCTCGCTAGTTCGGGCTATATAATGCTGGTTATTCTCGCTAGTTCGGGCTATATAATGCTGGTTTTTATATTGTCCGGACTATATAATGCTAGGTATTCTCGCTTGTCCGAGCTATTTCATGCTGGTTATTCTCGCTTGTTCCGGGCTATATAATGATGGTTATTCTCGCTAGTCCAGGCTATATAATGATGGTTATTCTCGCTAGTCCAGGCTATATAATGATGGTTATTTCTCGCTAGTCCGGGTTATATAATGCTGGTTATTCTCGCTAGTCCAGGCTATATAATGCTGGTTATTCTCGCTAGTCAGGGCTATATAATGATGGTTATTCTCGCTAGTCCGGGCTATGTAATGTTGGTTATTCTCGCTAGTCCGGGCTATATAATGATGGTTATTCTCGCTAGTCCGGGCTATATAATGCTGGTTATTCTCGCTAGTCCGGGCTATATAATGCTGGTTATTCTCGCTAGTCCTGGCTATATAATGATGGTCTTTATATTGTCCGGGCCATATAATGCTGGTTTTTCTCGCTATTTCGGGCTATATAATGCTGGTTATTCTCGCTTATCCGGGATATATTATGCTGGTCATTCTCGCTTGTCCGGGCTGTATAATGCTAGATATTCTCGCTAGTCAGGGCTATATAATGCCGGTCTTTATATTGTCCGGGCCAAATAATGCTGGTTATTCTCGCTAGTCCGGGCTATTTAATGATGGTCTTTATATTGTCCGAGCTATATAATGCTGGTTATTCTCGCTATTTCGGGCTATATAATGCTAGATATTCTCGCTTGTCCGGGTTATATAATGCTGGTTATGTCCAATGACCCTTTAGATAGGGAAAAGAAGCGCTTTCCGTAACGTCTCATTATATCTTTACGACAATATGTCAAAACAGCGATGCATTAGTTCTATACATTTACAAAAGTAAATCTATAATTTTCATTATATTAAGAGGATATTTTTTCGTTTGAGTGAAATATGGAATATATTTTCACGAAACATGATAAAATGACACATATTTTCACGAGCCGGGACGGCGAGTGAAAATATGTGGCATTTTATCATGTTTCGTGAAAATAAATACCATATTTCACGAAAAACAAAAAAATAACCTTTTTATTTAATTTCATTATCAAAGAAAAAGGTTTACGAACCCCCTTTCTTGCTACGCAACTGCAATTGTACAGCGCGCAGTAATATAATTATTGTCTTGTTTTGCACGCGATATTTAGCGCTACATTATGACGTCACGTAAACAACTATTTAAACGTCTGTACAGCGTTAATAACTGAATTAAAGATATTGGTGTTCGGATTAATTTTCTTATTTAGACCATTTTCTATCAATCTAGATAGTTTTCAAAACAAAATTTAACAAAAAGATTTTTGTATTTATCAGATTTTTCAAACAAAATGGCGAAAGAAGTCCTTTAAAATAAATATGAGTTTTGACTCCGCCCACTTTCATATTTATATTTCATATTTATTTTTAAAAAATATGAAATATATTTGACTGATATATAGAGGATATTCAAGTTTTTTCTATAAATACATGATTTATTTTCATCGAGTGGTATGAAAATAAATATTTCATGAGTGGCGGTAGCCACGAGTGAAATATGGTAATTTTCATGCCACAAGATGAAAATAAATTATTATATACATTTTTCTCTTTTTTGACATTAAAATTTGAAAGACTTTCCCTTAAATTTTGTGTACTGGCAGAATTTAAAAGAAAGTAGTCCGGCAAGACACCAGTGAAAATACGGAAAATATGTTTCACTGCAGTGAAAAATAATTTTTTACAGTGAAAATACGGAAAATGAAAATATGCATTTTATTTCATCCATATTTCTCAATATTTCATTTATAAGTATATAATAAATCACCATATTTCATGGGTAAAATTAAATAAATAGAGGATATTCAAGTTTTTTCTATAAATACATGATTTATTTTCATCGAGTGGTATGAAAATAAATATTTCATGAGTGGCGGTAGCCACGAGTGAAATATGGTAATTTTCATGCCACAAGATGAAAATAAATCATGTATTTATAGAAAAAACTTGAATTTTCTGTTTATTATGTACATTTTTCTCTTTTTTTGCGATAAAATTTGAAAAACTTTCCCTTAAATTTTGTGTACTGGTAGAATTTAAAAGAAAGTAGTCCGGCAAGACACCAGTGAAAATACGGAAAATATGTTTCACTGCAGTGAAAAATAAATTTTTACATTGAAAATACGGAAAATGAAAATACGCATTTTATTTCATCAATATTTCTCAATATTTCATTTATAAGTATATAATAGATACATGTATTAAATTATTAATATATTAAGTATAATTTTATAATTATTATATTTCAATCAAACAGGGAGAAAGAAAAGAGGACATGCTTGTTTTTATACGAGTGTGCACCGTTTCCCTAGATGTCAGACAACACTCAGGGGTTTTCTAACTTTGATATTAATGTGTAGATTGAACAAATAAGGGCACACAGCGCTTTATCTCGTCAAAATCGGTTGTATAACAGCAAAAATAATGACAAAAAAACATGTCTGAATCGGACAACGTCTATCTGTCTGCCTGTCAAAACAGGTATTCTAAAACGAGAACTTTTAAATAAATGTAGGTATGTTTATTCAAATGGTTTTGAATTTTCTACACATATCTTCATCAAATTCTCAATAGAAATCCCGTTTATAAGCATTATCGGATTAGTTACTGCATTATTGTTGGTGTTAGTACTTCAGTCAAAAGTAACTGTGCAAGAATCTTTATTAAACTGGTTATTTGTTTTGTTTAGATGCAAAAATGGTCGGGATTTATTATGTCAAACAAAGACTTCTCGCTAGATAAGATATTTGTGGTGTATGTTTGTGTTTATGATTACTGGTGGCCTAAACCTTTTCTAGATATGAGCCGCGTCACGACAAAACCAACATAATGGGTTTGCGACCAGCATGGATCCAGACCAGCCTGCGCATCCGCGCAGTCTGATCAGGATCCATGTTGTTCGCTATCAGTTTCTTTACTTGTTATAGGGTCTGTAAGCGAACAGCATGGATCCTGATCAGACTGCGCGGATGCGCAGGCTGATCTGTATCCATGCTGGTCGCAAACCCATTATGTTGGTTTTGTCGTGACGCGGCTCATATGTAGGAATTCAAATATATTGTTGCTGCTGAGTTTTCAAAGTTAAGAATCAATTCTAGTTATTTTCAACTTATATAATGCTTAATGGTTGAATCTATTACTGTTGATTTATATGTATTGTAATAAATGTTAAATAAATCTGATGGATTCACGTTCTTCAAGTTTATGTTATTTTGTTTCGGTAATACAACCCAAATCACAGAGGGAGCCTTTTTATCTATGATAAACTGCTTAAATAGACACCTATACATTAAGGGCGTTTTTGGAGGCGATATATCAATATTGACAATTGTTTATGCACAACAATTACAATGTCCATGCTCACGCGTTAAAATTTAGTCCGATGCTATTTAATAATTTTAGTACAATGTATATCAGGGAAAAAACTTTTCAATATTTCAAGTCTAAAATTTTAAAGATCCTGTATGTTATGATTGAGGTTGTACACCACATTTAAGTGAAATTTTATATATGTATATAATTATGCTTATAAAACAATTTTCAAACATTGAAGAATATGTAAAATATGTACTGCTAATATTTGTACATATTATATGTAATCATTAAAATATATGCATTCATTTCTTATTGAAAAATTTGACTCACACTTTATAGAAAATAAAAAATAAACCTCCCTTTATTTACATGAAATGTTAAATTCGATAATATCTTTATAAATAACGCTTTTTGGAACTTACAAAATTGATAAATCTTAATTTGAGCATCATATTTATGATACAAAACCATAAAAAAATTGTGTTATATATAAAACATTTCACAAAACATAAGCTATACATGTCTATAGCTTTTGACCGTGGTTGACGGTGAGCTCCTTTAGTCTGTGATAAACTGGTCATAGAGACCCAGTTTAACGGAAGGCACTTTTAATCAATCTATGACAAACTAATAACAACTAACCTTTACTGAGGACACCTTTAATAAATGATAAACTGGCAACGGATCCCCAGTTTATTGGAGGGCACCCTTAATCTATGGTAAAGTGGTCACAGAAACCCAGTTTAACGGCAGTATATAACAAACTAATAACAATTGAGGACACCTTATATAAATGATAAACTAGCAACGGAGCCCGAGTTTATTGGAGGGCACCTTTAATCTCGACAAACTGGTCACAGAAACCCAGTTTAACGGAGAGCAACTTAAATCAGTCTATGACAAACTAGTAACAACGGAGGGCGCCTTAAATAAATGATAAACTGGCAACGGAGTCCTAGTTTAATGGAGGGCACCCTTAATCTATGATAAACTGGTCACAGAGACCCAATTTAACGGAGGACAACTTAAATCAATTCATGACAAACTAGTTACAACGGAGGGCACCTTTAATAGATGATAAACTGGCAACTGAGCCCCAGTTTAATGGAGGGCACCATTAATCTATGATAAACTGGTCACATAGATCCAGTTTAACGGAGGGCAACTTAAATCAATTCATGACAAACTAGTAACAACGGAGGGCACCTTAAATAAATGATAAACTGGCAACGGAGCCAAAGCTTAATGGAGAGCACTTTTAATCTATGACAAAATGGTCACAGAGACCCGGTTTAACGGAGGGCAACTTAAATCAATTCAAAACAAACTAGTAACAACGGAGGGCACCTTTAATAGATGACAAACTGGCAATGGAGCCCTAGTTTAATGGAGGGCACCTTTTATCTATGATAAACTGGTCACAGAGACCCAGTTTAACGGAGGGCAACTTAAATCAATTCATGACAAACTAGTAACAACGGAGGACACCTTTAATAGATGATAAACTGGCAACGGTGCCCCGGTTTAATGGAGGGCACCTATAATCTATGATAAAGTAGTCACAGAAACCCAGTTTAACGAAGGACAACTTAAATCAGTCTATGACAAACTAGTAATAACGGAGGGCACCTTAAATAAATGATAAACTGGCAACGGTGCCCCAGTTTAATGGAGAGCACTTTTGATCTATGATAAACTGTCACAGAGACCCAGCTTAACGGAGGGCAACTTAAATCAATTCATGACAAACTAATAACAACGGAGGGCACCTTTAAAAGATGATAAACTGGCAACGGAGCCCTAGTTCAATGGAGGGCACCTTTAATCTATGATAAACTGGTCATAGAGATCCTGTTTAACGGAGGGCAACTTAAATCATTCTATGACAAGAATGACAAACCAATATTTACGGAGAGCACTATTAATAAATGATAAGCTGGCAACGGAGCCCCAGTTTAATGGAGGGAACCTTTAATCTATGATAAACTGGCAACGGAGCCCCAGTTTAATGGAGGGCACCATTAATTTATGATAAACTGGTCACAGAGACCCAGTTTAACGGAGGGCAACTTAAATCATTCTATGACAAGAATGACAAACCAATATTTACGGAGAGCACTATTAATAAATGATAAGCTGGCAACGGAGCCCCAGTTTAATGGAAGGCACCTTTAATCTATGATAAACTGGCAACGGAGCCCCAGTTTAATGGAGGGCACCATTAATTTATGATAAACTGGTCACAGAGACCCAGTTTAACGGAGGGCAACTTAAATCATTCTATGACAAGAATGACAAACCAATATTTACGGAGAGCACTATTAATAAATGATAAGCTGGCAACGGAGCCCCAGTTTAATGGAAGGCACCTTTAATCTATGATAAACTGGCAACGGAGCCCCGACTCTGATTCACAGAGGACACCCTTAATATTATGATGAACTGGTAACAGAAAGCCTGAATCGTGGATGGCCCTGTATTTTATTGATAATGTTAAGACTCCCGCTTTTGAAGTTTATTACTTCAAATCATTTAGAATGTTATATAGTTCATATGAAACGTAAGTTTCTGATGCGTTTCACTTGTAAGTAGAACTTCTGTCTTTTTTATGTAAGTACATGTCACTATTGCATATTTATTTGAGCAAAATGGGGAATACCGTTATGGTTGTTTTTCGAAACTTTGTGGCTAATCTCGCCTACACAAATGTGGTATATTACTGTCGTATTTTGTTGTCAGACATATTGTTTTGTTATTGTTTTGTTTTTATCATGAAAAGTTGATTTTATATACTAGTAGCTTCAACCTTTGTATAATACAGACACAACCACTTATGATTACTAAACAGAGGTAGATCAGTCACAATGGTAGAATGAAAACCGATCATGGCATAGAAAGTCGTCATGGTAGAACGGACCTGACTATGGCATGTATTATTAAAAGTCATTATATAGTAGAACGGAACCATTTGAGCCGCGTCACGACAAAACCAACATAATGGGTTTGCGATCAGCATGGGTCCAGACCAGCCTGCGCATCCGCGCAGTAAAGTCACAATGTTAGAATGGAGCCGATTATGCGCAGTTTGGCAATCATAATCCGAGAAATTTATTTTCATTATTATAATGAGCCATATATAACAGGTCAGACATTATTATAACTTCAGGGATTCGGTGTACTATTTTAGCTTCATCGTCGAGAAAGAAAAACTGAAAATCATTCTTGTGATCGGAACCTGCCATTGCAAAAAAGTAATGTATAACATGAAGCGTTTTAAATGTCAAACAATCCAGTTAAGATACAATGTAAATTAAAAACGCCTTGGGTAAAAAGTGGCAAAAAATAGGGGTCTAACACGACTTTGAAGGAGCTTTTTAAAAAAAAAAAAATTTCTTTTGTAATATATAAAAACCTATAATTTAATTTTTTTTCAGAAGTTTCCACACAAAAACACATTTTTATTATACACTAGGCAAATTTTTTCTAAAAATTTCGAAAAACTAAAATTTTTGTCTGATACGACGTATCAAAAAAATTTTAAAAAAACATTAATAACCACAGTTGTCAAACAAACGGTTCCAAATTGAAATATCATAATAAAGGGTTAGCATGCCCCAAAAAATTTGGGGGAAAATTGATGTATCGAAATATAAATTTTGATTAAGTCTTTGTCGAAAATTTGGCTTACAAAAAATAAGAATCATGCCTATTCGCGCGCCTAGAATGTTAAATAATCCATCACTGAAAAACCCCGGAAAAATTTAATAATACCAGGGGGGGGGAGGGGGGGACGCGCATTTTTATTTTTAGAGTCATTTTGTAAACATGTAGGGGAAAACTGCGAGAGGAATGCCCGCAAAAAACCAAACCCTTGAAAATGGTGCTTTTTTTGTTTCTTCTTAACACTTTTATGGTAGTTAAGACTAGGCTAAAATTACACAAAAGGGAAACGTTTAATTTTTTAAGCTTTTCCTTATTGACCTTTTCAGAATACTTAAACAACATGTGTCTTTGCTTTTTTTTTAAACTTTTTCGGGGGTTTTGGGTGTTTTTTTCTCTCTCATGGCTCTTTACAAAAATTCCGCCTTTACTTTACTATTTAAATTTTTATCTTTTAATTTGTGCGATAACAGTTATACGTTTGGGTTTATTTTTTATTATACGGGGGTTTCCCTTTGGGGCTGTTTTCATAAGTAAGAGATAATTTTCAATCAATCGACGCACGGCTGGCCCCAACGAGAGGGAAATTTTTGGTGGCGTCCCAAAACGTCTAAAAAAACTTTAAAAAAGGGATGTTTTCGAATTTTTTCTAAAAAATAGGGATGAAAGAAACAAAAAGTTTTTTTGGTTTAAGTAAAATAGATAAGAAAACCATAGGAAAACACTTGTAATGAAATGATGAAAAAGAAAGACTGATTTCATCACATCACTGAGGAACAACTTAAAAAAGGTTATAATCTTTTTCCTTAAATGTCAATTTTCGGACAACTGCAAAAACTGTCGCGAAATTGATTATAAAGGATTGACAATACAAACAATCGACTTACCTTCCACGTCTGGATCGTAGCTCCCGTAACCAGTACCATACGGTACTACATTATCAATCATTTGTTATCAAAGCCAAAACGCATTTTTGGGAAGGGCCCACCTTTTTCCGGGGATAAATAACGCAATGTTTGCTTATGGGGGGGTGTGGGGGGGGCAAGGGGTCCGTGGCCCAGTTTGTTCAAGTAAGAGAACTTTAAGGTGTTGTTGACCCAGACCATTCCCCTTACCCGCCGGGGTTCGAACCTGACAGGGCTTTGGACTTTCATGTGAGGAAGCACCACTACTAACGGAAAGTTGTTCACTCGGGCCTGTTTTGTGTCTGAAATAATCGCATGGAAGGCACCTGAGGCCTTTCTCTCCACCAGTAAGTTTTAACATCGCCAATATGAAATCTATTAATAGTAAAAAATTGCTGCTAACCCAGATTCAGGTAACTTTCAGATGGTTGAAAAATATGGTAGCTGATAAAAATGTAAAATAAGTAATTTTTATTTATAATACAAACTTATTTTTCATGAAGCAGCTTAGTATTTTATATCATTAGAAAGTCATTTTTAGTCATATTTTATACATTAAAAAATAAATTGAACAAAGTGTTTTCAATTTTTTTCTTGGTGAAGAGTTAAACTTGGTGCTAGAAAACTATGAAAAACAGTTGAAAAAATATTTAGCTTTCTTTTAAAAGCAAACAATAGAATCCGCTTACATTTAAAAAATATGAATATAATAAAGAACTTTCAAATGGTATAAGAATTTAAAAAACGATCCACAAATAAAAAAGTATTAATTAGAATTAAAAATTCTGCTGCTATATAATGCATATAAATATTGGTTACTTCTCGTCCAACCGGTAAATCTGCTAAATCTTTGAGCAGGTGCTTGTGAGTCAATCGTAACAATAAGGCCATACTGTGTCCAACGAACTGTCGGTGTGCATGTAAAAAACCCAACAAACAATAAAAATGACCCCGAACAGTTAATTGTACTGTACCCAAAAAATTACTAATGGTACATGTAGTCCACCTTTAAAAGCCATTGGTTAGCCTTTTAATGATTTGAAATTAGGAGACTGCCCTCGACATTATTATAAGCTAAATCTTCTGTTATATGTTAAATATAATAAGACATAGTTAAGTTAACGTTGCAGAAACAGTTTTTGTCATAAATATTAATATCCCTATGGCTGAGGTTTCCTCAAATGGGAGGCATCAGTATTGCCCGCGCCACTTTCTGAGTATTCATAAGAGGAGAGCATAATGGATTCAAATACTAGAGAATATGCTTCAGGTAAGTGTTATTTTGACCCTAGTGTTGCTTGAATTTGTAACAACCTGGGGTTAGCCAAAATCATCTTTTCTGTTTTGGCGCCATTATTTACGGTGCCATGAAACCAAACAAACAAACAGTCATATATATACTGTTGTTTTATTATATATTACATGTAGCCTAAAGCCTAAAGAAGAAAAGAAAGAGATTATCATTCCATTAATCAAGACAAATAACTGGAAAACTGAACATGCCAAAAAAGCAAAGACTGATAAGCCCCCTACACTTCAGATGAAATGAGAGTTGGATGCAGAGGCAATCAAGGAAATATGCAAGGTAGAGTAATTGTATATACTGATCGTTGTACTAAGGCTAATTTGTAAATTTATTAATGTGTGATGTGTTCACATAATTCGTTTTTTTTAATTTATTTATTTTTTTGACAAATTGAATAACAAAGTTATTTTGTTATGCATTACTGTATTGTGATAAGAAATATATTAATATCAATTTAGTACTATTTGACAATTGAAATTGATTTAGTTACTAGCTCTTTGCTTGGAAATAAAATTTAAAGCCTCATTTCTATGACTGAACTGTTAACAGCAAATAAACAATTGATTTAACTTAAAGATATACATAAAAGCCATTAGATAAGATCATATAAATATAGATTATGCAAATTCATATATAATTGAGCAACGAGAGGTAGACATCACTATGTTCAGGCATGGAACATTATTAGTTTAATTATGACTATCCGATTTAGATACAGCTAAACCTAGACCCTGCAACCTCGAGCGTGTTGACCAATATAGAGCCTTGTTAAAGCAAATCAGTGCAGAAGGTTTGAAAATGATAACACTGATGTCTCATGAACCTTGATGGGTTTGTACATTTAAAGTATTGAACATACATTGTATTAATGTCATGTTTTTGAATATCTGTAAGGAATTACTGTGTGTCACAGGAAAAAAGAAATGAGCAGTCCTGAATGGGATTGAACTGGGCTGTTATAAATATATCAACAACTTATTGACGAAGATCCCAGCCATTACTCTTTATCTTTCTAAGTAATGATCAGTTCTTTACCATGACAAAGTACTGTATCTGACATTGTAATGGGACAGAGACATGTGAAAACCATGTATACAATCATGATCCTGCCGGTCTACAAATCACAAGTAAAAAAAATGTTAATCGACCTGCGAACTGAACTCGACTCTCTTACAAGTTCCTGCACATACAGACTGACATAGAAACTTACATATTTCTGTTCAATGTTCAACTTTCATCCAACTATTTAAAATAACAATACTTTTACATTAAATGAGTAATGTTGATAAACAAATTATATTTAGATTAATAATTCTTAGCCAGAAAGACACTGATTATGAATGAAGGTAACTATAGAAGCGTTTGTATGGCAAATGTTGATGGATAGGGCTGGAACCTGGCACAGTATTGGGACAAATTAACAAGTAGGGTTGCTAATATACCATCCTTATTATAGTACAATGTAAACAGTCACTCCACTAAAACAAATTATTTTAACAACCAGAGTAGACTGGTACATGTTTGTAGATAAAAAATAATCTGATGTTATTGGGATTATAAAAAACAAGGTAAGTCATAATCACAAATACAAATACAAAAATGATACATCCATTAACATTCGAAGAATAATTTCTGTTGGTAATGAACTGGCACGAATAAGAAATTCATTGCATATTATATTCGGTCAATAAACCTGATCATATAGCAATATTAACATTATTTCTCTATTATAAATATTGCATTGATAATGGCCCTAATAGACTCGGTCTGAGAAAAACTGAATTCTAGGTAGTATGGAAGACTGTATGATTATATTTATTGTCTGGTGGGGAACTTTCTGTAAACGGCCCCTGCTACAGTGGAAAAACAAGTCCTGAAAATATCCTGGTATTATTCATATAAACATGTCATGAAATGTTCGACGACAACTTTCCAGCTTACTTGTTGAGAAGGCTTTGTAGCGTTATCGGATTGATCCCAACTGTTCATTGTAAGTGCCCCCACTACAGTCTTAAAAAAAATCTCGATTATTTATAAAGTTCGATTTTTACGATCATTGGGCCTAATAAGTGTTCAATTCAAGAAAAATGAAAATTGTGTTACAAACCCTTCACACACCAAATACCGTGCAATAACGCTCTGACATAATATTTCTTAGCTCACCTGTCACAAAGTGACAGGGTGAGCTTTTGTGATCGCTTTTCGTCCGGCGTCCGTCCGTCCGTAAACTTTTACTTTAAATAACATCTCCTCATAAGCCACTAAGCCAATTTCATCCAAACTTCACAGGAATGTTCCTTTGGTGGTCACCTTTAAAAATTGTTCCCATGCAGAACTCTGATTGCCATGGCAACCAAATGAAAAAACTTAAAATATCTTCTTTTAAAAAACCCTAAGAGCTAAAGCTTAGATATTTGGCATGAAACATTTTCTAGTGAATGTCTACCAAGTTTGTACAGATAAAAGCCCTGGGGTCAAAATTGGCCCCGCCCCAGGGGTTCATTGATTTTCCCTATATGCATACAGTAAAAACTTAAAAAATCTTCTTTTAAAGAACCCAAAGAGCTAGAGCTTAGATATTAAGCATGAAACATCTTCTAATGAGTGTCTACCAAGTTTGTTCAAATAAAAGCCCTGGGGTCAAAATTGGCCCCGCCCCAGGGGGTCATTGATTTTCCCTATATGCATATAGTAAAAACTTTAAAAATCTTCTTTTAAAGAACCCAAAGAGCTAGAGCTTAGAAATTTAGCATGAAACATCTTCTAATGAGTGTCTATCAAGTTTGTTCAAATAAAAGCCCTGTGGTCAAAATTGGCCCCGCCCCGGGGGTCATTGATTTTCCTTATTTGTGTATAGCAAAAACTTAAAAAACTTCTTTGAAAAAACCCAAATAGCTAGAGTTTAGATATTAAGCATGAAACATCTTCTAGTAAGTGTCTACAAAGTTTGTTCAAATAAAAGCCCTGGGGTCAAAACTGGCCCTGCTCCAGGGGTGTCATTGTTTTTAACTAATTATGTGTATAGCAAAAACTTAAAAAAATCTTCTTTTAAAAAACCCAATAAGCTAGAGAGCTTAGATGTTTAGCATGAAACATCTTCTTATGGGTGTCTACCAAGTTTGTTCAAGTAAAAGCCCTTGGGTTAAAATTGGCCCTGATGGGGGGGGGGATATCATTGTTTTTCATTATATGTGTGAAGTAAAAACTTAACATCATGAAACATCTTCTTATGGGTGTCTTCCAAGTTTGTTCAAATAAAAGCCCTGGGGTTTAAAGTGGCCCAGCTCCTGGGGCCTATATACAGGTGAGCGACCTCAGGGCCATCATGGCCCTCTTGTTTTTTTTTAAGTTGACTTTCCAATGTGTGCAGACTCAATCGTGATGAGCCCTGAACATTATTTATTTGTACATGTATTAAAAATAGAAAGTAAGTCATCGTTTGGCGACTCGAATACATGGTGTAGTATAGAACATAGAAGTACCACCGTTTATACGGTATTGTTTCGGTTCTTAACAATCGTGTAAACAATTGTAAACGTGGCAGCCTTAGTCATTGGTTCACATCCTACTTATGATTTGATTCTTCTTCCACAATCCATACAGTTGTGTTTACTGGTTATGACACCCAGGAAGTAATCAGCTAGCATGACTTAAACACCATCATCCAGTCTTAATGGAAAGTCAATGGTTAGATTGTAACATGTACATGTACTTGATTAAAGATAAATTGTTAAAAAGTCTTATTGAATTGATGACTTTGATTATGTTTTAAACAATATACTGTAGAATCTCAGAAATAAGCATATATTTCTAAGTTTTTATGCACTTGTTCTTTGATATGTGCTGAGACAGGTCCTATTCTTAGACAGGCCACGGAATATGTGTTTATTTTTGACATGGGCTGATCAATTTTTGTGTCAAAACTGAGAGTAACAAAAGGGTTATGCACTTTTATTACATGCTTTTCAGTGGTTTATAGAAATATATCAGTGATATAAAACTTTGATAATTTCATTGTTTTGAATTTAAACACTGAACTAAACAAATATCCTCTATATATTCAGGCATTTATAATCCATTAGTAATATATTTGAGCTTATATTTGGATACAATATTTTTGGCAAGGAAAATTTATGATTATTTTCCATATGCTCCTGTATTCAAACAAAAGCTTATTTTTGAGGTTCTACAATATTGAATAAATTATATAAAGAAAATCACCTCTAAAAGTATAGTAGAACTTCTATGAGTCAAAGTTTGATTAGTCGATTTTCTCGATGTGTCAAAGTGAAATGAAAGTCCCGATTTTGTTCCCTATATATTCCTTATAGAAACCTATTTATGAGTCGAAATTTTATGTGTCGAATTTTTCGATGTGTCGAAGTTTTTTCGTGGTCCGTGTATAGAATAAATCTAGTACAATTTACCACAAAAAGTCGAAGTCCTTCAATTATTTTGACACCTTCAATCTCACTTTATCTGGCTGCGAAGACTGATTTCTGATCAACTTTTGTGACAGGTGTTAATTACACAGCCGTGTGTTCAGACAGCCTATGCATGCGTTTAAATGTGTGATAAAATGCTTATCGTTACTGTTTTAATTACCGTAGTGGTATTTGAAAGTGAACAGTAAGAACCACTTTCATTTGAGAATTTCCATCACCCAGTGATGTGTGATAATCTCACTCGAGAAATATTTACTATAAGCTGGCTTAGTTATTGCTCTTTCGTATTGTCTCGCCTTATGTAGCTTCATTGTATACGTCAACGCGAAATCCAAATGATAAGCCGTGAAAAATGTTATTTAACATGTTATATTTATCATTGTAAAATGTAAAATATCAGAATAATGAAGGAAAAACATGAAATAGGTACGTTATAAATCTTATAATTAGGACTGGTCACGTATAGAAATTTTGTCATATAATTGAGACCAGTTCATGAGTCGAAGTCCCGATGTGTCCCAGTTTTTACACAAGTCTCTTGAAATTCGACTTACCGAAGTTTTACTGTATTGGTAAATTTTTTGAATTCATTTTCAGAGATGTTGCCCCAGTGGATGCTGTTCTTCGTCCTAAAGGAATGGGCCTTGGTGCTGATAGAAAGCAGGCTCAGACTTTAAATAGTACTAAACAGGGAGGTAACTCAAAGAAAAATGAGGATTCAGGGGAGCTAACTATGAAGAAAGGTGCTCATTGTTTGATACAAAATGGACCACATAAAGATCTTTATGCAGTTGTAAGTACAAAAAAAATCAAAAGTTAAAAATGTTATTACACTGTTGGTTTTTTTCCCATCATGTATATATGTTAAGTAACCAAAATGGAATAATATTATTAGCTTTTTGGATTTTACAAATTAACTTGCGTTTTATAAATTCATAAATTCATAGAATGTATGTTATAATTTATACCTCATTAAAAGTCACTTATTGACCAATTTTCTGAACAACCTTTTGGTTAATGGTCTATGGTAGGAAATTTTCATAACAGTTTTCTCAGCAACTACTTATCACAGCTTCTTGATATTTGGCATACAGCATTTACATGTGGTCCCATACCGTGAGATTTGATTTCAGGTCTGTTACTCATCCACTTCCTGTTTACTAAGTTAAATTTCCGACATTAATGGTCAGTGGTAATTTTTTTTTAGAAACATCACAGCATCATGATATTTGGTACACAAATGCAACCTGGCCTTTTCTGTCTTTGACCCATTGATTAAATATTATAAAACTACTCTAATCTTCATATGAACTAGAAACTACAATTACATATGCTCAGTTATATCTTGGAATGAAAACAAAACACACATTGTATTTGTGTGTTATATTAAATGATGATTGAATGTTTGTAATTATATATAAACAGATAGAAGGACTAGATGAGGACAATGCCAGGTTAATGTTGAAGTTAACAGTGAGTGGTAAACTTGTTACTGTTAGTCAATACAATACAAAACTTGTTACCCAGGAAGAATACAACAAATACTCCAAATATATCAGTAAGTAAAAAAAAAAACTGTTTAAATTTATTAAATTTAAATGGTACAGTAAGGCATTTGTAAAAATACAAACACCTCAATGCAGTCTGACCCCGGTTATTAGACAACCCTTTAAATCGAATACCCGGCATTATCCGAAGAAGATCTGCGGTCCTAATTTTATCTCTATATAATTCAATATAAATACATACGAAGGTATTATTCGAAATGAATTATCCCAATACCTCCTATTTTTCGAAGTAAAAATTTGGTCCCAAATATACAATTATGACAATTTTACACCTATTATTCGAAGTCAGACTAACTGTCGCTGATACTGATATCCGTGAATTTACACAGAAGTATTACTATAAATTCTGATAATAATGTTGTTTAACATTTATACACAGACAAAGGTGCTGCAGATAGGTATAAAGAAAAAGAAGAAATTAGAAAGGAAAAGAAACATAGAGACTCGGATAGAGAGAATGAATCACACAGAGAAAACAAACATAGAAAAGAAGAAGACAGATTATCAGCAGATGATGATGTATATAAAGGTCAGCATGATAGAAAGAAGGATAAAAATAGAGATAAAGACAGATCAAACAAGAAAAGAAAACATGATGATCTCAGGTATATATTTGTATTAGAAATAATTATTTTGTCATAAAAATGATAATGTATATTTTTGAAATAAAAAGTTCACTTTCAGCTGACATATTGACCAGCTTATACAATCATGACAGATAATGATAGCATACAGGTCCAGGAAACTTGACCAATACTGTAACCTGATTATTTTTAACATTTTTATACCAGAATATTTAAGACATGGAAAGTGCAGACCCAAATATGAATTAAGACATGTTAATGACTGTAATTCAGCGGATTAATGATAAAGTTAGGACAGTGATAAAGTCAGGACAACATATCTAATTGTCTAGTAGATTGATGTTGCTTACTATATGTATGATTACTTTCAACAAAAAGTTCAGTTAAAATTTCTTCATAGTTTAGTAAAGTTTGTCTCTGCCCTTTACATTCGTTGAATTATGTTTGTTCAAGAATTTATTTTTATGGTTATTTTTGCATGTGTAATGCTCAACTGTTATAATTTATTAACTGAAATAAAATAATTCATCTAGAGAAAAATCTTGTTATTGAATTTGATTGAAATAAGTGAATAAAGGCATTACTATCTTACTTACTTACTAATTTTGTGCAAGAAGTACAAGTTCTATATAAATGTTGTTTTGTTTTTCTTCAGATCACATGATAAATATACCTCATCTTCTTCATATACAAATGGAGGCAGTAAATCTCAATCTTCTATCTGGGTTCGTCCAAAGTTGCGGGTACGACTTGTTGATGAACAATACAAGAAAGGAAAATATTATAATAACAAGGTACTTTATAACTTTATAATTAATCATTAACAAGAAATTTATACATGATTCTATCTATATTTTAAAAAAGGGAGCATATGTATATTTTATTCTAGATAGGTTTGTACATGACCAGGTGATCAACATTTGTAGCTGACATTCACTTGCCTCTCATATTTGTTGGTTTGAATCTCAACTAGGGTGTGGAATTCTCTAAACTTGAAAAAAATACCAAACTAGCTTACTCATATTTGATAGTTTAACTCACGTGCGTGCTACTGTAAGATTATAATATTGATTGACAATTGTTATTTTAAGGTTGCTAATAGCTTCTAAATGATTTTTATCTAGAGGTAAGACCGATATTAACATACAGCAGGAAAAATAGTAGTTCCAAAATGACATTTTGTTGTTTTATCATTATAAATATTTATGCTATATTTTATTGTTTGTCAGGTGGTGATAGTTGATGTATCAGACAGGGATCATTGTATGTGTAAAACAGATGATGGGAAAATTTTAGAAGGTAAACTTTATACTGCCATGTCTCAATCTTTGTTTAATTTCTTATTAAAATTTATAGTTTGTTAGCAGTATTGTAATATTGATTCCTCATGTAGATAAGCTGTATGTCAGTAAACTATGTGTCAATATAAACATACATGACATTATAACATGACATTATAACATGACATTATATGAATATCACATCCTACTGAGGGTGACAAGTTCACCCAAAACAAATGATGTAATGCACCATCAATGGGATATGATATTTATATACCTAGTCAATATACAAGGTAGAGGTCTCAAACTAATAGCTTAAACCCGGCACCTATTGTGAACATGAGGACTGTTTCATAATGTCAGTAGATAGATAAGTAGTGTAAACATGTGACATAACAGATCTCCGATGTTACCATGTGACATAGATCTCCGATGTTTCCATGTGGCATTACAGATCTCTGATGTTACCATGTGACATTACAGATCCTTGATGTTACCATGTGACATTATAGAACTCCGATGTTACCATGTGACATAACAGATCCTTGATGTTACCATGTGACATTATAGAACTCCGATGTTACCATGTGACATTACAGATCCTTGATGTTACCATGTGACATTATAGAACTCCGATGTTACCATGTGACATTATAGAACTCCGATGTTACCATGTGACATTACAGATCTCAGATGTTACCATGTGACATTATAGATCTCAGATGTTACCATGTGACATTATAGAACTCCGATGTTACCATGTGACATTATAGATCTCAGATGTTACCATGTGACATTATAGAACTCTGATGTTACCATGTGACATTATAGATCTCCGATGTTACCATGTGACATTACATATCCCTGATGTTACCATGTGACATTATAGATCTCAGATGTACCATGTGACATTATAGATCTCCGATGTTACCATGTGACATAACAGAACTCCGATGTTACCATGTGACATTACAGATCTCTGATGTTACCATGTGACATTATAGAACTCTGATGTTACCATGTGACATTATAGAACTCTGATGTTACCATGTGACATTATAGATCTCCGATGTTACCATGTGACATTACATATCCCTGATGTTACCATGTGACATTATAGATCTCAGATGTTACCATGTGACATTATAGATCTCCGATGTTACCATGTGACATAACAGAACTCCGATGTTACCATGTGACATTACAGATCTCTGATGTTACCATGTGACATTATAGAACTCCGATGTTACCATGTGACATTATAGAACTCTGATGTTACCATGTGACATTATAGAACTCTGATGTTACCATGTGACATAACAGATCTCCGATGTTACCATGTGACATTATAGATCTCCGATGTTACCATGTGACATAACAGAACTCTGATGTTACCATGTGACATTATAGAACTCTGATGTTACCATGTGACATTATAGATCTCCGATGTTACCATGTGACATTATAGAACTCTGATGTTACCATGTGACATTATAGAACTCTGATGTTACCATGTGACATAACAGATCTCCGATGTTACCATGTGACATAACAGAACTCTGATGTTACCATCATTTATGATAAATTGATGGAAATTTTGGCAGACAAAAAATTCAGGTAATTGGGAAGTATTTTAGGAGCACAACAAGTTAAAATGGTAAAAAAAATACACAAAAAAAGCAAGTTCTGAATGCAAGTGGCATATTTTTAACATGTGATGTATCATTAAAAACTCACTTTTTTAAAATATCCTACTTTGAAATGTTAGATTTCTAAACTTAAAGTATTCAAAGTTAGATAATTTGTTGTATTGTGTTTATTTTCAGATGTATCACAGTCTATGTTAGAAACTATGGTGCCAAAATCTGATTCCTCTTATATATCTATTGTGTCAGGAAAACACAAAGGACAGGTATTTAAAATGATACATTAATATATGAAAAATTTACTCTTGAATAATTTTCTGCCAGAAACTTATGTTAAGTTGAATATTTTTATAACCATTCTTTTATAAGAGGTGCAACAACTCATGGAAGAATTATTGTATGCAGGTGCTTAACAGGTTTGTAAAATCAATGTGTTTGTTCTTTAACATTCACAGGGATAGTTTCTTTTTTACTTAACAGTATAACTTTCATTTGGTCCTAAGTTTAGAAATATTGTTGCTATAACAACAAATAGGACTTGAAATTTTCAAGAACTGGATGCTGTGATAATTAAAAATGTACTCTGAAGATTTTCATGTCACTTGAAATATTGAAACATCATGATATGGAGAGGATGCATGTTCTGAAATAATTATGGTTGTTATGGAAACAGATATCCTTAAAATATTGCAAGAAGTTAAAAAATATCAATTTTAAAGATACTACATGTTTTTAGACACAAAAGACCAGTTCACATTTCATGTCCCATTACTCTGACCTTTGATTGTACAAAATTATCCTACAATTTTTCACAGTAGAGTTTTAAAAGAAGTAACATTTCCTTGCATAATTTTGGAACCTATTGATGCATTTGATTATGAGACTTTTTACAAATTTTGTTAGTGCTATTGTTAGTTTATACAAACTGTTGCATAAGTTTGCCCCTTATACTGATATAATTTGGCTGGTTTTTTATTAGCTCACCAGAGCCTTCGGCTCAGGGTGAGCTATTAGTATCAAAGGGGGATACTACGTCCGTCGTCATGCGTCAACAATCGTCTTCTTCTCTGAAACTACTGAGCAGATTTACTTCAAATTTGGTCTGTAGCATCCTTGTGACTGTCACACTTGAATTTGCTCACGTCATTTCAATTGGCTCCTTTTAGGGGTCAACAGAGCTAAAAATAGAAAAACCTTTAAACATCTTCTACTACAGAACTAATTGATGGATGATCACCAAACTTTGTCTGTAGCATTCTTTGGTAGTCTTTTATCAAATTTGCTCATATTAATTTGATTGTCCCCTTTAAGGGGTCTCTAGGGCTAAAAATAGAAAAACCTTTAAACGTTTTCTTTTACAGACTAATTGATGAATGATCACCAAACTTTGTCTGTAGCATTCTTGGGTAGTCTTTTATCAAGTTTGCTCATATTAATTTGATTGGCCCCTTTTGGGGGCCGCTAAAGCTAAAAATAGAAATACCTTTTAACATCTATATCTAGAAAACTAATTAATGGATGATCACCAGACTTTGTCTGTATCATTCTTGGGTAGTCTTTATCAAATTTGCTCATATTAATTTGATTGGCCCCTTGTAGGGGTCTCTAGGGCTAAAAATAGAAAACCCTTTAAACGTCTATTTCTACAGAACTAATTGATGGATGATCACCAAACTTTGTAGCATTCTTGGGTAGTCATATATCAAGTTTGCTCATATTATTGTGATTGGCCCCTTTTAGGGGCAGCTAAAGGTAAAAATAGAAATACCTTTAAACATCTATTTCTACAGAAGTAATTGATGGATGATCACCAAACTTTGTCTGTAGCATTCTTGGGTAGTTTTTAGCTCACCTGTCACAAAGTGACAGGGTGAGCATTTGTGATCACTTTTCGTCCGTCGTCCATAAACTTTTACTTTAAATGACATCTCCTCATAAACCACCAAGTCAATTTCATCCAAACTTCACAGGAATGTTCCTTTGGTGGTCACCTTTGAAAATTGTTCAAAGAATTTAATTCCATGCAGAACTCTGGTTGCCATGGCAACCAAAAGAAAAAACTTTAAATATCTTCTTCTAAAAAACCCAAAGAGCTAGAGCTTAGATATTTGGCATGAAACATTTTCTAGTGAGTGTCTACCAAGTTTGTTCAAATAAAAGCCCTGGCGTCAATATTGGCCCCGCCCAAGGGGATCATTGATTTTCCCTATATGCATATAGTAAAAACTTAAAAATCTTCTTTTAAAGAACCCCAAGAGCTAGAGCTAAGATATTTAGCATAAAACATTTTCTAATGGACTGTCTACCAAGTTTGTTCAAATAAAAGCCCTGGGGTCAAAATTGGCCCCGCCCCAGGGGGTCATTGATTTTCCCTATATGCATATAGTAAAAACTTAAAAGACTTCTTTTAAAGAACCCAAAGAGCTAGAGCTAAGATATGTAGCATGAAACATGTTCTAATGGATGTCTACCAAGTTTGTTTAAATAAGAGCCCTGGGGTCAAAATTGGCCCCGCCCCGGGGGTCATTGATTTTCCTTATATACGTATAGCAAAAACTTAAAAAATCTTTTTTGAAAAGAAACCAAATAGCTAAGGGTTAGATACTAAGCATGAAACATCTTTTAGTGAGTTTGTTCAAATTTAAGCCCTGGAGTTTAAACTGGCCCGCTCCAGGGGCCTATATACAGGTGAGCGACTTCAGGGCCATTATGGCCCTCTTGTTTATCAAGTTTGCTCATGTTTATTTGATTGGCCCCTTTTAGGGGTCTCTAGGGCTAAATATAGAAAAACCTTTAAACGTGTTCTTCTATAGAACTAATTGATGAATGATCACCAAATTTTGTCTGTAGCATTCTTAGGTAGTCTTTTATCAAGTTTGATCATATTAATTTGACTGGCCCCTTTTAGGGGTCTCTAGGGCTAAAAAAAGAAAACCCTTTAAACGTCTTCTTCTACAGAACTAATTTATGGATGATCACCAAACTTTGTCTGTAGCATTCTTGGGTAGTGGATCTGACTGGAATAAAATACATAGTTGGGTTTTTGACATTACCAATGACTCTTACTTGCAATGGTTTCAGACAAGACTAACACATAGAATATTAGCTACTAATTATCTTCTTTTGAAAATGAATTTATCTGTTACAAGTATGTGTACTTTTTGTAAATCAGAACATGAAACATTGTTACACCTATTTTGGGAATGCTCACTTGTTAATATATTGATTACAGAAATTATTAAAATTGTTAGGAATCATGATGCTTTATTTGATATTGATAATTGTCAAACTTTTATATTAAGTTATACAAAAAAGAGCCAGTCAAAGTACAATATCCTATGTCTAGAGATAAAGAAATATGTTTATTTATGTAGGAGAAAAAATATTTTACCAAATATAGATGGATTAATTAGAAGTTTTAAATTAGCCTCTTCAATTATTGATGCATGTGCAACAAATACAAAAGATAACATAACGAATTGGACAATTGTTCAAAAAATCATTTAATTCTTTTTAGAGTAATGTAAATTTATAATTTATTAATATACAGCCATTGCTTTTTGTTAAAAGTTTGAGTATAAGAAACAACAACATAATGTTTTCTCTGTTCAATCTATGAGCTACCTTTCCTTTTTTTCTCTTCTTTTATTTCCCTTGTGATTTTGTTTGTATATTATTTTGTGTATGTACATTTGTATTGTGGAAATGTGAAGTTGTGATTAATACTCAATGACAATAATTGTTACTAAATCAACAAATATTTGATACATGTGTATATATAATATGATAAATAAAATCTTTGTAAGGTATGGAGGGGGATGCCCTCGACCCCCACATACCCATGACGAGGGAAATAAAAAAAAAAAAAAAAAAAAAAAAAAAAAAAATTTGTCTGTAGCATTCTTGGGTAGTCTTTTATCAAGTTTGCTCATATTAATTTGATTGGCCCCTTTTAGGGGCAGCTAAAGCTAAAAATAGAAATACCTTTAAACGTCTATTTCTACAGAACTAATTGATGGATGATCACCAAACTTTGTAGCATTCTTAGGTACGCTTTTATCAAATTTGCTCATATTAATTTGACTGGCCCCTTTTAGGGGCCACTAAAGCCAAAAATAGAAAAACCTTTGAACATCATTTCCTACTGAAATAATTGATAGATGATCACCAAACTTTGTAGCATTATTAGGTAGTCTTTTATCAAGTTTGCTCATATTAATTTGATTGGCTCAAATTTAATATCAGAAAATATTGACAATGGATAATTTCCAATACTGAAAAGCAGTTGTTTCTGGTGAGCGACTCAGGGCCATCATGGCCCTCTTGTTTAGAAAATATAGCAGGTTGTTCTCTATTATATTTCACTCATCTTTTTTTTTCTTTTTATAAATGTTCATTGGTATTTTAAAAGTCGATTTCAGTATTTGAACTTTGGTTTATTTAAGGGTGATAAGGTCTTTCGGTAGAGGACATTTATGGATTGACAATATTCTTACTTGTTGACTTTGTACTGTTTTATAATAATCTTATTATTTTTCTTTCTTTATTTTTTATCTTGTGTATTTTCAGCTAGGACATGTGTTAGAAAGGGACAAGAAAAAATGTCAAGCTTTAGTACAGTTATTGAGTGACCGGGACAAAGTTTTACAACTGGACTATGATTGTATATGTGAATATGTTGGTGACATAGATGAGGAGTTTGACTTTTAAAATATCATATTGATTATATAAGTGCTTCTGTTTGAAATGCAATGAAACAACATTAAAAATAAAATGATGGTCATTTATTCTTTATCTTCAATACATTGTATTTCTTTATGAAAAGTGACCAGTATACCATAATATAATAATTGATGACCAATATTAATTTTACATCTAATAAAAGATCACTGTGCTCACTATATATGTCAATATTATGTAACAAAACTTTCATTTACATTTACATGTATAGTTGTATTTTCTTTACAAATATCTTTTCAAACATAGAAACAAGAAAACATACTGATATGAAATTTCAAATTATGTTAAAAGTATACAATAAATTATTTGTATTATGTAATATATATTTATGTGTGTTTGTTGTTTTTGTGAAATCAAAAAAGCAATGATGCTGATATTTAGGCATGTGAACATTTGATAAGGTTTCAATTAAACTAGCAAGAGGAGAGCTTAATAACAATGTCCTGAATTCCTTCAATAATTTTTTTTTATCTAAAGACAATACAATGTTTTTAAAACTAAGCAGGATTGTTCCTAGCATGAAACTTTTTCAAAATTATTCAAAGAATTCCATCCATGCAGAACTCCAGTTGCCATGGCAAGCGAGAGAAGAAAATTTAAAAATCTACAAAATTACAAGCTTAGATATTGGGCATGTAACATTGCTAGTAGGTCTTATAAGTTTGCTCAAATGAGTATAAGTTTGCTCAAATGAGTATAAGTTTGCTCAAATTATACTCTTCCTCCCATGGTCTTCCTTTTATGTATAAAGTTAAAACTTAAAAAAAAATTCTCCCGAAACCAAAATGGGTAGGCCTTGGATAGTAGGCATGCAACTTTTTGAAGTGGATTTTATGTATAATTGAGTTTACTTATACTTGCCACCAGTAACGAGTCTCCCAGAAGAGTATAATTAGTCATTTTAGATTTTGGAGAATAGTGCAAAATACATTATACTTTGACATGAAAGGTCAAATTAGTTAATTTGTTACAAATAGACTTATAGTTGTTATTTATTTATGGATTTGATTTGTACATTCACAAAAGAACATGTATAATAAATCAGTTAAGTAACTCAAATATGACCTTTAAAATACCTTGATCATTAAAGTCAAATATTGAATTTAGTGGTTAGGCATGTCATTACTTTGTTATGTATTTACAGATTTGATTTATACTTTAACGAAAGAACCCATTTGACTAAACCCATATGTTGAATTATTCAATTACTACCTTAACCTTTTTAGCTCACCCTGTCACAAAGTGACAGGGTGAGCTTTTGTGATCGTTTTTCGTACGTCCGTCGTCCGTCCATAAACTTTTACTTTAAATGACATCTCCTCATAAACCACTAAGCCAATTTCATCCAAACTTCACAGGAATGTCCCTTTGGTGGCCACCTTTAAAAATTGTTCAAAGAATTTAATTCCATGCAGAACTCTGGTTGCCATGGCAACCGAAAGAAAAAACTTTAAATATCTTCTTTTTAAAAAACCCAAAGAGCTAGAGCTTAGATATTTGGCATGAAACATCTGCTAGTAAGTGTCTACCAAGTTGTTCAAATGAAAGCCCTGGGGTCAAAATTAGCCCCGCCCCAGGGGGTCATTGATTTTCCCTATATACATATAGTAAAAACCTAAAAATTCTTCTTTTAAAGAACCCATGGAGCTAGAGCTAAGATATTTAGCATGAAACATCATCTAGTAAGTGTCTACCAAGTTTGTTCAAATAAAAGCCCTGGGGTCAAAATTGACCCCGCCCCAGGGGGTCATTGATTTTCTCTATGTGCATATAGTAAAAACTTAAAAAATCTTCCTTTAAAGAACCCATAGAGCTAGAGCTAAGATATCTAGCATGAAACATCTTCTAATAAGTGTCTACCAAGTTTGTTCAAATAAAAGCCCTGGGGTCAAAATTGGCCCTGCCCCAGGGGGTCATTGATTTTCCCTATATGCATATAGTAAAAACTTAAAAAATCTTCTTTTGAAGAACCCATAGAGCTAGAGCTAAGATATTTAGCATGAGACATCTTCTAATAAGTGTCTACCAAGTTTGTTCAAATAAAAGCCCTGGGGTCAAAATTGGCCCCGCCCCAGGCGGTCATTAATTTATGTTTTGTTTTTCCCTATATGCATATATAGATAGATTTATTTCGGCAAAGGAAGCATATACATGTACATAGTTGACAATATAACATAGGATAAAATAATGAGCATTATTAAATACTATATCACAATATGAGTAAAACTATGACATGCTCACCAAAACCAAGGATAACACAAAAAAGGGCAAAAAAGCTCTTATTTCCATTGTGGTCCTTTGTATTGGCAGCATGACATAGAGAGGCAAACCTAAATATAATCATGTTTAAAAATACTAATAAATCATAAAAATGTATATCACAGTCAAATCTTGAGTTAATGATACTCCTGTTTACAGCTAGGATTTAAAACACATTACTTAAATTGTAATAAGATAAATAGCAGACAATTTAAAATCCTGAGCCGAAATATGTAAAAACATGTTTAAAAAATTTTTAAATACTGTTCATAAGATGACTTTTGATGGCAACCTTAAAACTTTGTAACTTGTTGATCTCCGTTAACTTTACAGGTAAATCATTCCATAATTTAATACCAGAGAAAGCAAATGATTTAGAACCCTGGCCTTTGACCTTAGGTAGACAATATCCACCCTTTTGACTAAGTCTTGTACTATAATTATGAATGGAATCTTGTGAAATAAAGTGTTCAGACATGTAATCCGGAGATAGGCCATTTTTTATCTTAAACACATGACACAACATTATCTGTTCAACTCTTTTGTGGACTGGTAACCAGTTAAGGGACTTAAAGTGGGATGGGTCAATGTGGGCTCTGGAGTCCAAGTCAAGTACAAATCTCATTATTTTGTTTTGACAAGTTTGTAACTTATTTTTTAAAGACTGTGTCAAGCTATTATACCAAACAGAGCATGCGTAATCATA
The DNA here is from genome assembly GCF_026571515.1 of Ruditapes philippinarum. Lineage (NCBI taxonomy): Eukaryota > Metazoa > Mollusca > Bivalvia > Venerida > Veneridae > Ruditapes > Ruditapes philippinarum. The sequence goes on along the minus strand of NW_026852389.1, from coordinate 316,720 downwards.
GTGACACTGAATAAGAGACATAACCAGAAGTTTCTTGGTATGCTGAGTAAGAAACTCTTTTTCTTGCGGTAAAGAAATTTTATCCGAGAGTTGGCCTTCTTAAGAACAGACTCAGCCATGGCGCAAAATGACAGATTTTGGTCTATAGTAATCCCAAGATACTTGATAGATGAAGTTGATTCAATGGATGTACCAGAACAGGTTATATGCAGGTTAGATTGTGACCTAAGCTTTTGCCTGGACCCAAATAAAATTGACTCGGTTTTACCCAAGTGCAATGACAACTTATTGTCCACTAACCATTGGCTGACCAATTCCTAGTTCTGGCTTCCAAAACTTAAGCCGCTTTTTAACATTTTTGTTTTTCATCAGATGCGGCATTCACGTCATGTCATATATATAAACGGGTACGCTGAAGACCTTAAGCTAACCAATTCCATATCATCTGTCAATGCCTTTTCAACAACAGATAAACTTTTACCAGATACAAGGATAGCAGAATCATCAGCATACAAAAGCAATTTATTTTTGACCACAGCTGACATATCATTTACATAAATTAAAAAGAGAAGGGGTCCAAGGATTGAGCCCTGAGGAACACCACATGTTATTTTGGAATTGGAAGAATAAGTACCAGAGACATCTACAAGCTGCTGTCTATCTGATAAATATGATTTGAACCAATTTAGGACGTCATTACTAAGACCTGATGCTTGCAGTTTCATTAAAAGAATGGAATGGTCGACTGTGTCAAACGCTTTCTGCAAATCCAGCAGCACCATAACAACAACATTACCTTTATCATTTTCATACCTGATAAAGTCTGTAAGGTGAATGAGACAAGTATCAGTAGAGAAGCCACTCCTGAAACCTGATTGAAATTTATACAGCAGATCTTTATCCTTAAAATAAGCTTCAACCTGGTCATAAACCACCTTTTCAAGGATTTTAGATACAACATTTAAAATGGACACAGGCCGGTAATTACCAACAGACAATTTGTCGTTCTTTTTATAGAGGGGAACAACTCTTGCAGATTTAAGATCATCAGGGACTTGACCTTGGATAAGGGATAAGTTTATGATATGAGCTAATGGACTAGCAATAACTGGGATCCATCTCTGATAAAACGTGAGGGTATACCATCTAAGCCAGTAGCTTTTTTGACACCTAAATAAATGAAGTTAAGTATATATAGTAAAAACTTAAAAAATGTTCTTTTAAAGAACCCAAAGAGCTACAGCTAAGATATTTAGCATGAAACATGTTCTAATGGATGTCTACAAAGTTTGTTCAAATAAAAGCCCTGGGGTCAATATTGGCCCGCCCCGGGGGTCATTGATTTTCCCTATATGCATATAGTAAAAACTTTAAAAATCTTCTTTTAAAGAACCCATAGAGCTAGAGCTAAGATATTTAGCATGAAACATCTTCTAATAAGTGTCTACCAAGTTTGTTCAAATAAAAGCCCTGGGGTCAAAATTGGCCCCGCCCCAGGGGGTCATTGGTTTTCCCTATATGCATATAGTAAAAATTTAAAAAATCTTTTTTTAAAGAACACATAGAGCAAGAGCTAAGATATTTAGCATGAAACATCTTCTAATAAGTGTCTACCAAGTTTGTTCAAATAAAAGCCCTGGTGTCAAAATTGGCCCCGCCCCAGGCGGTCATTAATTTCCCCTATATGCATATAGTAAAAACTGTAAAAAATCTTCTTTTAAAGAACCAAAGAGCTAGAGCTAAGATATTTAGCATGAAACATGTGCTAATGGGTGTCTACAAAGTTTGTTCAAGTAAAAGCCCTGGGGTCAAAATTGGCCCGGCCCCGGGGGTCGTTGATTTTCCTTATATGTGTAAAGCAAAAACTTAAAAAATCTTCTTTGAAAAATTTACCCAAATAGCTAGAGTTTAGATATTAAGCATGAAACATCTTCTAGTGAGTGTCTACAAAGTTTGTTCAAATAAAAGCCCTAGGTTAAAATTGGCCCCGCCCTGGGGGTCATTGATTTTCCTTATATGTGTTTGGCAAAAACTTAAAAATCTTCTTTGAAAAAAAACCCAAATAGCTAGAGTTTAGATATTAAGCATGAAACTTCTTCTAGCTAGTGTCTACAAAGTTTGTTCAAAAACTGGCCCCGCCCCAGAGGTGTCATTGTTTTTAACTATATGTGTATAGTAAAAACTTAAAAAATCTTCTTTTAAAAAACCCAATGAGCTAGAGGTTAGATTGCAGGAAACATCTTTTTGTGGGTGTCTACCAAGTTTGTTCAAATAAAAGCCCTTTGGTTAAAATTGGCCCTGCCAAAGGGGGGGGGGATGTCATTGTTTTTCATTAAATGTTAGTAGTAAAAACTTAACATCTTGAAACATCTCCTAATGAGTGTCTTCTAAGTTTGTTCAAATAAAAGCCCTGGGGTTTAAACTAGCCCAGCTCCGGGGGCCTAAATACAGGTGAGCGACCTCAGGGCCATCATGGCCCTCTTGTTTGAGCTTGACCATTGAGATCAAATTATAAAAAATGCTTAGATTGTCATTACTTTAGCCATAACGCATAGCTCAATCGGTTAGAGCGTGAGACTTGTAATCTCGATATTGTAGGTTCGATTCTAACTTAATTCTTGACTTAATCTGATAAGACTTTGAACTTTAGTTGATGTTTACCATCAAGGTCAAATTATTGACATTTGCTTAAATTGACATAACTTTGTTATTTAATTACCAATAGGGATTTGATTAAATGACAAATGAACACTTATGACAAACTGGCATGATGATGAATTCAAATTTGACCTGTGAATGACCTTGACGGTCAATGTCAAATATAAAAATTGAGTGATAGATCTATTTTGAACAAGATAAAAATGTTTTGTTTTTAGCTCACCTGACCACAAAGGCAAGGTGAGGCAATGTCCGTGGTTGTGCGTTGTCAACATTTAGGTTGTTTTCGTTGGATCATAATAAAACTTTGTCAGAGTGTTTGTCTGAATGATATACAGGTCAAGTTGGAATATGGGTCGTCTAGGATTAAAAAATAGGTCACAGGAGCTAAATATAGAAAAATCTTGTTAACAATAGTGGCTACTGTTTTGATCCAAATGTCCTGGAAATTGGTCAGGAAGGTTGTTTTCATGCTGTCTAGGTCAAGTTTGAATATGGGTCACCTTGGGTCAAAAACTAGGTCAAACAGCCCAAATGTGGAAAACCCTTGTTCACACTAGAGGCTACTGTTTTGATCCAAATATCCAGGAAATTAGTCAGAAAGGTTGTTTCAGTGATTTCTAGGTCAAGTTCAAATATGGGTCACCTTGCGTAAAAAACAAGATCACACAGCCCTATTAAGGAAAAAATCTCTTAACACACTAGGAGCTACTTTTCCAGTCCAATTATCATGGAAATTGGTCAGAAAGTTTGTTTCGTTTATTTCTAGGACAAGTTCAAATATCACTTGGGGGCGAAAACAAGGACACACAGCCCTAATATGGAAACACATTGTTAACACACTAGGAGCTACTGTTCCAGTTCAATAATCAGGGCTAATGTTTTTAATCCAAATATCCTTGAAATTGGTCAGGATGGATATTTCGATGATTTCTAGGTCAAGTTCAATATGGGTCACCTGGGGTCAAAAACAAGGTCACACAGCCACAATATGGAAAACCACTGTTAAAGGGACTCCACTGAGGTTTAAAAGCCTAAAAACATAATAATTGAATTTCTTACATAAACGAGCTGTGGCACTTCAGACAGAAATATATGCAAAGATGGTTAAGAAATATACTTTGAAGTAATTGAAAATCGTATTTATATGCTTTTCTTAGTCCGATTTGAGTGAAAAGCGTTTAAACGCTTTTCATTTTGGGTCATTTATTTAAAATGTGAATAATTATTCTGGAAAAACGAAGTGCGCGAATGATCTGAAATTTTGCACAAAGATTACAGGTCTAAACCTAAATCAAATGGTACATTTATACGGAAAAAAATTTCAGTCCCATCATATCAAAAAATCTCAGTGGAGTCCCTTTAACACTCTAGAAGCTACTGTTTTTAGTTCACCTGTGACAAAATGACATGGTTAGATTTTGTGATTGCTTGTCCGTCATCCGTCCGTAAACTTTTACTTTAAACAACATCTCCACATAAACCGCTAAGCAAATTTCATCCAAACTTCACAGGAATGTTCCTTTGGTGGTCATCTTTAAAACATGTTCAAAGAATTAAATTCCATGCAGAACTTTGGTTGCCATAGCAACTAAAAGAAAAAAACTTAAGATATCTTCTTTAAAAAACCCAAATACCTAGAACTTAATTGATTATTCCTTTCACGTCTATTGTAAAAACTTAAAAAATCTTTTTAAAAAAAACCCCAAAAGCTAGAGTTAGATATTTGGCATGAAACATTTTCTAGTGAGTGTCTACAAAGTTTGTTCAATTAAAAGCCCTGGGGTCTAAATTGGCCCTGCCCGGGGGGGGGGGGGGGGGGCTCATGGATTTTCCTTATATGTCTATTGTAAAAACTCAAAGAGCTAGAGCTTAGATATTAAGCATGAAACATCTTCTAGTGGGTGTCCACCAAGTTTGTTTAAATTAAACCCTGGGGTCAAAATTGGGCCCCACCCTGCGGATCATTGATTTTCCTGATATGTATATACAGTAAAAACTCACAAATGAGACCACTGAAGGGACTATGCTATGGATGATGTAAAAAAAAATCTTTTGAAAAACCCAAAGAGCTAGAGCTTAGATATTAGGCATGAAACATCTAATGGGTGTCTACCAAATTTGTTCAAATAAGAGCACTGGGGTCAAAATTTGCATTGCCCCAAGGGATCATTGATTATTCTATATATGTACACATCTTTTGGAATTGTTGTTTTTCCTAGTAATGTTTTTGACAAATGCACTATTTCACAAACAAATATGAACTTTGATATATCAGTTTGAGATTTAGATTTTATATCTGCTTTTGTTTAAAGATTACAATAGTACTAATATATGTTCCTTGATTTCAGGGCCATCATGGCCCTCTTGCTATCTAAATATCCTCGAAATTGGACAGAGAGGTTGTTTCGGTGATTTCTAGGTCATGTTCGAATATGGGTCACCTGGGGTCAAAATCTAGGTCACACAGCCCAAATATGGAAATACCTTGTTAACACTCTTGAGGCGACTGTTTTGATCCCAAAAAAATTGAAATTGGTCAGAAAGGTTGTTTTGATGATTTCTAGGTCAATTTTAAATATGAGTTACCTAGCGCCAAAACTAGGTCACACAGCCCAAATAGGGAAAAACTTGTTTACATGCTTGGGACTATTGTTTCAGTCCAAATTTCCTGGAAATTGGTCAGAAAGATTGTTATCATGATTTCAAGGTCAAGTTTGAATATGGGTCCCTTTGGTCAAATACTAGGTCACACAACTTAAATATTGAAAAAAAAACTTTGTTAACACTGAGGGATTTATTTTCAGTCCAAATATCCTGGAAATCGGTCAGAAAGGTTGTTTTGTTGATTTCTTGTTCAAGTTCAAATATGGGTCACTTGGCACGCAGCCTTAATATGGAAAAAAAAACCTTATTAACATTCTAGTGACTACTTTTTTATCCTGGATATTGGTCAGAAAGATTGTTATTATGATATTAAGGTCAAGTTTTATATGGGTCACCTTGGGTTAAAAACTAGGTCATACAGCCAAATTATGGAATAACCTTGTTAACACTCTTGAGCCTACTGTTTTCCAAATTTCCTGGAAATTTTTCAGAAAGGTTGTATTAATGATTTCTAGGTCAAGTGATAATATGTGTTACCTGGGTTCAAAAAGTAGGTCGCACTTCCCAAATATGGAAAGAAAAACCTTGTTAACACTCTAGTTGATACTGTTCCAGTCAAAATATCCCAGAAATTGGGACTGAACCGTGATAATCAGGTGAGCGATATAAGGGCCATTATGGCCCTCTGTTTACTTCTATATTCTGCCTCCAATGACGTTTTTGACTAAAGTTGAGCATGACAACCGCTAGGCGATGGCTTTTGTTAGCTCACCTGAGTATAATGTGTCTTGTACAGTGTTTCTCAGGTGAGTGGTATTGGCCCTTTTTGACTCTCTTGTGTATTTCTCTATGGATTGCCTTCATACTTGGACATATCTAGACCTTCAAGTTAACCATATTAACCTTGACTTTGACTTACAAATAACCTTGACCGTTAATGCCCCTTCCTCTGAGGGGCATAGAGAGTCTGGTTTGACAGCAGGTTTAAGTGTAGTCCTCAGCGTTTGTACACATACATATCATAGCCAAAGTGAACCCAAATAGTGACTATACTTTAAGTACAGCAACAATGACAAAGAGCATTTAAAACCTGCGTCGTGCTGTTAATATAAACATGATATACTGTCGACTTTACCTTCCATATAAAGGTAAATGGAACATTTGACTAATGTTAAGTAGAAATAAATGTAAAACAAGAAAAAGAATTCAAAACATGTTTAAAGCAGTGGCAACACCGTAAACTAACATTGATGGGAAAAGTCACAGTAATTAAGACATTTGCATTACCAAAACTAATTTATCCATTTACAATTCTTGAAAACCCACCTGACCATACTATTAAATATATAACAACAGCAATTTTTAACTTCTTATGGGACAGTAAAACAGATAAAATTAAGCTTAAAACTATTATAAACAACTATGCTGTAGGAGGATTAAAATTAACTGATATAAAATCATTTTTAACTTCAATTAAAGCTTGCTTGTTAAAGAGATTGATTTCAAATGAAAGCAATTGACACTGGGAAGCCTTTTTATGCCCCCGAATGGTGGCATATTAAAATCGAACCGTCCGTCTGTCAGTCGGCCCTCCCGCTTTATATATATATAGACAGTGGTGGTCGTGTCCGCTCTGAAACTTCCGTATGCATGCAAGGAGTGTAATTTTTCTTTCATATATGAAATAACCATAGATGTATGGTGTGTCGCAAACAAAACACGGGTTCCTACGAATAAGGTGAAGGTCACTGTGGGGGTTCAAACTTTGTCATTTTTATGTTATATAAATATAGAAGGTGGTGGTCGTGTCCGCTCTGAAACTTCAGTATGCATGAAAGGATTTTATTTTTTTTCTTTCTTATATGAAATAACCATAGATGTATGGTGTGTCTGTGTCGCGAACAAGACTTGGGTTTCTACGAATAAGGTCAAGGTCACTGTGGGGGTTCAAACTTTATCATTTTTTTATGTTATAAAGATATAGAAGGTGGTGGTTGTGACCTCTGAAACTTCAGTATGCATGAAATTTTTCTTTCAAATATTAATTTACCATAGTTGTATAGAATGTCACGAAAAAGACTTCGGTTTCTACAACTTAGGTCAAGGTCACTGTTGGGGTTCAAACTTTGTCATTTGAATGATACAAAAATATAGAAGGTGGTGGTAATGTCGGCTCTGAAACTTCACTATGCATGGAAGGATTGTAATTTTTCTTTCATATATTAAATAACCATAGATGTATGGTGTGTCGCAAACAAGACTTGGGTTCCTACGACTAAGGTCAAGGTCACTGTGGGGGGTTCAAACTTTGTCATTCTTTATATTTTATAGACATAGAAGGTGGTGGTCGTGTCCGCTCTGAAACTTCATCTTTTTAAACATTTATTTAAAATTCAATTCTTTTTTTAAGAAAATCGAAATGTGATTCTACCCTCCTGACTCTCCTCTATATTACCAATTTTTGTTTTGGATTTCTATGCAGTCTTCATTGAGATATTCTTTCCGTCCTGGGTTCTTGTGTGTCCAAAACATGCAATGTGAATGAAGAAAATATCACTAAGCGGACTCAAAAAAGCAGAGATTTTACGAAATCTCACTACAGACCGATGCTTAACACTAGAAAAATCCTGATTTAAACATTTATTGAGATTCGGCTACGAACGAAGGGATCGCTGCTCAAATTTGCATTTGAGCTCCATATGTGCTGAAGAGATCCATAAGTGATGTAGAAAAATCATCTACAAAACTACGGACCACTTCCATATAATCATTAATTAGCCAATGTATAGAAACAATTAAAGTTTCGTAGTTTTGGCTGAAGTTCAATTGTAACATAAGTGTGTTTGATCACCACAATGACAGGGCTCACTAGCTTATGCTAGCATTAGAAATACTAAGAGGCCTGAGTACATGAAAATGTTGACGCAGAGCGGATAGTACTCATATGCTAAACAATACACTTATAAAGGGTATTAACTTGGACAAACCAAACTGAAAGTATTGAACTTTGTAAAGCTATCGTGTCATATAATATGTTTCTATAATAATGTTTACATTCATAAAAATATCTATCACTTTAATATTCCACAAGTTATGATATAGCGACAGACTGTTACAACAAATGTATGTGGAAATATCATGACCTGGTGCGACATCGAAGGGTTTTCTTTACATAGTATGGGCGAGAACATTGCCTGTAAGGAAAAACCGAGGTGCCGCCCAGGTCATGATATTTCAAAATAATAGTCGAGTTTGATATTTTATAACTGTTTTATCGCATGATAAATAGAACAGAACAGAACAAAACAACAATTTTATTCATGACTTGTACAATAAGTACATCATCGCATATACAAATATATCGCATGATAAACTGAAATGAGAATTTTAATAAACATAAATTTTCAATTTATAATCGGCTTCTCTTCATCAATTCAATGACCGATATTGTTAACCCACATCATATGAACCAATCAGAAGTATGTTGGGTGTTTCTGATTGGTTGGATGACCAAAGACACGGAAAAACACTGCTGTAAATGATTGGGACGCGCCAGTATTACGCTAAACGCCATTTCATCAGCATTTTTAATGTCATGTCAAAAGATGGATTTTTAGATTTATATCAGTTTCAGGGCAGGCATGAAATAAGTCAAATAGGCATTTACCCATAACTGCGACTATGGACATAAATATCATGCAAGGATGTTCCTTGATGTGGAAAATAAATATGCAAAGTTTCTTTGATCTTTTTCAAAATGTTTTTCACTAACTTTCTTACAGCGTCATAACAAATTCAAACACGCTTCACATTCACCCTATTAAACAGACAGTGCAGTCCAGTGAATAATTAGTTAATTAATTAATTCATGACGCCATAAAAAAGAAATGATTGCAGTACACATGACATCAATAAATCAAAATAATCAAGGCCTTCCCACCATATCTATCTATTTTCAAAACCTTTCGTATGCAGAATGTCTTTTATCTTTCTCTATATGGATACTACGTTATTCAAGCTCGTCTCGTGAAAATGTGTCTATTTCGGATAATGATGTTTTTATTACAGAATGATACACAATAGAATAAATTATAGATTGCTTTATGAAAGTGATGCGTAATTATGTTGCTAATTTTTTTATATTATGCACATATGGATCTCTTCAGCACATATGGAGCTCAAATGCAATTTTTGAGCAGCGATTCCTTCGTTTGTAGCCAAATATCAATAAATGTTTAAATCAGGATTTGTCTGACTGTTAAGCATCGGTCTGTAGTGAGATTTCGTAAAATCTCTGTTTTTTGAGTCCGCTTAGTGACATTTTCTTCATTCACATTGCGTGCTTTGAACGACGAAAAGAATATCTCGATGAAGACTGCATAGAAATCCAAAACAAAAATGGGTAATATAGAGGAGAGTCAGGAGGGTAGAATCACATTTCGATTTTCTTAAAAAAAGAACTGAATTTTAAATAAATGTTTAAAAAGATGAAATCTTACCCAGCGATTGACCTATTTTTACAGTCACATCTGGTGTTATGCTTCACATCTGGTGCAGCGGAAATTCACATATAATTTCTACCGATGCTCATTTTTGAGATACATATGGGGTTCCACCCCCGTGTTTCTATTACTTGTCATAATTTGATTACATTGATTTGACATCATTTTGTATGTATTTCATTACATGTACTATGATTTGAATGCTTGTATATTATGATTGAAAAATAAAAGAGAAAACTCTTGCCATAATGGTCATATTATTATAAAATAATCTCACCTTGATCATCAAGAACAAAATTACAATCCAGCATTCATTCACTATACGGAGATTATTTTTATGATAATTTGACCCTTATTGGCAAGACCAAATGTGCCGAATGCCTGTGGACAAACTTCAATCAAGCTATTTTTAGATGGGTTATCCCAAAATTGTACATCTGGTTTCCCAATCATTATACAAAAAAATGTCTGATAACGTTCAGTTTAATAATACATTATCATAAAAGTAACTGCTATCAAATAAATCAGTTGAAATTTTGATAGGTTAATTGTTAACAGTAGCGATTTAACACACTGTCGTATGGTGGCTGATTTGTGCCATTCGTGTTTTGGCCCCGCGACCCCGCCAAAGACAAGTCGAGAATAAAAACGCGACACTTTGCGAACTTTCGAGAAGCGTCCTGAAAATTGTCTTGTAAAAAATGACCATATTCCTGATTAAAGTCCGTTATTTTTATTCAAATAGTTTCATCCAATTTTTGCCCACACGACGTGAAAGTTGACCATCAAAGACCATTTTTGAACATGACGTCGTTGCGTATCATTGCCAACTGTTACGGGTATTTCAACGCCATTGGCGGACAAAATATCTTAAATTCTACAGCATTCGACGGGAATTATTTTTTCCTTTAAGCTGATATTTAATTTATCATTTACGCCATAAAAATTTTAAAAAATGGAAAGAAAATTGTCAATTTTGTGTAAAATTTGACGTTCAGTTTTGCCGCTTTTTTCGGCTCTAAAGTGACTTATTAAAAAACATTTTTAAAATACCTGAAATAAATTTTTGAGTTCTTTCTTTGAACGTCCATTAAAATGTACTACTCAGTCTAAATGACTAAAAACATAGGGGGTCACCTTTTCATTTTTTTCAGTACACGTGGTTTCATTTTCTTCACCCCTTTGGATAAAAGTCACGCTATCACGGGACGTTTGTTATTTTGTTTGTCATTAACAAAAATGATTTACCCAAAATCTAGTTATTCCATGAAACACATGGCCTTTCACCTGACTTTGGTGAAAACATAGTTGTTTTGTGGCATTTTTTATTTTTTAGTTAACCCTTTACCGCACGAGCATATTGTGAACAAGAGCACCGCTAGGTGGAGCTTTTTATATGCCCGAAAGTGTTTTTAGTAAGGGTTAAGCATTTGTTAGACATGGGAATTAAATAAAGTAATATCTCCTTCAAAAAAGCACTCGTTCGTTTCACTTTAAGGTAACAGTGACCTTGACCATTGACCTTGTGATCCCGAAATAAATAGGGGTCTTCTACCCAATATTGACAATCATCCTATTAAGTTTGAACACTGTGGGCCAAATGGAACTTCGGTTATGCTTCAGAAACCACAATTTTCAATGTAAAGATCATTGTGACCCTGACCTTTGACCTTATTACCGTAAATCAGAAGGGGTCATGCATTGGACTTGACTGTTCATCCTATAAAATTTTACTGCTGTTAGTTGATTTATACTTAAGTTATTGAGCGGAAACCGTTTTCAGTTTTAATGTAATTGTGAACTTGACCTTTCACATTGTGACCCCAAAATCAATAAGGATCTTCTCCACAATATGGACAGTTATCCTATGAAGTTTGAATATTGTGGGCCAAATGAAACTTAGGTCATACTCCGGAAACCATTTTCATTTTTAAGGTAATAGTGACCTTGACCTTTGATCTTGTGACCCAAAAATCAATTGGGGGTATTCTACCCAATTTCGACAATCATCCTTTAAAGTTTGAATATTGTGGGGAAAATGGGACTTAAGTTATGCTCCGGAACTGTTTTCAGTGTTAAGGTAATAGTGACATTGACCTTTGACCTTGTAATAGGGGTCTTTTTCCCAATATGAACAATCATCCTATGAAGTTTGAATATTGTGGGCCAAATGGAACTTAAGTTATGCTCCGGAAACAAAACTGCTAACGGGCGGACTGACATTTGTATTTTGTTGGGTATTTTACTGTGTAAAAAAGTACCCAACAACAGATCAAAATTCATTAAAAATACCCAACAATACATACGAAATGAGTATGATTGGTAGTTGTTGGGTATTTAGTGCCCAATATATACCCTCTCGTGCTCTCGAACAGACGGACGGACGGGCGCCAGGGGGTATAACATAATATGGCCGAAATTCTTTCGGGCATATAAAAATGGTCGTTTTCATTGAAAAGCCTCTTGTTACAAGTTCAAACTGCTATGAGACTATGAAAATTGCTTTAATTCTGATGAAACTGGGCACACATATTGACTGTACAACAGTATGCTCAATCTTAAATTTCCTGTTACCATGGCAACGGGGGACGTCTCAAAATTGCCAATAATCACTATTTTGCATTGTTTTTCCATCAAAAGTGCTGCAACTTCTCAATGGATTGAGATAGGGTAAAAGGCTTTTCAGCGTTGGTTACACGTTACCTTAGGATACGATCGACCATTTTAATCCTGTCACGTGTCCAAAATTTTCTTTGCACTGTTAACACTTATACACAGGACCTCGATTTAAAGCCTCGTCCAAAAGACTGATTAGTAATTTCAGTTGGCCAGCCCGGGAATCGAACCCACAAATTTTGAGATTACAAGTCTCACGCTCTAACCGATTGAGCTATGCGTTATGGCTAAAGTAATGACAATCTAAGCATTTTTTTATAATTTGGTCTCAATGGTCAAGGTAGTATTTGAATAATTCAACATATGGGTTTTGTCAAATGGGTTCTTTAAAATCAAATCTGTAAATACATAACAAAGTAATGACACTCTAAAAACTATATTTTGGGTAATTCCAAGGCTTTTCATCATTTTTTTTTTTTGTTAATGACAAACAAAATAACAAACGTCCCGTGATAGCATGACTTTTATCCATAGGGGTCGGGGAAATAGAATCACGTGTACCAAAACATTTGAGTAGGTGACCCCCAAATTTTTTAGTCATTTAGACTGAATATCATTTTAAAAGATGTTAAAAGAAGAAAAAAGAAGAAAAAATATTTCACGAATTCTTTTAATAAGCCGCTTTAAAGCCGAACAATGCTTAAAGGAAAAATAATTCCCGTCGAATGCTGTAGATACTTTGTCTATGGCGTTGTTATACCCGTACAATTGCCAAGGATACGCAACGACGTCATGTTCAATCAAAGCACAGAAGGCGCTGAATTTGTTTGGGTCTCAGAATGTAAGAAAGGTGCAGGTTGTGAGATTACATGTTTAGTGCCACCAATGCTTTCCAGCGTTTTAATTGTAGTAAATTGGCTATTAGACTAATTGCAACACTGATATTCAATCCAATGTTTATTTGACTTTAACAATTTAAAAAAATGAGTAACCTTTACTGGGATTTGAACTCCAGACCTCTCGCTTCCTAAGCGAGCCCGAAAACCCTTCAGCCACGGTGAATTTATATGTGAACGGTCTGAAGAAAACCATATTATTCTAAATTAGGGCTTGTAACGACTTTAACTGTTGTTTAACACAGATGTAAATAATCCTGGAGCTTACTATAAGCATGTATATTTATAAAGAATCAAACGGCTGCAAGTTCTGTGGTATTTTCTGATCTTTGCAATCGTACTGTATATCTGTATGCATTTTCCTGTATAAGTTTATTTTTATGTATTATAATTCCTTTTGTAAGGCACCAGAGTTTGATACATCCGTAATTCTGCATAACTAGAGTTGCATCAAAAAATCATTTATGTCCTTTTTTTTACGACAGCCACACTTTATCTTTGTATATCATGGCTACTTCCTTAACAAAAACACTTAAAAAAAAGAATTTAACAAAAAAAAAAGTTTTCTCGACTTGGATACGAACTCGAGACCTCTCACTCACGAGGCGAGCGCGTTACCCTTGTACCACGGAAAAAGTTATACACAGTGTGTCTGAATAATATCAAATCATTCTAAATTTGGAACTTCCATTGCAGTTCGGGTTTGTAATCCTTATTAATTTCGAGGTATTTTGTTTAGGCTAAACCTGTTGTTTATAATTGAAGTAGATATTTTAGCAAAAATCCTCTCGCCCAAACGGTCCGGCATGTAGAATCTATATATTCCACTACTCGGTTTGTGTAGTATTCGGTAATCAACATGGCTAAAAATAGTATTTTTCATTGATAAAATCATATTCATCCGCGTAATTTGTGATTGTGCATTTATTGACAATTCTATAAGCCAACGCTATTGTTTAACTTTAAATGCGTTGTAATTTGTTGGATACTTGTAACAAAATAAAATATTTCTTTCTTTTAAATCGCTAGTTTTTAGCTGTTTTGAGAACTACTTGTTGTTAGGTTTGTAGTAAACTTCTGTGTCAGAGATTGAATGTCCGCTTTGTATTTAGTTATTTTCGATCAGAAAATACAATAAAACAATATTAGAAATCTTTGACCATTCGGGAATTACTTTGCTTGAAAATTGATGCGCCTGTCTTTGACCATCTTTACGCAGTGATCTCCCCTGAATTTTTCGGCAATAGTGTACATACAAAAGGGAAGTAACCGCTCCAAAAAATTGGACTACTTTCGGCATTTGCAATTAGCAACATTAGACTCTGAAATTTCGCTACCATTATTTGTTTGGTCTGACGACCCAAACAAATAAAAACGGGCTTTGATGGTCAACTTTGACGCGTGTGTACAAAAATTGGATCAAACTATTGGACTAAATCCAATGGAATCTAATCAGAAATATGGTCTTCTTTCTGCATGCCAATTTTCAAGACGCTTCACGAAAGTTCTCAATGTCATGTTCTACCTTAAATGGCGGGGCACGGTGCGAAAACACGCTAATTAGTTGGGGCGCGGGCGAATTTTAATAAAAGAAACATCGCCCCGCGGAGTCGCGGAGCGAGATCTAAGAAGTTTAACTTATACACACACATAAAGTCAAGGTGAACCCACATAGTGACGATACTTTAAGTACAGCAGCAATGACAAAAAGCATTTAAAATGCGTCTTGCTGTTCATATAAACATGATATACTGTCGACTTTGCCTTCCATATAAAGGTAAATAGAACATAAATTAGCTTGTTTCCGTTTCGCACCCTGACATTTTAACGTGTCTCGACTTTTCGCTTGGATGGGTAGCGTGGCGAAAACACGAATGGCACAAATCAGCCACCATATTGTCGAATGTTTGGGCATACTTTCTGTTTGTTGAAATTTTGAAATGAAAAGTAGGATCCCGTGATGGGGCGTTTTATAGAGGAAATGGACACGTAAGCCGAAAAAATAAAACTGTAAGTGCATTTTTTATACAAGTTTAAAAAGAAGCATGCGAGAGGTCTTTTTTCAGCTGTGGAAGATTTGTTTAATTCGAAAATATTTTAACAAAATAGATTTTATTTTATATATTAATATATATTAATTCGAAAATATTTTAACAAAATAGATTTCATTATATATATTGATTAACGTAGTATCATAATGAAAGTTTGTTTCACACTTCATTTTTTAATGTTTTGTTTTAAAAGATTATTTGCCGGAGAAATGAACATTTTCTTGGCGCATCAGAGATATTTTTTTTTCAAAAGGAACAATCTATGTTCTGTTATCAAACTAAATTTAAAATAAATGATACAGTATATAGTAAAAGTTGTATCGAAATAAAAGTTTCTTGTAAAATTCAATAATCAAATTTTCGATTAATGTTGCGGTATGTTTATGGAAACATTTCCTCTGCAACAGAGATTTTCCAAAACGGGCGTAAGGATGTTATTCAAACAAATTTAAGTCCCGGATTTACATAAAAAAATTTTTATATAATTTGATAGGAATAAACATTAAAGCTTTATAAAGCTGCATGCCCCCAACCACAATATTTCAAGAAAATCAAACTTCAGAAAACTGTGTGCCATTTGCACCAAAAAATCTCCGTTGCATAATTTAGTCATACCGGTTCAAAAGTTAAAGGGGCAGACAGTTCACTCGGTCATATTACGGTGCGCTATAATATTCACTGTCACTAATTTTTACATGATATAGTAAAACGCTACAGAAAACAATAATCGATTACTACAGTTTAAAGGATTAAAACGGAATGAACCAATGCTCGTAGTGTTATATAACGTAAATGATATTTTCCGATTCGGTATTATTTTTTTTAGTTAAGTCGTATTTTGAAGCGGAGCATGTGCATAGACTGGTTCGTTCTAATGATTTTAGGTGTTAGCTTCTATTTGATGCACTGTAGAGCGCCATTCATTAAATGATATTGTATTATTTTAGCATCAATTTAATTTTTAACTCTTAGCAATGATATGTATTACTTCCTAATATAGTACTTGTTATCAATTTGTTCGTACCTATATATACACGTGATTTTGCGATAACAGTTATATCAGATGGCTATATAGATTATGTCAGCAAAAATGCTTTACATCATAATCATTATCGCCGTTTATATATACATTTAACAGATTTAAACAGTTCTACTTGTACACCGCCTGCTTTAAGCCAATCAATGATCACATGATAGTAAAAATCTTCAATAAGGGATGCGTAAATGGACTCGCCCAACCGCCATATTTGCCTGGTTACTTATTCGTACAACAGAAAAAATACCATTATCAATGTACGAACTCAGTACCACAGACGCTTGGGGTCAGATCCTGCCCCCTCCCCATCTTGATACGCCCCTGTAAACACTATATCAAAAATATTTTAAAGGGACTCCACTGAGGTTTTTTGACATGACGGGACTGGAAATAATTTTCTGAGATTATTACTCCTTTTGATGTAGATCTTTACTAATAACTTATGTGCAAAATTTTAGATCATTAGCTCGTTCCGTTTTTCTAGAATAATTATTATAATAGTGAAAAATGACCCAAAATTGAAAAGCGTTTAAAATGTTTTTTGACACTATTTCATAGAAAAATACATGTTAAATCTGATATATTTACTATGTCCAATGTATCGAGTGAATGCAGTGATGTTTAAGCATATTTTCATAAAGTGATGTTGAAATGATACGGAACACACTGTTATTTCAAAAGATACGGTACACACACAATTTCTGTCTTTGAAACAATTCTAAAATAACTTATATAAAAAATTTAATTTGAATTATAATGTGAGTGATTTTTTTCATAGTTATACATTTTATTAATTTAAACGAGAACCCTGGGAACTGTTTTGCAAAGTATCATTATGCCTACAGTTTGATGTAAACAGGATTATTCAAAAAAATAAAAGAACATTTTGAGAGTACGTTGCGCAAAATTCGATTTTATATGTTGAGAAATGAATATTTGGCTATAAAATGTTAAAATTTTAGGGAGGGATACGGAAGACATTTAAAATTTTGTTTTGTTTTGATTTTCATTTGAAACAATTAGGTATATTCTTTTGGATTATAAAACGTTTTGTGAAATTCATGGACATCTGTTATGTGCGATTATTATTTCATTTCATTTGTTTGTAAATGACTGTCTAAACGTAGTATGAATATATAAACAAACAAGAAGTTAGGAGTACGTTAGAAATATATGTTCCTTGCAAGATGTTGATTTGGAGAAAAAACGCTGGTTTTGATGTAAGTGGTTTTTTTTTAAAACACGGAAAGTTTAAAGTTTTTTTCGGCCACATGATATTTGGTATGAATCATCTGCCAGGGTCCCAAACTAACTGCATATGTATCTAAATTATCTACATATGGACAAATTTATTTCGCAGTTTTACGTGCAATCAAAGTTAATAATTTGATAATTTGAAGAACCCATATGGGAACAAGGCCTGTTCATGAACAGGCTCAATCAAACCGAGCCTGCAACATTTTCAATTTTGTCGTGTTGGGCTTTCTTTAGGGATTCTGTATTTTTCTATTCTGTTATATATCGTAACGTAGTTTATACAAGGTAACCTTGTTACATATACATGTAAGGATATACATGTTAGGAAATTTGGTAAAATTATGCCTATCTTGGACTTTCATTTCAAGATGCATTTAACACTTGAGTTCAAGGATATGTGTGCTTGCGTGTTTGTTTAAAAATAAAATGATATTTTAATAATACCCATTTTGTCAATCAAATGCTACGGATTTTGGAGGCTGCGTTCTGTTTTATATACTACATGAAGTAGGTACGAGACCACAGGTGACTTCGATGTTTCGATTTTTTATGTGAGAAAGTTTTCTTACTACCGTACAGAATGTCGGTCGTTTTACTCAGGTGCCCGTTCGTTCCTTTATTTATACCCAAAGGGGCACTTGTAAAACTCGAAAGTCGCCACATAATAATGTCACTTTTATTAGCCGTGAAACCAAACCAAAAATGACCTAATTACATGAATTAAAAGTTATTTTTAAAGCTTCATGTCTTTAAACATTAAAAATTTAAGCAATGGCGACTACATTTTTATTTGTTTGGGTCGTCAGACCAAACAAATAATGGTAGCGAAATTTCAGGCTCTGATATGCTTATTTGCAAAATAAGAAAGTAGTCCGAACCCCTGGAAGCGGTTACTTACCTTTATATGTACTCTAACGCTGAAAAAATAAGGGGGGATCACTGTGTTAAAATTGTCAAATGACGGGCGCATTAATTCTCAAGCCTTCTCGGGAGAAGAAAAAGTAGTTCCCGATTGGTCAAAGATTTCAAATATTGTGTAATTCTTTACAGATATACATGTAATATTAAGCTCCATGATTATTTACATCAGTGTCAAACGAAATTAATAAGGGTTACAAACCCTAATTTAGAAGGATATGGTTTTTCCTCAGGCTGTATCTTATAACTTCCCCGTGTTCGAGGGGTTACACGCTCGTTAAGGAAGAGAGATGTCCTGAGTTCAAATCCAAGTTAATGCAACTCATGTTTTTTTTGTTTTTGTTTTTAATTGTTTATGCAAATAAAAAATGAATTACATATCAGTGTTGCAATAAGCCTTATAGCCAATTTACTACAGTAATGACACTAGAAACAACATTGGTGGCACTATACAAAAACAAATTGGTTTACAATCTCACAGCCTTCACCTGTCTGACATTCTGAGACCCAAACAAAGTCAGCGCCCTCTGTGATTTGATTTAATTAAACATGACCATGATATTGCAAAATTGTACCTAATGACTTGCTTATTATTAACAAAATATAAATATATATAAATTGTTATCAAAAGTAATGATACTTTTCATCGATTTAGGTCATGACCTTGTTTTATTTTTCAGGATAAAAGCAAAAAGACATATCTAACTTCACTTAAACTAAAAGAAATAAAAAAAACAACAATAAACAACAATAAACACAGCATTATGTAACAACATTTTCTTTCTATAGAGCGCAACTTCCTGATTCTGTGAAGATCGAAGTGTTTAACATACACTAGGTGATTTTTAAATAGGACAATTACATGGAGGTTGTAAATGTTAAGCGTGATCTCTTGAAATATCGTGCACAAATACATACAAACATTAAAAGTAAGTATTATGATACACTGCAAAACAGGTCACTGGGTTCTCGTTTAAATTAATAAAATGTATAACTATGAAAAAATCACTCACATTATAATTGCAATTTAATTATAATATATTTTATATTAGAATTATTACAAAGACAGAAATTGTGTGTGTACCGTATCTTTTGAAATAACAGTATGTTCCGTACCATTTCAACATCACTTTATGAAAATATGCTAAAACATCACTGCATTGACTCGATACATTGGACATAGTAAATATATCAGATTTAACATGTATTTTTCTATGAAATAGTGTCAAAAAACATATGACTTGCTAGAAATTGCTTGTTATGACAAATGAGTGTGTACCGTTCCCCTCGGCCCAGGCTATGAAAAGAAAACTGTACTCGAATGTTCTCAAAAACCATTCAGGGGTTTTCAGAATTTTTATATACCGTGGATAGCTGATATAGTTACGGGTACTGTTTACTGTTTACTGTTTCCTTGGAGTATTGTAAGCACTTCTGTGCTTGTTGACTCCCTCGATTTCATGTTTACATTTGGTGTTCCGCTTCCGGTTGAAAAAAATCACGCGGAAAAGTACGCGTCTAGGAATATATATCTTCCAGGTCATACCTTTGATTCTGCCATGCTTTATCCAATTTACACTTGAATGAGTTAGAGTTAACACTATTGCTACAAACTATCGTTTCGTCCAGGTCATTCCATTTGTCGATTGCACGAGCAGGAAAAGCATTTAAGCGTATAGATTTTACACAGCGGGGTTTGATGAGGCGATATATGTGCCCCCGAGTGGGACTGTCATTGAACGAGAGTAACTTTTCACAGTCAAAATCTTCTAGACCCTTAATAAGTTTATACAACTCAATCATATCGTAACGTTTTCTCCTATACAGCATCGTTGGGAGATTAAGTTCTTTCAGTCTTTCAGAATAAGAAAGTCCTTTCAACTCTGGAACTATACGAGTTGCACGTCTCTGAATATTCTCAATGAGTTGGCTATTTTTCTTCGTACTTGGGAACCAAACAATGCACCCGTAGTCAATGATGGATCGTACTAAACTTTTGTACAGTGTTATAAAAAGTTTCTTATTCATAAATTGAAAAGATCTCTTAATCAAACCAATGAGTCTGTTACATCTATTTACCACACTTGCAACATGTTTATTAAACTTTAACGAACTTTCAAAAGTGATTCCGAGGTCTTTTTCTTCTGTGCATATTGGAATTTCAATAGTTTGTTTTTTACTGTCTCTCATGTGATATACATATTTATGTTTAACATTTCCATACTGTATAAATTTACATTTTGGCACGGAAAACTGTAACAGCCACTTGTCACTCCAGTCACATTATTTCAGCAAGTCTTTTTGAATTACTTGCTGGTCATTTGGCGAACTAATTGGTAAGTAAATCTTACTGTCATCAGCAAAAAGCTTACAATATGATTCAAGGCTGTCAGGCATATCATTCATGTACAGGTCCAAGTACTGAGCCCTGAGGGATTCCTGATGTCACTCTGCGCCTTATCTGATCAAAATCGGTTGAGTAATAAATAAGTTGTGAATAAAAAACATACCTGAATCGGGTGAAAAATCGGCGTGTTCCGTCCCCGAAAAGTCACGTGGTATGGCCTCATTGTAGATGATGATTTTGAAAACTTTCGTCCAAAGCACCAAATTGACACATCGCAACTTTTCGAATTACAAGATAACGATAAGAGCCGATGTACTCTGATTGAAAACGGAAGCGTAGACTGGTGTCCTGCGCACTTATATGGGAACCATAATAGAAAGGGGGACCAGAATAAACGGAAGCAGTGTATAAAATACCGAATGGCAATTTTAAAACGGAAAATGTAAAATAAAAATGAACGATTATTTTAAACTATTTTACGGTAAAAGAAACTCGAGCTCGCTTTGAGGCTTTGCCTTTTTCATTTTATATGTAAAAAGTGTTTGAAAACCATTTTTATCGTTGTAATAGATGTCCCATTCGTGTTTAAATATTAAAATAGTTTTGATAGAGTGTTTACAGGGGCGTATCACGTTGGGGGCAGGATCTGACCCCCAAGCGTCTGTGCTCAGTACTAGGCTCTTGCAATATTTTTGCTACTAGAAAATGTAGTTTAAATAAGAGTTTTTTTTTCTTTCCGTAACATGCGCTTAAAGACAAAAATCTTATTAAATGCTTTCTTCCGGTCGAGTTTACTTCTATGAGAGACTCTATTGCATTCTACCTATAATATAGCAGGTCAGTTTTAGTCCGTTTCAAATCAAAGCAGTAAGTAAATTCCATTTTATTGAATGCATAAATCAGTAGCGCATGTAGTCAAACTAATTGTAATGCGTTTAGTTATTGTGATATTTTCTAATGGGCAATCTTTCCAAGATTTGACCCAGAACAAAAATATCTCAGAATCTAACATATGTTACAACCTGAATTGTAATAAAACAGGAATTGTAATAAAATTATAACAAAACTGGTTAGGATGCAAAAATAATATTACATTTAGGTTGTCAACCTGAATTGTAATAAAACCCGAAAATGTAATAAACGGTCAAAATTCAAGAAAATGTGGTAAGAAAAGTCTCTTTCACATACATGCGAATTTGAACTCGACATCGGAATTTTTATAAAACTTACATGGAAGCGAATTAAAACTAAAAGAAAATACATTTCAAATTTGATGACAACATGCAATCTTTAAAGTACTTAACATGCGATACATTCTATGCGTCAAAATATGCACCTTTTATTCCTACGATGCCATGCATAAATTGATTTTTAAGGTCACATTAATGTTAATTTATTGATAATATGAATAAATAAATGAAGGATGACGTATATTCAAATGTAACAACCTTAATACAATTCCAGAAGAATTGTCCATATAGTATCTTAAATAAACAATCTGAAGTGTAATGACATCGTGAAAAGTATCAAACTATCTGATACGTAGCATTTTCATTTTCTATTCTGTACAACCATCAAATAATATATATTTTGAAGATCATCTTTACTAACGATATAATAGCAGTAAAGAAATTTTGCTTGCTTGGTGTATATAAAAGTTATTACAAAACCGGTTGAACTGCCGAAAAGTTACAATTGAGTTGACAACATGAAATGTAATAAAACTGAAAATGTAATAAACTTTCTGAAAGTTGTCTTTTTCTAAAATAACTTTTTTACAACAACAACAAAAAAGAAAGAACCGATGAAAAAAACAACTACTAATAAAGAAATAACGTTAAACATCAGTTATAAGAAATGTTGATTGTTTGATATAAATGAAAATGTAGGAGTAACAGTAAAAGTTAAGTGTAACAATTTTATTACAAAACTGGTTGAACTGCCAAAAAGTTATTACAATGCAGGTTGACAACCTAAATGTGAGGATAGTTTTGCATCCTAACCAGTTTTGTAATAATTTTATTACAATTCCGGTTTTATTGCAATTCAGGTTGTAAAGCTATTAGCTTAGTGCGTCAAAATAATTTGACTAGAACGGAATGGTAGAGTAAATCATGTATTTTTGTTTGTTTTATCATATGTGTTGACCACATACAATAAAGGAATTAGGCAAGCAATGAAACATCATTGCTATATTCATGGCTGAACGGCGATTCCAAGCATTTTTGGAAAGAATTGTACTATATTCCAACACGACCAGCACTGTTCCCTATTGAACAATAATTAGTGCTTGAAATTATTTTTTGTCCAATAGGATTGTAATATTTCAAATGAATCGTAACACATTTTCTTCGGTAAATCGGCAAACTATCAATCTGTCTAGTAAGTCGACTGTTTATAAAAAATAATTTAAAACACTAGGCCGGAAAAATTTATTAGTACGTATTAACAAAATAAAATTGGTCGCGCGGCTGCGCTAAATTAAATTGGTCGTGCGGCTGTTCCATGCCTGACCAAGTTATGTACTAATACGCGGAAAGTCCGAGCGGGGCCGAAGGCCCCGCGAGAGCTGTAGCGCTCTTAGATAACATGTATGACGCTTATCAATTCAAATTTCAAAAAATATATATCATATACCAAATGAGCTGTGAAAAAATCCTTAGCTAACTGGGCGCCGCCATTTTGAAATCCCTTTGAGCTAAATATAGATATCAGAGCGCTTTTAATGAGCGTCTACATAATTCAGACTAATGCTGACAGACGCCAATCTCATACGCAGTGATCCCCCTTTATTGCTCCGCTCCCACATGTTTACTATTTTATTTTTGTCCATGGGCCCGGTTTTTAACAATTAATCCCTTCGATTTACAGCTAAAAATAAATTCGGATTCACGAACTCCTTTCGATTTCTATTATGTAAAATCATATATGAGTCGCCGCATGTCATAATAGTGAATAAGAACCGGAGAGCAGTATTGCTGTACAGGAATTCGAAAGCTATAAATAACTAGAAGATCTTAACGAAAATTCATTTATTGTTTTGTGAACAGCGAATTCAAAAAAAAAATTAAAGTAAACATTTATAATAGCTACAATACTGTGAAATTTGAAAAGTAGTACTGTAGTTAGGATGGCATATCTGGCCAACATTTCTTTACTCATTAGTCTAAAAGTGGACTGGCGCGCGACCCACTGAAAGTTTGTGTTTTGGCTTAATAAAATATGGATTTTTATATTTCTTACCATCATTAGCTGTTCAAATTTGTAGAAAATGAGTAGGATTATAGGTTCAAAGAAAATGTACATGCTTTGATATTTTTATTATCTAATGTTACTGACTACAGTAGTGACACAAACAGAACACTGTTGCACTACAGTCATGTCACAATACATTTACAATTCTTGTAAGTCGTGTTTGTATTCAATGAAATTAATTTCCGTACCAGGTAGGCATCAGTAAAAGCACATTTTTTTAAATTTAGTATCTGGCCTTTCTCTTATGGACAATACATGTATACGAGAAGTATAATGATGCAAAAAATGATTTTCAAAACATTCCGAAAAAATGTACAAGAGTACTAAATCTGAATACAACATGACCTGTGCGTAGGAATAATTTGGTAAGGTATCTGTAATGAGCACATTTTTTTGCTCGGAGCTTCTCAATTGCTGCATTGCAGCAACATTTGTACTTGTCAGTACAGAAGAATACAGGATTGGAGCAGTACCTGTAATCATGATCACAAAATAGACAAATATCGTTTTTTTCGCCGATTTTTACATTTTTTATTCATTATCAGACATAAATCGGTGTGAAAAGATGAATTAGACGTTTTAAAGTTCATTCCGTTGGGTGAAAAAGCAAAATTTTAGAATTTTATCATTCAAGCGCCTTGTCCGGTATATACCGGAATACGGTATTAAGTGTTGTGCTCCAATCCTTTTTTTAGTCTCACTCACAGAGATCTCTGCCATTACAAATATTTAAAGTTCAATATTTTGATATTTTATATTTTTTAGCTTTTTAATTTATTTTTCATTATTTTGTATACTTTTGAATTTTTTTTTGGATAAATTATAGCGGACGTAGGTGCGAAAAGTTAAAAATAAAACAGAAAGAGAAAAATGACGCTAGATTTTCTATGTAACGGTCGAAATTTCGTGTTGTTCTATTTTTCTGGTCCTTCGGGATCATTGATGCCAGCACTATTTAGTGTTCAGAAATTGAGTACCGCTCAAGCCGGTGCAATGGGGCGTGAAGGATGTTGCACGTATTCATTATCCCTCATGTACAGACACAATCAAACCGAGTCTGCAATTCTCTTGTAATTTTGTTGTGATTAATGCTTCCGAGGGATCTTTTTGTTTCCAGGTTTTCATCATCATTTTACAGCGTTTTGTGTCAATCAAGGTTATTTCATTCACATTACGGACGCCAAAGTCGAAATGTAATCATGAAAAAAGCAGTACTCAAAGCCAGCAGGCAAAGTCAGCGCCCCTGTGACGACTCGGAGACCTGCAGCGTCCCATCTCTCGGTAGTAAGTTTAATTTCTGATTCCACAAGGGCTGCGGTGTACATATGCCGTTTTCACCCCTAATTATTCGTTGTTTTATAACATACAACAAACTGAGCTGATTTTCAGACCGGTTCAGTAAACTTTCCATTTGTTTTGTGAAACTGGAAAAAGTTTGTACCATATGTTTCAGGGCTGGGAATCAAAACTGCGTCGTATCCTACAAAATGTAAACAAACGCCGCCATCTTGGATTGAAAAACGTATGTCTTTGTTTGTAACTCTTTTTGTTGGAAATGACTGAAAACCAGATATATGTATTAACACGCTACACTGTTTTCCGCTTCGTTCGGTATATGTTGCTTGCACAACTATTTCTTTAAAACAAAAGTTATAGCGAACTTGCAACTCGAAGTGGGGCAGAATTTTTGTGAAAATGTGTGGATACGACGCAGTTCATATTGCTTTATCTTTCGTTTTTTCCTTCAAATCAATTATATATTTCTTTTAGAGTTCACCATAAACTTCGAAATATAATTTTGCATCATTTACTAAAATTTCATAAAAAAGATATGTTTATTTTCTCAGAAAATAATGATTTTTACGAAATGATACGACGCAGTTGAAAATAAAATACTAGTATGATACGACGCAGTTGTATTTTTGGAAGTCTTTTCAACAGGGATAATTTTGGCAATATATTTCTATTTTATGGAATAATCACTTGCGCTAGATAAAAAAAACCAGATCATTTGCGGTGTATAGCGATGTTCTGTTGCTTTTGATTATTTAGAATACATTGTGTCATGTCCAATACTAGTATAACATTTCATTTGAAAGTTTACATTGCAGAAGCTTCTTTTCCGTTTAACATGAACATGTTACTTAATTGATCATAATATCTTAAATAAGTTCTTATATTATCCTGTATGTTCAATATTACCCCGATTTTTTTCTCGCAAAAACAAATGTAGAAATCTATTGACTTGAACTCATTTTGGCTTGCTACGCTCTAAGTTAACTGTGGTTCTGCATGTTCTGGATAATGACTGTTTTTTTTGTGGTTTGTTTTCAAACCAAACTTTCACCCTAAACATTAGCTGTACTAGGGGCGAGGACCTCAGGTGCGCTTTTGGGCATTATATCAGGCAAAATGTTGCACCTGCAGTGAACCATCGACATTTTGAAACTAGCTTGATAGGTTTTCCACACTAAAGAATTAAAAGTCCCTGGAGGTTTTCGAATTCATAGCATTTCAGTTCAAGTGATTTGAATTCAGTGAACATAAAGAGCTCGGCCTCGGTGGAACACACCTGTATGATTTTTTTTAAAACAAAATTTGTTAACATCAGCTGTACTAATAAACAGCTTTTTATTAAATTCTGGCGTGAAGTTTTAAGATTATAAATATTTGAACTAATTATAAAGAGAATAACATTTAAATTTCTTATTTCGGTAACACTAGCAGAGAAATTTTCATTGTAAACAGGGGGTAATCATCTGTGAAGTCATTTTCTGAAAACTTTTGTTTAAGTTTTCAGGCAATTCATAATCAAAATAAAAATCACACTTTAGTATGAAGGTCTGTTAAGATGCCATATCTCTAGTCTGTTGAAAATTCGATGCAATAATCTGACCTAAATTTTCTGCTCAATATAGTGAAAACTTCTTCTATACTGTTGAAAGATCATGTCTGCCTGTATCACATTTATCGGTGCACAGCGTAAAATACCTTTTCAAAACGGACACCTTCTTTACAAAATAATTTGTAGTTGTATTATATGTAACTCGATTTTGAAAATTTAAAGTTTTTTAATGGAGAAGAATGATACTTAAGTGCAAATATAGAAAATACATTCCGTAGACCTTTCCTCATCGGCGATAAAGAAATGCAATACGGCAAAATCAGCGGTAAAGTTCCGCAACGCTGAACATAAAATGACTAAACGGAACGCATAACCTACTTGCAAAAATATATTGTAGCTTAACCATTTATAATATGATTTTAAAAATTTAATGTTCAACTTTAAATAATAAAGCTCATCTTTTCTCATCGATTATTAAGAAAATGAAATCAAAAATACCATAAAATCGACACGTAAAAGACATAAGTAATAACGGAATTGACGGAAATTACTGCTAATCACAAATAACAAAGGTAGGCATGCAATTTGCGCATAGCTCTCTCCCGATAGCGAGAGACCTTTTCAAAATTTGTAATTCTTTCTCTTATTTTTTTAAAGTCATAGCTGATTAATACAGGGTCGAGGAGAGGTTACACTGGAATATTGAATTTTGTATCAAAAATAGTAATAACTCCCATTTCGAACTCACGGGAACAATTTTAGAAGCATGCTAAGGCAACACTGGAACACGTTGTTATATTGGTGTGTGATCATGTGTTTCAATGTTTATTGCATTTGATACAATTTTTCTGAATTTGTAGATGCTTATTATAGGAACTACAATGCGACCGAAAAATGTAGCCTTTATAGAATTGTATTACATTTCCATTTTTATGGAACCAATGAGTGACCTCTGCTTTTGACTTAAGTTGTAAACAAGAAATGTTGTTGGACGTTATTAGCATACCTAGCACATAATTTAAATACAAATACATTTGTATATTTAGATATACTATGCTCATATTTGGGTAAAATATTTAAATCGAATAAATTTAAAGTCTTACTGAATATGTCTAATTTAAATAAAAAATGACTAATAAACTATATTTGAAGTCACGTTCTCTATTACAGGACAAGCAAAGTTGCTCTTTCCTTAAAAAAACTGCCATTTTTTAACGACACTATATATTTATATTGTGACGACCTACGTGTGTATAGTTTTAATTATGACATATTAACTTTGTGTGAGGTCATAACAGTTTTTTTTCATATTTACAAAGAGTCTGTGGAGCAATTATCAAACTTTTTCTGATATCAAATTTGAGCATAGTATATCTTTAACCAATATGCAGCCTGCAAAGAAAATTCAATTGCGTCGTATCATATTTTATTTTCAACTGCGTCGTATCATTTCGTAAAAATTATTATTTTCTTAGAAAATAAACATCTCTTTTTAATGAAAGTTTAGTAAATGATGCAAAATTATGTTTTGAAGTTTATGGTGAACTCTGAAAACGAGTATATAAATGATTTGAAGGAAAAAACGATAGATAAAGCAATATGAACTGCGTCGTATCCGCCCATTTTCATAAAATTCTGCCCCGCTTCGAGTTGCAAGTTCGCTATAACTTTTGTTTTACAAAATAGTTGTGCAAGCAACATATACCGAACGAAGCGGAAAAAAAGTGAAGCGTGTTAATACATATATCTGGTTTTCAGTCATTTCCAACAAAAAGAGTTATATACAAAAACATATATTTTTCGCTCCAAGATGGCGGCGTTTGTTTACATTTTGTAGGATACGACGCAGTTTTGATTCCCAGCCCTGTGTTTTCAAACCGTCAAATCTAAAACAATAATGTGATAAGGCAAAACTAATCAAATTTTGGTTAAAATCTGGTTGTTTTGTGTCATTCGGAACTGCCTCGGCTATTATCTATAATAAATTCGGAAACAATACGGATTGAAAGTAGTTCTACCACGTGGTTTCAGATGTAAATAGAAACAGAGATAATGTAAAACGAATGTATATATTTGACATCTAACGTCTGTTCCGGTACTCTTATGCTTGAAAATATGTCTAACAACAATTTGTAATTTAAATATGCCCTCTGATCAATGTTTAATTTTAAACAAATCCGACTATATGTCAACAGATTGGTTTTCTGTACTTTCGGTTTCTACAGCCATATTAATAAATATATAAATAATGTATTGTTTTCTTTTTAACCTATGAATTCACTTGTCTTAGGTGGAGTTTTACTACATATATTGGAAATAAACTTGTAAATTACTATTTGTTTACATGTTTAGTTTCTAAACGTAGGTTAGACCGAAATACCGCATCCGTTCTGTATATTCATACTATTGAGTTCGAGGTCCTCATCCGAAGACTGACGGAAAGGGCCGAGTAGTTGCGATTGGTTTTGTGTCTTCATGATTAGAGTATGGTCAGAAACCATATAGATAGCCGGATTATGACGTTCATATCCGAAACTTTCTCCGACGTCAGAATGGACCGGAAGTCGAGAGATTTCTATGATAGTTCTGTTGTCATTGCAAATCATTTGTAAACCATGCATTTGTTGTAGGAATGGTAAACAATCAACACTAGATGTGGTGCCATGAAACCTATTCATGCACAACAAACAAATCCATAATTTATATCAGTCTTAAAACAGCAAAGTTAAGGAATGTAAAACAAGCAAGGGTCAAACAAGATTGTTATTGCAAGTAAATAAGTAATCATTACACCTACTAAGTTCTATTGACACTACAGTAATAATTTAATGTTGTTGATGGTGCCACCAACTTATTTTTCATTCTTCTTCCAGCACCGGGTACCACTTATCACGTGACTTAAAGGTTGCAATTTGGGAAAAAATAAATTTCAGATCAAATCAAGCGGTGATAAAAAGAGCTCAAAAAAAAGGGATGTCGGTTTTTACCTTCACAATGAATTAAAAAAAAGATGGGTTTTCATATTTATTTTGATACGTTATAAAAATATGGTATATGTTTTTATGATGAACAATTTTCATTGGGTCACTTAGCGTAGTTTAGTTCGTTGACATGATCATTACATCTTATATGTGCATCGCGTATAAACGATGTTTACAAAGAAAATACCTTTATCGTCCATGATATTGTCAATTCAAATAAATTGTTTGGGTTACAATTTTTTTTAACTTTACACAGAAATGTTACTGTAGATGTAATACTATTTCTTTTTAAATTTTACATGTTATTTTTGCAAATATCTAATTTTGTTTATCAACTCATGTTTTTCAAATACAGGGCTGGGGAATCAAAACTTGCGTCGTTATCCTACAAAATGCTAAACAAATGCCGCATCTTGGAACGAAAAACGTATGTTTTTGTTTTATCAATCTTTTTGTTTTGCAAAATGACTGAAAACCAGTATATATGTATTAACACGCTACACTACATTTTCCGCTTTCGTTCGGTATTTGTTGCTTGGCACAACCTATTTTGTAAAACAAAAGTTATAGCGAACTTGCAACTCGAATCGGAGCAGAATTTTTATGAAAATGTGTGGATACGACGCAGTTCATATTGCTTTATTTATCGTTTTTTCCGCTTTAAATCAATTATATACTCATTTCAGAGTTTACCATTACCTTCGAAATATTAATTTTGTATCATTTACTAAAATTTCATTAAAAAGATATGTTTATTTTTCTAAGAAAATAATGATTTTTACAGAATGATACGACGCAGTTGAAAATAAAATATGATACGACGCAGTTGTATTTTTTTTGCCAGTCTTTTCAACAGGGATAATTTTTGGCAATACATGTCTATTTCATTGAATAATCACTTGCGCTAGGTAAAAATCCAGATTATTTGCGGTGTTAAACGATGTTCTGTTGCTTTTGTTATTTAGAAAAAACATTTTTGTATGCAATAAAACAATTTTTATTTGAAATTTTACATTGCAAAGCTCCCTTTTACAGTTAACATGTTATTTTTTTGGAAAATAATTTTTAATTTTTCCCTGAAAGGTTTAATATTACCCCTTTTTTTGGCAAAAAATTATGGGGTTATAAACCTGAATTTTTTTTTGGGGGAGCTACGTCTAAGTTAACTGGGGTTCTGCATGTTCGGGGTAAAAACTTTTTTTTAGGGTTTTTTTTCAACTTTCATTACACCCTTAGCTGTACTAGGGGGAAGACCCAAAGGGGGCCCCCTTTTTTGCATTATTTCAGGCAAAAAGTTCAAAGTCGAGAACAATTTTTCATTTTGAAATAGCTTGATAGAAATTTCCCCAGAAATAATCAAAAATCCCTGGTTTGGGTTTTGAATTCATAGCAGTTCAGTTTCAAGTGATTTGAATTCAATAAACGTAAACAGCTCGGCTTTGGTCGAACACCTGTCTGATTTTTTTCTTCAACAATTTTTTAACGTCAGTTGTACAAATAAGCATTTTTTAGTTTTTTTTTTTTTTATAAATATTTTGAATTAATTATAAAGACAATAACATTTAACTTTCTTATTGAAATGAAATATTTTACTTAATCTCTAAGATTATTTTAACTTTTGATCTTTCGGTTTCAAATAGCAGAGAAATTTTCAATGTAAACAGGGGGTAATCCTCTTTGAAGTCATTTTCTGAAAAATTTGTTTTGATTTCTCAGGCAATTCATTTTTCAAATAAAAATCACAACTTTAGTTAGGTATGTTTTAGATGCCATGTCCTCTAGTCTGTGGAAAATTCGATGCGATAATCTAAACCTAAATTTTCTCTTCAATAAAGTGAAAACTTCTTCAATACTATTGAAACATCCTGTCGTGCATACATCTGTATCAAATTTATCGATGCAAAGCGTGAAATACCATTGCAAAACGGACACCTTCTTGTAGTTTTTATCATTTTAACTAGATTTTGAAAATTTAAAGTTTTTTAATGGAAAAAGAATGATACTTTAGTGCAAAAATAGAAAATACATTCCGTAGACCTGTTCTCATCGGCGATAAAGAAATGCAATACGACAAAATCGGGGTAAAGTTCCGTGGCGCTGAACATTAAAATGACTGAACGGAACGCATACAGAAAATATATCGTAGCTTAAACCATTTATAATATAATTTTTAATAATTTAATGTTCAGTTTCAAATAATAAAGCTCATCTGTTTTCTCATCGATTATATACAAAATGAATACAATAAAATCGACATGTAAAAGACATAATAACGGAATTGACGGAAATTGTTGCTAATTATAAGTAACAAAGGTATATAGGCATGCAATTTGTGCATACTTCTCTCCAGATAGCAAGAGACCTTTACAAAATTCTTTAAACAAAAATTAAAAAAAACAAACCAAAACAAAGGCCCTTCCTGATTAATACATGGTCCAGCAGAGGTTACCCTGGAATATTGAATTTTGTATCAAAATTCAGTAAATGAATTAAGTAATTTTTCGAACTCACGGGAACATGTTTATAAGCATGCTAAGGCAACACTAGAACACGTTGTCATATGGGTGTGCGATCACGTGTTTAAATGTATTTTGCATTTGATACAGCTTTTCGGAATTTGTAGATGCTTATGACAGGAACTAAAAATGCGACCGAAAAATGAGGCCTTAATAGAATTTTTATTACATTTTCCATTTTTGTGGAACCAATGAGTGACCTCTGCTTTTGATTTAAGTTGTAAACAAGAAATGTTGTTGGACGTTATTAGCATACCTAGCACATAATTTAATAGCTGAACCAATATGCAGCCTGCAGTGAAAATAAAACTGCGTCGTATCATATTTTATTTTCAACTGCGTCGTATCATTTTGTAAAAATCATTATTTTCTTAGAAAATAAACATCTCTTTTTAATGAAATTTTAGTAAATTATGCAAAATCATATTTTGAAGTTTATAGTGCACTCTGAAACGAGTATACAATTGATTTGAAGGAAAAATCGATAGATAAAGCAATATGAACTGCGTCGTATCCACACTAATCTGCCCCGATTCGAGTTGTTAGTTCGCTATAACTTTTGTTTTACAAAATAGTTGTGCAAGCAACATATACCGAACAAAGCGGAAAATTGTGTAGCGTGTTAATACATATATCTGGTTTTCAGTCATTTCCAACAAAAAGAGTTATAAACAAAAACATACGTTTTTCGTTCCAAGATGGCGGCGTTTGTTTACATTTTGTAGGATACGACGCAGTTTAGATTCCCAGCCCTGTTCACAGACGATTAACTGTGCGAAAGATATTGCCTTACTGAGGTATTGTTATAGTCCGTTGCGTTGCCGTTGCCATTGCCGTTC
Organism: Ruditapes philippinarum; assembly: GCF_026571515.1. Taxonomy (NCBI): domain Eukaryota; kingdom Metazoa; phylum Mollusca; class Bivalvia; order Venerida; family Veneridae; genus Ruditapes; species Ruditapes philippinarum. The sequence continues at coordinate 283,396 of NW_026852389.1, read as the reverse complement.
GCAAACATGAACCTGGATCATAACTTTTTTAAATTCTTGGTTGGGATTTTTCTTTCTCATTTTCCACGCAAACCCTTAGGACAAAGGGCCTTTTTAGTAACCGACTAACCTTTACCTTTATTATAATGCTTTTACATTCAAGGGGCAAATTGTCCCAAAATTTTGTTGTTTTGCTATTATTGGCTATAACTTTGTTATTTTTGAATGGATAGTTTTCAAACTTGAAAAAATATCTTCAATGATAGCCTTTGAAATTAACCAGACAGACCTTGACCTTCACTCATAAATGACCTCGACTTTGAAAGTCAAATTATTGAAATTTTCTTCTTTTTTTGACTGTAACTGGCTGTAAATTTATTGACTTCATATTATTGACTTCATATTATAACAGAACATTCTTAAGGAAAAGACCTTCATGTATATTAAACTCAAATTGACCTTGACTCTTGTATGACCTTTTAAGGTTAAATTATTGAATTTTCACTGATTTGTGCATTAATTGACTATATATATTGTATATATGTTGGTGTCACATATAAATAGAGAGAGAGAGATAGATAGATAGATAGAGAGAGAGAGGGAGAGAGAGAGAGAGAGAGAGAGAGAGAGAGAGAGAGAGAGAGAGAGATAGCTAGATAGCTAGATAGCTAGATAGATAGATAGATAGATAGATAAGAAAAAATAATATATATAGACTAAATATGTTAAGATTTGTTCAAACGTTTCTTTGTTTGCTTTTAGAAAAAATAAAAAAGTGTCGAGCGTAGCCCCCACCCGGTTTTTTTCGACAAAAAAAATTAAAAGCTTTTGGGGTAAAAGTCAAGCCTTTTCGTTTGGTCCTTTTTCCCGGGTTGCTGCCCTTTAAAAATTTAACTTTTAAGCCGTTTCTGATTTTTTTTAAATTTCTTTTTTGGGACAAAAATTTAATACAAAAAAAAAAAATTTGCCCTTTTTTTGTTTTTAAATAAATAAACCCTTACCTTTAATAAACCACCCCTGTCATTTTATTAAATTTTAAACCCTTTAGATTGTCATACATTGTTATGTTTTAACAAAAAAAACCCCCTTAGGGAAAAAAAACCCATTTTTTTTAAATTTAATTTTTAAATTTTTGACTTGGAGTTTTTTCTTCGGGTCCTTGACCGTCAATGTCAAATTATTGAAATTTGCTGGAACGGTCATAATTTTATTATAATTATATTTACAGACTTGATCTAAACTTGGAAAAAGACCGCATATGAAGAAACTGACATGTTAATAATTCTGACATGACCATGACCTTAAATTGACCCTGTACGTCAAGGTAATACTATTGAAATTTCCTCGAATTGTTATAACTTTGTTTTTTAATTACAGATTTACTCTTGGACATATGACAAAACAGACATGTTGAATTATTCTGATATGACATTGACCTTTAATTGACATTGACCATTTTGGTCAAACTATTGAAATCTGCTTAAATTGCCATTTCTTTATTATTTAGTTGATTCATTCATGGACAAAAGAACACTTATGACAAAACTGACATGATGATAATACAAATGTGACCCTGACCTTTGGGCGGGAATGGTCTTATGAAACAATTAATGTGTTTGCCATAAGATATTTGTAATAAGAACAATTATAGTGACTGAGTCTGTATAATTTCCCGCTCATGACTTTTTCTTTCATATAAATATATATATATATATATATATATATATATAATATATTATATATATATTATATATATATATATATATATATATATATATATATATATAATATATATATATATATATATAGCGGGGAAAAAGAATGAAGCGATGCCTTTTCCAGTTTACATTGCAATTGTTTATTAACAAAACTGTAATAATAATTGAAGAGAAATAACAACCCGGTTTCAACCCGTTATAAGGGATCTTTCAAGATAATGACGGTTAATATAACGCCGCTTTGGTAACGACGGCAAAAAACAGTGTAAAAGGGAAACGTTTACTCTTATAACTTTTAAAGGGAAACTAATAATAAGCTTTTAAATATTATTGTTATATATATATCAAATTTATTTTGAATTTTCAATTTCTGGTTTTTTAAAACGTTTTATTTACAGTTTCTTTATTCTTCTTTTTTGAATGGTGGTCGTTCTCCATTTTATAGATTGGCCCAATTAGTTGATGTCTCCTTGTGCAAATGGCAATGTATGTCGGACCTGAGGACTGGTAATAATGCATTGTCTGGATTTTCGTATATGTTGGTTGTTAATGTTAACTCCGAATTTCTTAAATTTTTTGGGGGAAAAGGTTTCTCCGCAATAATAATCTTTGAAGCAGCCATTTACCATTTTCAAGCATAAAATTACATTTTTATTTCGCATGACCTGAGAATTTTACTTTAAATTCCCGCGGCCCCATTTTTTGAAAATTGGTACGTTATTTCCTTCCCTATCAAGTTGTTTGCACAGGCCGCATTTTAAAAAAACTGCTTGGCATCTTATTATTTATTCTTTCTCAGTGTTGAAGAAAAATCGTGCCCTGGTCAAACAGTTTTTTCCAGATTAGCCGGTTGTCTTTAACTTTTAATTATGTTTTTGTTATGGGTTTCTTTTCAAAATTCAAATTTTCATTATTTCAATCATTTGTAAAAATTGGTAGATTTACTTGTTATTACTGCGGAAAAAAATTCGGTACTCCCTTGGATTATTTGTGTTGACACGTATGGTTATGACTTTTTTCGTTCCGTCTTTTAGGTTTTTTGTCTTCCGTAGTTTCCTTGATTGTTCTATTGCTTAAGCTCTCTGGGGATGCCGTTTTTTGTATTAAGTTTCTGGGAGAAAGGATATATTTTTAAAGAAAGCCAACAATTTGTTTAATTCATTCAATCTGAGATGTAATATGTCCTCTATTTGATATAATTGTACAAAAGTCGTCTAGCTAGTGAGAAATGGGATGTTTTGTTTTGTGTGTTTTGGATGACAATAGTTGAATAAAAGATATTGTTTAGTGTCAGTTGGTTTATAGTAGATATCTGTTTTCTATTTGGTCACCATTTAATTTAACTAAAACATCCAGAAACGGCAATTTCTTCTATGCTATCTTCCAATGTGAATTTCAAAATCTTTATGAAATTTATTCAGTACAATGTTTTAAAGCAATTCAATTCGTGCTTAGATTTAGGCCATAAAATAAACACATCGTCTAGAAAAGCGTTTCCAGTAATTCATGATATAAAAACTTTTGAATTCGGTATTATAAATTTCTGCAATTTTGGGATACAGCAGTTCCTCCTCCACATAGCCTAATACAAGTGTTGCATACACTGGAGCAAATTTTGTGACCATGGCAGTGCCTTTTATTTGTCTGAAAAACGTATCATTAAAGTAGAATGTATTTTTCTTTAAGATGAATTCTGTGGCTGAAATGATGAAATTGTTTGTATCAAGTCCGAATGATTTTCAACCCAAAATTCTATTGCTTTAAGGCCTAGTTCATGAAAAATGTTTGAATATAAAGATTCAACATCAAAACTTGTTAAGATGATAACCTTTTCCACCGTAATGAGTTTTAAAAATCTGTACTGTCTTTTATGTTGATTCTTACGAATGTGGTTAATGGTCATAGAAGAACGTCTAAAAGGTTGCTTAATATATGATTTTGGCAGCTAGGGCCTGCGACGATAGGCCTTACTTTCAAACATCGGTGACATTTGAAATTTTAATTATTGTTGATGATTTTTGTGTCGAACACTTCTCATTTATCTGTTTAATTTTATGAATTTTAGGTAAACTATAAAAGTTTCTTTATCACTTCAAAATTTGTTAGATAATCATATTCTTTGTGTGTGAAACAGGTCTGAAATCGATCAATAAGTTTTCTGTAATTTAACTTGTCCTTATGATTAGGATCTGTGTCCAAATATTCATAATACTGTGTATCGTTGAGTTGACATTCAATCATTTTAATGTAATGAGAGCAGTCCATAATTACTACTGCTCCCCCTTTATCAGCTTCTTTGATTACTATATTTCAGGGATCATTTGGCCAATAGTTCAATAGCTGTCTTCTCAGATTTTTGAAATACATGTATTTGATTTTACTGTATTGTTTCTTGTTTTGAGTTTTCGGATAATTGTTTAAATTATCTATAAATGTTTCTAAAGGATGAGTTCCTGTTCTTAGGTGGTATAAAAGTTACTTTTATTTCTGACAAGTGAAGTGTCATTTTCATCTTCTGCTCCGTTAAAGTATTCTTGCTAATCGAAGTCTCCTATTGTATAATATAATCCTATAATATATATATTATATATATATATATATATATATATATATATATAGTATATATATATATATATATATATATATATATATATATATATATATATATATATATATATATATAATATATTATATATATATATATATATATCACATAGAATAGTTTTGCATTTCAATCCGTAAGTCATATATGACATCATTTTGGCGCAAACCTATTCTATGTGACATTTTCGTGCTAAAACATTTTTAATGGACAGATTTTTTTAAAACTGGAAAAAGAAAGATTTAAGCTTTCTTAAATACACACTGTAGCTATATTATATTGAAAAATTCTTAAAACTTAAGAATTGGGAAAGTTTTTTCCTTCTGAACATTTAAAAAAAATGAACATAGACTAGTTTCGCGTTAAGCCGTCAATATGTAGGTATCTAGTATGGACCACTTCATTTGGTGATGTTTAATGTTACTATTACTTTGATAGAGGTTAGATTTACAAAGGTTAGAATGAATCTTTTTTTGTTTGTTTATTATCACGTTTGTCTTTACGCGGGTCAGCAAAAAAAATGTCCATCACATAATATTCTGTAGGATCTTTTTAGATGGTAACCCAAACAATGTTTGTTTTGTTTGTCTATTTTTGTTTTGTTTTTGTTTGGGAATTTTTTTAAAATTTTATTGGTTATAGGACTTGTGTCCCTTTTTTTTTAAGAAAAAAAAACCGGGAAACGGGCCCGAACCCGAAACCCATCCCGGGAAATTTTGAAAAACTTGAAAATTTTAATTCCGAAGTTTAAACAAAAAAAAGCATGCTCTTTTTTTGACCTTAAAAACGCGATTGAAGGATAAATTTTTTTCAAAAAGGGGCCCTAGCTACGTTCAGGGAAATAACGGGTTTTGGGACTTTTAAAACGACTTTCTGGGCAGAAAAAAAAGGGAAACCACGTTTGGGAAAATTTCAAAAAAAAAAACAAAAAAAGTACGTGGGTTTAAGGGCAAAGGGGAAAACAGAAAAATAAGAAATCACCTTTTTTCGGGAATGGGCAAGTTTCCATTGAAACATGCGTTTAACAAACTTTTCCAATTCTTTCCTTGCTTTTAAGGGGTTTGGTTAGGGAGAAGATAAAAATTTTGGAAATCTACAAACTCAGACATGGGGAAACGGGGCCCAGAAGTTAAAAATCGAAAAAATAAGAACAACTTCTCTTAAAAAGTTTTACCTCAAACAGAATTGCACTTTAAAAAAAAAGGACCCCCATGTAGTAACTGATCCCGCGTGAAAAATCCAATGGGGAAAAGTCGACAGTTGTGCTATCAAATTCGCTTGCCCTTTTGTACGGTTCAGAGTAGACGAAAATCAGGGTTTAAGGGTTTGGGGTTAAAATTTCTTTTATCAAAAAAATGGTGGGGGTAAAAAATTTCTTATTTTTGTTAAGTCCCCCAAGACGTCTATTTAAAAAACCCATTAAAATTTCCCCAATAAACCCCTTTAACAAATTTAGGGGAATACCCCCTCAAAAAGGAAAAATTTCCCCATATTTTTTATAGGTATGACAAGTACTGAAGTTGTCGGTATTGATGAGTCAATAGATCTTAGAGAAATTGATAATCTTTTTATGAAAAAATACTTTAACAATGTACCAGTATTTGAATATTTTACGGTTGATTATAAGTCAAAGATATTGCTTATTATTGAAATTTCCTCTAGCTGTGGGTCTGGTAGTCCGTGTGTTGTAGAAAGGGTTTTCAAAGGATCAGATGGGGTTGAAGTTCAGAAAAGGCAAGTTTGGGTAAGGACTGGTAACCGAAACACCGTTTGCAAAACAAAAGATCTCACTGATCTATACCAATGGTTTTCAGGACAGTTTCCTAAACAGTCTGTCAAAGAAGGAACAAAACTTGAGAACATGCAGTCAGTGCGAAATGCCGGGACAAACACACAACCTTCAATTATAAGCAAGACGAAATATGCTGATGAGAGTTCAAGTTCCGATGAAGAACCACTTTGTTCTTCCGGAGATTCTTTTAGCTTCTTTTGGGATGCTGTTAAGGGTTTCAAAAAAGGTCATTTCATTCTGCTTGCAGGAAATATTCAGTGTGAAAAAAAGCATTTGGAAGCATTGTCAAAGGCACCATGGATATGTGTTTATGACTTTGATATATTTAGCTACTCTGACGGCTTACTAAATGCTCTAATGGACTCTTTAACAGTTGAACGCCACTTATCTATAAGTTGTTGGAATGACACTGCGGAAAATATATCTGAGAGGGGAACACGATGGTGTTTTATGAGAGGAAGGCGAGAAATGAGTGATTCGCGAACAGACTTGAAGAATGACGAGATTGAAGAGGTAAACTCTTGGTTTAAGACCGTCAAGAAACGACTGCAGAATTACTGTGAAAAGGTTGTCAATTTTGCTGAGGATTACACGGTTCCAACTATTGTATTTATTTGGCCGGAAGAGGAAAGACTTGTGCCTTTTATGGTAAAATTTTTGCTCTGCCTGGATGATACCTTAACGAGCACACCAAATATCGTCCTGTGTATGAATAGACAACCTGTAACCAAAATTGGGCGTCATAAATACGAACTTCTTTGTGAAGATTTTTCAAACAACATAAGTTTATGCAATTTGCGGTACGAACAGATGTGCATCGGAATAAGAAATCTTTCTGCTGTAAGAACAACTGATGGCCTGTGCTATGACCTTCCTAAAAATGAGCGTTTTGAATTACCAACCATAACAGAAACAGATGCAACTTGGCTTAAAGAAGATTTTGAAGTTCTTTTCCTGAACAATCCATACGACACTGCAAACATATCCAAGGAGGAAATCCAAGAAGAAGTGAATAATTTTTTTAAAGGGGGGACATTACCATGGTATGCATGGTACAATAGAGAGGCAGAAAGCTCGGTCATCGATCGCGACATTCAAAAAAATTTGGGGGAAAAAATCAGCAAACTTTTAGACGAATATAGAACCAGCATAATTACTCTTTTTCATGCTCCTGGTTCAGGTGGAACAACACTGGCGCAGAAAACATTGTGGCATTTTCACAGAAAAGTACCTTGCGTTCATCTCAAACTGCGTACTGTTTCCCTTCTAGATGAACTAGATAGGAAAGTCTCCTTTCTTCACGATCGAACAGATCTGCCCGTACTCCTTTTGGTTGACGGAGAAGAAGAGTCTAAAGTTCGGAGACTTTCAAGACGTTTGAAGTATACTGTTATCTTGTACATAAAACGTTATCCGTACAAAATCCCAGTTTCAAACATAGCATACGATCGTGTATACCTTTCGGGTAAGGTATCATCAACTGAATCACTCGGGTTAGAAACAAAACTTGGTGACATGTGTGGTGATAGTGGTAAAAAAAGGAGGTTGCACATATTAACAGATGATATAAAGAATGGGAAATCAAATCACTGTATGTATGAATATGGGATGACAGTATATCTACATGAATTTAAGGGAATCGTGTCTTACGTAGAAGGATATCTTGAGCTGTATAACAATCCAGGCAAGGAGTTGACAGCAAGCCAGAAATGTTTAGGATATCTTGCTCTTGTTTACTACTATGGACAAACATGTGTCCCATGTCAGTTCTTTTCAGCTCTTTTCAATAAAGCGCCCAATTTCAATATGACATTGGAAGATTTTCCAGCGCCGATACAAGAGTTTGTCGTGTACGATAAGAATGAGGGAAAGAGAAACAACATTCGGATATGCCATTATATTGTTGCCAAAGAAATTCTAGAGCAGATATTATCGAGACATATATCTGTTACGCCTGATAGAACAGATACACTAGGAATGATTGCATGTAGAAATCTGTCAAAATTTTGTATGGATTTCATTGAATATGCTAGTAGTAAGAAAACAAAGGTCAGTGCACTTTCTACAACAATCAGGTTCATCTTGACGAAAACATTCATTTTTCGAGACGAAAAAGACATGGGTGATAACGAAGAACAGGTTCGCAAGCGACCAGTGTTGTCAAAACTGATGATAGATATTCCTGGCGGAAAACCCCTTTTTACTGAAAGGCTTAAGGTTTTAAAGAAACTGACTGAGTCATTCCCAGATGATCCTAACTATTTTGCTCATCTTGGTCGATTCCATGCTTTCTGTAGACCAGACGAAGACAACGAGGCAGAAAAATGCTTTAGAAAAGCTATAAAAATATGTGAGGATCAAGTTAAAGGCAAACGAGAAGATGAAATAGACGAAGGAATGAAATTAACAATGATGCACATATACCACATGTATGGTATTGTCAAACAGAGATATATATCAAAATACACTGGCCGATCTTATAATGAAAAGGTAGTTGCTTTTAACGAGGCGTTCATCTTTCGTGAAAGAATTGAAGAACTTATACCTGTCGCTGAAATAGCTTGTGAATATTTCAAAAAGTCTCGGGATATAACACCTGATAACCATGATGTGTACACATACGCATACACAGGTGAAATACAGCTTCGATTACAAATCTGTGACTTTGTTAATCGCCATTTTAGAAATGAAAATGCTGCAAATCAGATTTTAGAATTTTTACACTCTAAATCAGATCATCGAGGAAAGTTGTTTGTTAAGCGAAGCATATCTGTTATAGAGAATTTAATTCTCGAGTGCTACATGGATATTGATCTAAGGGATAGTGATATGAGGACTTTGCGCCATTATGTGATTTGGTACAACACACTTTTCAGAAAGCAGGTTATTCCGCTGATAGAAAGTTCTGAAGATAATGTTAGTATGAGAAGATTAAAGATTGCTGCAAAAAAACTTAAGTATGGTAAATCTTGTACTCTTAGTGGCGTTGAAACTATAGATGACGAAACGGAAGTAGAAGAAATTGTCTCATTATATGAAGCAAACTTCAATGACATACAAGAGTATGGTTTCCAAGACGGTGATGGAAAAAAAGAGCTAGAGAGAGACTACAGAGACTGGATTTATGCTGTAAGACATGAGAAATTCAAAAAAGATTATTCTCTTGAAGAGGTTCTAAGTCACGTTCAGGTTTGGAATGAAAAAGTAAGGTCTCCTATTTCGACCTTTTACCTCTTTATCTTGAAAAGTCTTTTAGGCTTTGGTACCGAGTATTTAACAGGCAAGACTGAATGTTTGATAGAAGCTTTGGATTGTAAAGAACAGCTTATAAAGATGAATCATTTAGTTATTCGTCCCAAGTATCCAAGGGAATGGCTAGGTAACGAAGGGAATGGTATTAAACGTCTTAAATCAGGTAACCGTCACGTTGGGATAAGTTCAGAAGATAGAGATTTTGCCAGCAATAGAATAGATCTCGCTTTTTGTAAAGGAACCATTTGCCGACCAAACACCAACAAAGTTAACGGAATGATAGCACTCGATCTTGGCGTTAACACCGCAGAAGTCCGTGTTTACTTCATTCCAAAGATTGTAAGGCTAGAAGGTAGTCGTTTTGCCGAACAAAGAGTTGAGTTCAATCTGGCGTTTTCAGTTCAACATGGTTTTGAGGCTTACAATGTGAAACTGTTAAAGCGTCATGGTTGTCCTCATTGTTCTAGGAAAGTTGAGTTTACTAGCATGGAATCCTATCTTAGATGTAAATGTGGCAGGGATTTATACAAGGACGCATTAAATGAACTAAAGTAGAAATGAAAAGTTGCTATACGGTGGACATCCTCAGCTTCAGCCCCTAACTATAATTTTTTTGACATTAATATTTCATAGGCAAGAAAATGGAGTAAGAAGTAATTTATATTTCAGCAAACGCATACTATCGGCTAGAAACATAGCTTTTGTTTTTGTCTCTAACAATATTGGCACTTGTAGAAATAACTTTTCATTTCCGAATATTCACCCTTTCTTAAAGATTTTGATTTACTAACAAATACGTCATGAAATAACGAAAATAATATAATGTTCTCCTGTAACAATTTGTCAAATGTATTGAAACATTTTTGATACGCATGCATATGCCATAAGATAAATGATCGAATTGAATATACACATTTTTTGCTTTTTTGTTTTTTGTTGTTGTGTTTTTTTGTTTTTTTTTGTTTTTTTTTTTGTTGTTGTTTTTTTTTACTGTTTTTTATCAAATCTCGTCATATACATTGTAGTTTTCGAGGTTTAGCATATCATTTTCCTTTAGTTTGTTTATTGTAAACTTTTATCGGCATGTCCTTTGCCATCTTTTCTTCGAATCCTTTGAATTGGTGTCTTCAAATTGCCCTGATAGTGTTAATAGTTTTATATAACGTTTACAATTAAAATATTGGAGCATATAAAGATGGGGTCGATACGTGCGTAAGTAAGTCACCTCTACCTTGTCCGATCAATAATTTGGGAAGGAATAAAGTGGTTGAAATTTTGTAGGGATATTGCCCAATGACCAATAGATTGGCCTTTTTTGCTTTTGAGCCAGTTGGTCAAAGGTAAAGGTCATCGTGGACTTGACGATACAAATCTTAACCGATCTATTTCTAAACAACGTTTCGGCCTACATTCCTTTGCTATTGAGGTTCGTCATGTACACAGTGATGCATAGAAAACTTGTCTGATCAAGAAAAAATGTTTCGCCAGTCAAAGATTTGTCATACATGTACATGTTATACTATTATTACATACTTGTATATTACATATTAATATAACACTTGACTTTTTTAAACAAAATATTCATAAATATGTAAATATGCCTCTGTGATAAGAAATTGGGGCATAAGTGTCCCTTTTGCACATTTCTAATGATTTAACAGTTCTTGTGTGTGTTTCCACTATGTTTACATTTGTTTTAGTATCTGTTAGTATCTGTTTGAACAAATAACCTTAGTGATAAGTTTAAATATATGTTTTGGTTCTGGTTACAAATAATAAGTAGATTGTGTTATTTAATAAAAAAATAATTTAAGGTCCTTTTTAACAATTTAATGTATTATGAAAAATAAGTATTTTCATAAAACCATTAAAGTTCATAAACGGGCTTAATTCAAAATATCACAAAACCATTAATTTGGCAGTTTCGTTTTAATAACGGTTAATTGTAGCCATTGTTTATTTTATCTCGAAAGAGAGCAATTGTTCTTATAGCATATAATTATATTTGTAGTAGTTTTTAAACTGCAATGTTTTGTTTAAATCTATAATGTATATACATGTATATATTAAGTATTCTATTAAGATGAGGCAACAATGGCTATTTTTCAAAGAATTGCAGTATTTTTATAAACAAAAGTATTAATACGCACATAAGTGGGCTTTCCAGCATTACTTTGTATTATAAAAATTCTATGCAATACTTTAATGTTGCCGCTTTTGTGCAAAATTAATAGCAAAATTATTTTATAATGTAGATAAAAAGTTATATACATTGTAATTAAAAGGACATTAAGAGACAGGACCATATACTACCATTTGTCTTTGTTATCGCCAAACATCATATATTACAGTAGAAAATTTCATTATTGATAAGTCATTTGTTTATAGTGTATATTCAGAGCTAGACAATGAGAATCTATGTCCTTATGTTTATTTTTATGTATAGAAGAATATTTTTATGTTAAATGGCTTTTTTATTGTTATGTATAGATGATAAAGTTACTTCCTGAAACAGAGAAGGGCTTACAAAATGAATTAAAATTGTTATAGACATACCGTGACACTGGAAATTAAACGTTTATTGTACAACGATAAAGGTTTCTATTTTTAGACAGAATTAATCTGATTTTTTATAAAGGCCAATTTCTTGAAATTGTTAAAACTTGTACATATCTAGGAATTGTTTTAACTGTAGGTCTATTTTTTTAAATATTATATTTGGAACATTATCTGAACAAACATTGAAGGTATTGTATAGACTTGAAAAAAAGCTATTAAGATTTCCTTGCATGCCACTTAAACATATACTAGATCTGTTTGATAAACTTATTTTGCCAGTTCACAAGTTTGGGGATTAGTTTTCTTGATATCCATTTGTTAGAAAATATACATTTTGTTAGAAGTTTGTAACAAATTGTTAGGACAAAAAATAATTTGATCGTTAGTGAACTAATGAGAACATCTTTTGACACAATGAGATATGCTAATGTTATTAAATACTGGTTAATTTTTTTTCTGAAAAGTGTGTATGACCTTATGTGTAGATATTAGAACAAGAACCCAATGCAATGTCATGGAGTAAGTCTATCATGTATATTTTTTAAAACCTTAGGGTTTCAAAAAAGTATGGATTAATCAAGGTGCTGGAGATGTACATATATTAACTGATGCATTTATACAAAATAGGTCCTATACGGAATTTATTGAAAGAGACTCATCAAGAGCATGAAATTGTGTATTATTTTGTGATTTTCGAATCATAAACCTATCAATGGTAGATATTGAAAAGTTAAGGAAATATTCATCATCTTTTCGGAATGTCTTCACATAGATTAAAGGTAGAAACTTGTGGATAGCATAAACCTTAAGCAATGAAAATGTTCTATTTTCCTAAATTAGAAGATAAATTTTGTGTATTATTAGAATGTCCACTGTAAACAACTACATGTAATCAATATACATGTATAACTGTGTATATTTAAAAAACGTATGTGTAAAATTTATTGTATTGTTAACATAACAAAATCTGTACTATAGTTATTTTGTTCTTTTGAACCAAGTGCTATTTGATGGTACATTGTAGTATATATGCACAAATGACCTTAGCATTAATATCTATATAGTACTGTGTACTCGTGGGTACTCGAATTGCAAACATGTTTTATGTATATAATAATTATAATATGATTTCACTTATTTTTGTATAAAAATGTGCGTTGTAACCTCTGATCACCTTTATTGTGTTTCGTCCATTGTTCTGTCGTTTAAGGTACACACATTCTTTTGCTTTGGGATTCACGGAATGGCACAAACGGGTCACATTGAAAGTTCCATGATATCCGCCCTGTTAATATATCTGCGGATGTTTCTAAATTCAAAGTGTAAGCATTTTCATGTTTAATGTTTCATGTTCTTTTTCAAATATCGCCCATAAACAGACTCAACCGAGCCTGTAACTCTTTCAATTTTGCCGTTTTTGGCGGTCTTTAGGGATTCTGTTTTGTTTTGGTGTTGTTTTTGGGGGTTTTTTTGTTGTTGTTTTTTTTGCCATACTCAAAATGTTTCTTTCTGAGAATTTTCTTTTAAAATACTGATATGCCAATAAAAATGTTTTATTGAATATAGTATTCGTGCATAATTTTATATATAGATCATTGTTTTTCACTCTTTGCATAATATACCATATATTTTGAATTTTGAGTTGTTTGAGCAGCATCTAGTAAATGAGTGTATATATTTATCATTTTGAATCAAGTTGTAAATTTGTTATGAACTTATGGTAAAGGTAAAGCACCATGTCATATTACTATATTGTTACAAAGACACGTTTATTCTGTTTATGTTTTATATTCATAATATATTATTGGTTCACGTTGTGTCTAACGTTTGCTATATGTCATTGTTTTTATCAATTCTCAATTATCTTAACAATTTACAATTACAATGTCTGCAGCTCTGACAATCTACATTCCATGATCATTGGACTACTTAACTCAGGTTATATATGATATAAATAGATTTTGGTATCTTTGATAGAGATACTGATATATGTTGTATAAAATGATAAGTTATAAGTTAAAAAATATATTTTGTATTTTGCTCTGTTATGATATTGGCACGATTATTGTTATCATAATAAGTTGTGTGATGTGTTTTAAAATAGATATTGAAAATAAAAAATAAGCAACAGCCCAGATTGTGTTCATTACAAATACACCCGTACATTGATTATCTTAAGATAGACAAGTATGGCTGGACCATGCACATGCATACTGTATTCATTACACAATTTAAATAGTACTGACATTAGCAAATAAAGAACATAAAAAGAATGCTGCACAAAATGTTTTAATTGGTATATGCTTACAGTTACTAGACTAACTGATACAGCTTAATTTGCTATGAAAAGTACGGGTTATTTCCCTGTCTACACCATATCTTCGTGATATGATAATATAGGAAAGAAATATAAGTGGACTATACTCAGTATAAAGTTTTTCAAACATAATTTCCTGAAGTAATATGGATACAGTAAAATTAAGCAGAACAAAGACAAGACAAAATATAAGTGGAGAGCTGTATGTCATCCACTCAGAGATGAAAACCGTGACATTTTAAACATCCTGGTATAAAAGTTTCTCACATTTATTCAGAGCCTTTGTTACATTACATTTCTATACTGCTATATGTAAATTATACGCCCAAGATTTTAACTTAAAAATCATTCAAACAAGGTCAATACTTTTTATTTTGTTAAACATACAAAAAAGTCAATCTTTCAAGCTACGGGAGTTAACAATGTTACTAAGATGGACACAATGCAAATACACATGTTTAATTTAATTATAGGCTTATTGAAAATGTTATATTCATGTACATTTATTTTGATAAAATTAGCCATTGTAAAAAGGTAGATGTATGTCTTTTCCTAATTTTAACAGTATATAAAACGACGTTTAAACAGCAACAACACGTACGTACAGTTTTTCAAAATATAATTATTTCGTTATTGATGCATTTCGGTGAACAACACCTTCATCAGAATGATAATAATAATAATGATGTTATAATTATAGCGTAACATATGTTTTTTTAATAGTATATAAACAAAGTCCAGTTAGTACTGCAAATATGTTTATTCATTTAACTTTTCCATACAACACAGACACTTCATAACAAGTATATTCAACAGAAAGTTGTCTCGTTTAGAGAACTTTTATCACAGATAACAGAGTATACAATAGATGACATACATTAATATGCTAGGAAATCATTTTATGTAAAATATATCCTGTATATACAGCTGGGATATCCAAGTTTAGAAGAGTGTTTTGTGTAAATATCTTAAATATTCATAAAAACACACTTAAGAAGATACTCCTTTAAGAAAACATATTCATTCACAATATTTCATATAAGCACGGATTTATATTAAATCCGTGATAAGGTACAGTATGTAAGTCAACAACTCAATATGTGTATATGGTCTTTGGAAAGACATCTTATTTTTAAACAATGTGTTGTATTTTTAACAATTTTTTTACGTTTCATTCAACTTTAGTGTTGATTATATTCCATCTCATACGGCATAACTAGCAACAAGAAATATCCCTCTTTGCACACATTCAAAATGATCAGTTTTTCTAATAAATAATACTTGTCAATGTTAAAACATCAAGTCTGCTTCATTAAAAAAACCTACCATATATATAAATACTGTACAGTAAAATTGATGTTTAAAACCAAGTATAACTATATATCTAAAATGAGTGGCAGTTTGCTAAAACAGTTTCAATTTAATTGTCTTTTTATTTCGAAAATCAACATGATTTACTATTTTATGTGTACATGGTTCAAATAAACACTTTAATATTAGAACACATATTAACTTATATTTGTTTCAATATATATATATATTTAACCAAAAATTTCAAAGAGAAATATAACAAATGGATGGATATTGTCTATTTTTGGAAAACTATATTTATCTGGTTGAAGTGTTGAATTGCATAAAGTAAGAAGCAGTGGGAGGGTTTGTGTAAACTTCTTTATCCAAGAAGTCTTTATGAGAGGTTTGTTCTTGAGCCAATCGTCGGTTTTCATCAGCCATACGTCTGTTGAGTTCTTCTCTTTTGCGTTCAGCTTCACGCTCGAGCAACATGGCAGCTCGTGCATTTGCAACGCGCTGTCTGTCATGCTCCAAGTCTCGCAAATGTTGCTCCTGAGCAAGTCTCTGTAATAACAAAAATATTCAACATTCATCACATGAAACAATCAATACAGAATTTAAAGATGATTATATACTGATAATGTAGACAGCATTAGATGGTTACATGTTAAAGTGTTGTAAACTGCGGCCTTTGAATTTTAAGTTAATGTAGTATAAGGATAGCAACTACTGATGAAATAATACTACTTTCCTAATGTCCTAGGCTAAGGTCATATCACTTTTATAATTTTATTGTACGATATTGTATTCAAGATAAGCTATTGTTTTTCTTGTTTTTTTTTTTTTTTTTCATTCTCTGGTCAAAATAAAGAAAAACACATGTCTTTTTAGAGTTTTATATAATATCTGTTATTCTAGTATAGAACTGTCAATTCTAGTTTTCTATGTTGAATTGAATTTGAGTGAAGCAAACATTAGCTACAGCTTATTTTATATGAAAAAGAAACTGAGAAAAACAATGTGATACAATATGTATCCCTGAGATAATGTATAAGTTGTACATGTTGTTTGTATAGGTTACCAACTGATCAATAAATCAAACTGTACTAGTGATATCTCTAGTAAATATTTCCCTATCAGGCTATGGTGTTGATAGCCAATACAGTGTGATTACTCAATAGACATGATGAATAATTCATTAGAAATCAGCTAATCTTATCTTTCCTAGCTATCACTTTATTGTTTTTGTGAACAACAACAATTGTCTGCATGTGGATGCACTTCTTAATCTTATATGAAACTGCACAATGAAATATCCTATTAAGTAATCACTAGATTACTAGCAGAACCAGAATAATTACAAGTACTTTGTACAAACTAAAAATTATGATATTTCTACACAGACAAATTTTCCTCAAAACCAAAAGAATAAAGTAGAGAAATAAATAGTGCAGTACTGTATTATATATAGCATAGTTGTGTATTATAGGCACGGTAATCACGTGCAAGTCATACAGATAATGATACATAGTGACATTTGTAAGATTTACCTCTTTCTCAAGTCTTTGTTTATCCTGTTGTCTACGTATATCCTCGAGCTGCTGGGGACTCATACCCTTCCATCTGTCAGTAATCACTCTGTGAGGTCCAAATGCACTCTGTGCTACAGCTGGGTTCTCTGTTAGCACATCTCCAAACACATGGTTGGCTATCTCAGTCATATTGTCATCTAACTCTTGTTGTTTTTGTAGTCGTTCTTTTTCATTTCTTTCACGAGCCTAAAGCAAAAACATGACTTTCTATAATTGCTTTAACTGTTAGAAGTGCATATAAAAGCTATTATGTAATACATTATGACTTTCTTATTGAATAATATAGAAGTCTGGGATATATCACATTGATATTTTAAATTTTTAAGTTTAATTTTAGGAAACAATCAATTGTGAATATAAAGTTATGATTCCAAGTTGATGCTTTTAAAACTCTGAAAGAAATATTTTTAATTTACAATGTTGATGTTTTCAATACTCTAATGCACCAAATATGACAAAAGTTTTTCATGATAAATAAAAAGTAACATACAAGAGCATTATTATAATCTGTTGTTGCCATGTTGATATTTCTACGACATTCCTCTTCAGCTTTCTGTAGCTCCATTGCTCGTGCATCTAACTCCTTCATCTTCAACTCATATAATCTGTCTGCCTGAGCCTGGTTTTTTCTAGCTTGTTCCCTCTCTCTTTGTTGCTCTATTGACCACTCTCGTAATTGTTCCTGTTGATATTTACTTCTAGCCTTGCTATTCAAATCCTCACCTGCAAATTATTTTATATAATTATCAAACATTGTACAAAGAATACAAATAGTCTGTTTATTTTTATTCTCTACATTGTCTGGTTACCTTATCCAGGGAATATAAAAGTATTCTGTTATAATCTAATGGTTGTAAATAATGATTTATCACACACCCGTGCCGATTTTGCGACTCCGTAAATATGGTATTGCACGGCCGTGCATATATTTTGACGTGACGTCATTAGCGTTATACAAACATAGTGTAAAGACGCGCTAAATGTTAGCGTTATACTATAGGCGCGTCAATGAAAAATGACTCTTATTTCACTTTAAATGGTCTTTATTTTGGGTATGTGATAAATAGAATATTAAATTCGTGTAAGTTCATTACTGAATTTATTGCACTCGTTGAATAAAATAATATTATGCTCGCCAGAGGCTCGCATAATATAATTTTATTCAACTCGTGCAATAAATTCAGTATTGAACTTACACTCATTCAATATCCTCTATTTATTACACTAAATAGTCAGAAATTCAACTTCTAGTAGAATTTTGAATGATGTATTAAAAATAAACCTGCAATGGTCTCAACCTTTTGAGCTGTAAATCAAAACTACTCATTTAAGAATTAGCAAAGTAAAGTGCTGAAATTGCTAACCCGTTAATAAAATATTAAGATAAAACCCTTAATAAGATAACTTTTAAGACAAGCATACTTTACAGCCTTGATTACCTTTCCTTTCATATTTTTCAAAATTGTTATTATTTTTTTTTGCGGGAACATAATCTTCAATGTTATTAATGCAAACTTCTATTTAACTTGCCCTTTTAGTTAGCTTGAAAATAATTTCTCAATTTGTTTTGATATATTTCAAATTACAACATGAGCACACTCTGAAATTTCTTAAATAGTAATTTTGGTGTGTTCAGTCGCAATCTAAAAAGACAAAAATCTAAACAAAAAATCTTTCTGTGTCTTTAAAATCACATAAATTACAATGTAGTTTGAAATAGTAAATTTAGATTTCACCCCTGGATTGCTCAAATTGTTTGTGTCTAAAATTTTAGTACTAAATAATGGCATATTAGAGAATGAAAGTACATGCACATTTTGTGCAATGTTATCTTTTTTCCACATTCTGTGATAATTTTCTAATTAAGAATTGTCCACAACCTCTGTGTCTAAAATTGAAGGTTCACAAAATAAACTTCACTGTTTTTTTAAATACATGTAAATGGTTTTTGTTCCGACAAACACCATTACAAAGATGTTTTAGCAAGCAACTAAACAACTATAAATGGGTACGACTGTTCACTTATTAGTGCAGAAAATGTGTAAGTGGACGGATTATAAGCTCAGTCGGTAAGAGCCATGGTAAGGTATTATATCAGTCCCTCTTTCAAAGTAAGGTGATATGAAAATGTAGTTTCTCATGAAAACTAGCCAATTTCGTATCCAGCTGTCACATGGTCTTCAATTAAATTCTCTCTTATCACATATTTTACAGAGCATATATATAAATAAATACCATCAAACTTTTGTATGCTTGAAATTCCGCATCTTGGATCATCATCACTAACACGAGCTGGTTTATCCTTCTTTAGGTAATCAGGATCATAGAGATCAAACTCTCGCCTGCTGTCTGGTTGCTGATGAAGTGTTCTGAACTCGTTCAAAGCTCTGTTCAACTCAAACACATCTGATGATTGTCTTTTCTCCAGTAACTGAGAAATTTTATCATTTCTGACTGAATCAGCAGCTGTAACAGAACATTTCCTTATAAAATCACTTTTAAAGAATCATGGTCTACAAAGTCTAATTTAGATAACAGGTCTACTCAATATAGTCCTGTAGGCTTCAGTAACTGGCATTTAGCCTATTTTGAGCATTTAGATTATTTATGTCAACAGATTGAAATATGAATTTTTTTACAAAAACAGCAACTCCAAATGCTGTTTATTTACATGGTAATGCCAATGGCTGTTTACAGAGGGTTACTGAATACAGGTGAAATTATAATACAAGATACAACAAACTTTATTTTAAGTTGGTTTACAAATTACAAAAAAAAAAGTTAGCTAATAAGCTATTTACCGACAATAGCAAAGACATAAAACATATTTGAATATTCAACATGACGAGGACATCGAGGAGGCCTAGATCGAGTAGAGCGAAAGGTGCATTATTACGCTAATTATGATAACTAGGTTTAAAATAAAATGGTACAAAAAAATCTTTACCAAAGGCATCAGCCCTTTTCCTTTCATATTCTTCCTGTTGTTTCTTATCTTTTATTTGTTGTTCAAGTGCTTGCATATCAACCTGAAAATTAATTCAACACTAAAATTAAAAATCATACATGTAAAATAGCCCTACTAAATGTAGATCTACAGGTTTCGTGTAACCATAACTAGGCAAATTTTACATAGTATTTCTCTTGATCAAAAACAGATTATAAAAACAACCTTAACCCCATAAGAAATGACAGAAACAAAATTTTCAATGAAAGTTAAAATTTAGCCTGCTCACCCCAATTGTTCGCGACTTTGCATTAAATATCCTTGATTTTCTTTGCTCTTCCATGTTCCGGCGACGTTCAATAGCCGCCGCCTCCTTATAATCCACCGGGAGGTCTAGCTTATACATTTTTTCTTGCTTTTCAATCAAATTAATTTGTACAAATGTTAACTGAAAAAATTGATAACTATTGATGGCTTTGTTGTTATGTTGCACCGTTGTTATGCACGAAATTGTCGAAAGACGATTGGTTGGAATTATAATAACCGGCGTAGTATTATGATTTTATTACGTGCAGATTTATAGTATAGGTACATACCACTAAATATATCCATGATCATTTAACTAAAATAATAATTATAGTCAAGTTTTGCGTTGAATACCTTTTAAGCATAGATTAATGCTACTGACAGTTATCTTGCAGAGCTCTAATCTATTTCTTGTTTTATTTTAAGTGTACGTAATTAGTATTCCCTGAACATTGTGGAAATTGAAGATAGAATGACATATTATATAGAAGCAGTATAATTAACTTGATTACTCTAAAAAATAACAAAATAACTGATAAACTAAATTTTACTACTTAGACTTATTTCTTTTTAAACATATAATGGTACAAAATGAATGTCAGACGTTTCACTCCCAAGACGTTTCACTATTGAGACGTTTCACTCCCAAGACGGTTCACACCTAGACGTTTCACTCCCATTTTGTCAAATATGACAAACAAGATCAACAAGGAAAGGCGGCGTTCAATGAACGCAACCCCCATATGACCCAGCAACAAGAACCAATGGCAAGGAGCCCAGGCGGACCCAAAACAAAAACAGGACAGGGCAAAGACAGAGCACGGACAGGTTAATCATTAAATGATAAATAATTTGTAACTGATTAGGAATTCAAAGAAAATAATAATAGGCCCACAAAGGGGAAGGGGACAGGAGACCGGGGGAAGGGGGTGTAATCAAAGAAATAAAAACTAGAGGCAATG
The DNA here is from genome assembly GCF_026571515.1 of Ruditapes philippinarum. Lineage (NCBI taxonomy): Eukaryota > Metazoa > Mollusca > Bivalvia > Venerida > Veneridae > Ruditapes > Ruditapes philippinarum. The sequence continues at coordinate 262,077 of NW_026852389.1, read as the reverse complement.
GGGAAGATACTTACCGTAGACGAGAAAACAACAAGGGACACAAGCAAAAGTGTCACCAAAACAGTATGAAACAACATAGACATACATCTGAGGAACACAGTGGGGCGCCGCCTTGGAACGGTCAGCAGCATAATAATGACTGCTGGGGAGTTTAAACCGGTTAATGGTGCACCAAACCTCATCAATTGTATGGACGTTTCACTCACAATTTTTAGAGATGTTTACTAGGAAAGTTAACAAATTTTAATTTCATTAATATCAAACAGTGTAAAAAGGAAATTCAATTTAATGTTTCATTTTGTTGATTTCAATGGTATTGTTAATACAAATTATTAATTATAATATATTACTCGTTTAATTATGGGTTGAGTGATAAGAGGTGTAAATGAAAGAAAAATTTCTGAAAATAAGTGTAACAACATGAGAAAATTCTGTATTGTTGTATCTTATTTTAAGCATTCTTTTAAATTACACTCAAGTCTATATGACGACTTAACAACTTTACTTGCATCGTTAGATACCCACACATTGATCATTACAAGTTACGTTACATATTAATCAACCGTGGGTATCCCACGTTGCTTAATTAGCATTTACTGCTTGAAGAAGACAACACACAGTGCTGAGAGGCAACTAGTTTAAAGTCAACGATCTTATAACCACTCGGAATAATAGGATTTAATTACAGCATTAATATTATCTAAAGAATGATAATTGTAATCAATAATGTTATAAAGAGTTCCATTAATTAAGGCACATGTTTATATAGACCTACATAACCATTAATTTAACAATTATGACTTGCAACAATAATTATTGACTTTGTCAAGTAAAATTTGTAATTGTTAAAGACCGTTTGTGCGGATTTTTAATTTACAGAAAATGTTAAAATATATAGATATCATAAGAACTTGTAACGGTCAACAAGGAAAGGCGGCATTAAATGAACGCGGCTCCCTCGATCCCACCACAATTAAAGCCGATTTTTTTGTTTATTTAATGCAAGCCGCCAAGTAAATTTATAAGATGTTAATTTAAGTGAGACTTGTATATAGACTGGACTGTAAATTGGAAACAATTCGAATTACCGCATATGTTCATGTATGTACAAATAATTATAAAGATACTGACTCTTTGAGGTTCTAATTTTTCGTCTGCGTTAGATATTGATGATCAACAAAGACCAAGTTGTTTTTGGACTCTTACAGTATTGATTTAATATTATATGTTTGTGCCATTCACCATCTTCATTTTATGTAAGACCCATTCTGACATTTATAAATTAATTTGGTATTTTCAAAGATAGCTGACTTACGTTGTTATAGCAGTCATCGATAACTCTCGCAAGAGATGTCGGCAGTACTCAAAGGTAGTAAGGTAGGTAGGTAAGTAAGTAAGTAGGTATATCAGTTATTGGAAAGTATGAGCGTGACCCTTCGGTTTTTATTTGTTTGGGACGTCAGACCAAACAAATAATGGTAGCGAAATTTCAGACCCTGATGCTGTTAGTTGCAAATGCCGAAAGTAGTCCGCTTTTTTTGAAGCGGTTACTTCCCTTTATATGTACACTTACGCCGAAAAATTCAGGGGAGATCACTGCGTAAAGATTGTCAATAGAATGATGATGTGAAAGTCCGAAAATCTATTTATAGAAGAAGTTTTAGTTTAACGGAACGGTCATTCGTGTCGCGCTATGGTAATAAATAACGAACTGTAGAATTCTGCAGGGAATGAAATGGTAATATATTCAAACAATTAAATGAACTCTTTATACATCTATAGAAAACATTTAAGTAGGCCATATTTACGAATTGTCATGTCATAGTATTATCATTTTAAAATTGTCTTTTCCGTATGTCTCTCCGGTTTTCTTGTTTTACGGCCTTGATTGCAATTATGACACTTTTACCTTGAATATTTTAATAGACCTAGTTCATAACTTTAAATGTCGCTTTTATTTTGACGTTGTGCGACAGTTAACAGGTCTAGCAATAGTATACTATAGTTCAAGTCTCTTTAGCTATAACTGTTCTATTTTTTGTTTGAAGGCAATCGATTTTATGATAGTTTGAGTAGAATGTAAACTGGGACATAAGATTAGCTTATCTTATGTCCCAGATGTAAACTTGCGGAATATTGTGACATTTTAACAACAGAAACTTTCGTCTGCAATTTTAACATGAGTTGTTATGGGTTAATTGATAGGAAACCGAATGTAAACACACTGCTAGGTCAGATGATGTTTTTGAAGTAATTCATTAAAATAGTAGATTGACTTCCCAATAAATCAATTAACAGACTTTGTTCATTTTATTACTATTTTGTATGTTCCAAAAAAAAAAAATACCACATGAATTTGAAGTTCGATCAAATAACCAATATGATCGATAATATCCAAAAATATCCCCTATGTTACGGGTTGTTTTATTTATTATGGGGTTATATTTTGGATATTATAGACCTGTATATTTTGGATATTATCGTTACTATTGATAGAATTTCAAGTTCATGCGGAAAAAACATTTGATATTCTAATCTCTAGCATGCCTGCCAAAGTTCATGATGAACAATGTCTTTTGTCTACCCATTTATAAATGATAGACAATTCTGGTTAAAACCAATTAACCGTTGAAAAGTATATAAGAATATCTGGTCATCAGATGTCTACTAGTTCATCTTCACTCGCTGCATTTCTTGCTTGGACGCCCTTTGATGAAAAATATGATGAAAAATAATTAGTGTAGTTTATACCTTTTTATTTAGAAAAAATAATTAGTGTAGTTTATACCTTTTTATTTAGAGGCGTGTTACCTATCAATTCAAATGACGTCATACCCATAATTCAATGTGAACATAGAAACAGGAAGTATTTACGTGAATTATATTCTCGGAAACCTATGAATAACTTGCATTTTCGGGAAGTTGATGAATTAAAAATTGTCTTAACATTTGTGGATCTAAAACAATTACAATTTTCCTCAGTATACAGTTAATAATATTACACAATCAACGCATAATTGGACCGATCTTGGAAGAAATTTCATTGACATTTGCCGGCTTCATTTTGTGTATTGGGTGTTTATAGTTGTTTGACATATATCAAGAATAACTTTAACCCGCCTCGGTTTCGGAAACAAAGACATTGTTTCTGCTTGGGTGAGCGTTACTTTTTCTAGAGTTTGATAAGACTTTGTAATTAAACATTTTGTTCAAAACGTTTTTTAAAAAAAATCGATATCGGAAAAAATATTTTGGAATTCTTGTGAGTCATCGCTAAATTCTCCCAACTTCCGCACGTGTAGGGCGCCGCCATATTGATTTTAGAATCGGCAGAATTTTATGTGCTCGTCTGTTATTTTTCAAAATTGCAGGTAATTTTCTCACTTTGGAACGTGCAGACACAACATCAAAGATCTTTAACATAATATTTAAAGTCACTTAGAACATTTTTGCAATAATTTCAACATTGACCCGTTATTTTTAATTTGACTATTTTCTTTTTGTCTTTTGGTACAGATGTCCAGTAGTATCGACCAAGAGCCTGCAGCTAAGAAGCAAAAACTCGACACTTCTGAGAGTTCAAACTTCAATTTAAAATCGGTTAGTATGCAAATCAAAATGATATGACCATTGCCTCCTTTATTTTATTTTGTTTCAGTATAACTGTATATAAAGAATTTTGCAGAAATTTAATTATTCAGAATGGCAGAAACAACCAATTTTCTAGTTCTGGCTTCCAAAAATTTATAAGCCGCTTTTTAACATTTTTGTTTTTCATCTGATGCGGCATTAAAGTTTTGGATTAGACCCGTTACGAAACCTAACCAGAATAACATAAGTTGATTTATTCTTGTTTTTCACTTGCAAATACACTTGACCAATCAATTCTTGTGAGTTTTACGATAAAACAATCATTTTAATATCATTCTATACCAATTAAAGTATCAAAATATTAATACCGTCATTAAAATTGCCTATTTAACTGTAAAATATCAATTTACGCCGACTACAGTTGGCCATGACATTCAGGTGCCACGCGAGATCTCGTATGACGTCATTCGCGGGAACAGATTTGAATAGAGTCGTGTACTATATTTAGAACATTTTGTTGACATGATTTCGATACTTTTTTTCAAGATAATGTTTTTATTTATTTTCATTAATTTTTTAGTACTTAAATACGATTGTATTGAATATAAAAGTCAGTAAATCACCTTTTTTCAATATCTTTAAAAAAAGTAATTTATAAAAATATTGGAGGCACATGGGTTCGTAAAGGTCAATCTCGTAATCTCGTAATCACGTGATCAAACATTTTGGCAATATGGCGGAAATTTTACCTGTCGGAAACTATTAGGTAGTTTATGTTCGTAATAAGATTTTTATTTGTCCATCCTTGGCTTATCAACAGAATATATATAGTTTTATCAAGGTATGCTTCACTTTACTTCATGGCATGTTCGATGAATAAATACGAGCGTGTCAGATTCCTGGCACTATTATTGGTGGACTTTCCCTATGGGGTTATCTTCAGCGTTCACGTCATGTCATAGTATATAAACGGGTACGCTGAAGACCTTAAGCTACCAATTCTCAATCACAATCCAAATTCAAATATGTGTTGCTGATGCCATGTCTGGCTAAATTACATAAAGTCACTTGTTGTATTAACTTCAACACTTGCAGGAATACCATACTTTATTAATTGTCAGATGTTATCAGAAAAGCTTAAACAAACATTTATTTATTATTAATTGGGAATGTAAGAGATATAGGACCATTCCCAAATGGCATCTATACTGTATCCATTTTTCTATAGATCTGAATAAGATCAATAGTGAGTATGGTTTGCAGGTGATAAACCAAGATTTTGTGGATTTGAGTCTACATATCAGAATGATGGACATGGGGTTCAGAAAAATGCTATAATGAAACTTAAAATCTTAACCTCTCATTGTTTTATTGATTGTTTAAAAAGTGCAGGTAATGTGCAAGTTTTGTCTCATTAAATGTAATGTTATTTACTAACTTTTGTTATTCTACAATTTTCATATTTATAATTTACAGATTAAAAAATCTAAAATTAATGAATGGTCCATAATTTTCAGGCTGTCAGTTTTATGATAAAATTATAGACTTGAAGTTAAAGTGATAGTTGGTATGACATTAAATAGTTATTGTCAATGTATATAAAACTGCGATATTTCATAGATTTTGTTTACGCTTCTCACCTGCCCTGAAATGACATAGTCTTTCTTGCTAGATGTATCTACTCTGCATTGTGTATCAAACAGCCACAAATCACATGAAATATGTAGTTTATTTTCCAACAGATATCCAAAACACAAATATTTTTCAAAAGGTATCTAAAACACATATATTTACCTAACTCAAACTGTCCTTGTTATTAATTCCTTGAAATTTTCTTAGAAAAGTTTGTTATAAAACAATTTCCACTTAATGGGATTCCATCAAGATATGAAGGTCAAACTGCCATGCTGTTGTTTTTTTTGGAACAATCACTGACATGGCATCTGGGACGTTAAGAAACGGTTAAGTATTTCTCAGAATTAGAGTTGGTCTCCTTTTTTGGGCTGTTGTTGGGTATTTTTTTTTTTTTGAAAATGGGGAAAGTAGACTATTTTGGATTGAGAATGGGGCCTTAAATTGTTGATATACCTGGTGATAGGATGAAAAAGCCCTGAAGCACAAAGAATAGACTTGAATTGATGTAACTTCCTATTAATCCTAACATTGATGATTACAGTAGTCTAAGTAGAGATTATAGAAAAGACTTCTGATTTTATACCTTATCTATATAATTATGTAAAGTGGGAAATGAACCAGAACAAAAAGAATTAAAACAGTTAACTGTAAGCAAATGATCATCAATACTGTCAAGATTAGAGTAAATCAGTTAGACAATTCAGTGTTAACAGTTAACTATAACATTGCTCAACATTGATTGATAACAATTTGAACTTGGGAGGTTTTCTTTCTTAATAAGGAAGAGGTCTTAGCCCTTGTTTTTAGTAAGAATTGTTGTAAAAGGCTCTAATTTAAATTCAGAGGGGTCAAGTCATTTCCCCTGTCTTTGCATATAGTTGTCATTTAATAGAAATAATATATGTTGGAGTTTACAGACTATCATATTGAGAAATCTCCATCCCAGCTTATGAAGAGAAATTTCTGGTCACATTTTAGGTATTTCAGCGACTGTCAACCCTTCAATAAATTGGTTCTTTATGTTGTTTTCATTTTTTGTTTTGTCTGTCAGTTGATCCACCTCTTTGCAAACTAATGCTGTCGTTGATGGAAAATTTAGTAATTGATATATCGAGAGACAAATATCAACAATATATCGACTTTGACAGTAGATGAAAAACATTTAAGTGTGTGTGTTATCAGGGCTTTTTTTCACAGGTTGGGGAAGCAGCCCAGCCCTTAATTTTGGGGAAAAATTACACTGTATATTTGCAAAAGGGGAAGAAAAAACTTGATGTAAATTCAATTTTTGGGGAAAACTGCATTATTTTAAAGAAATTTTCTTTGGGGAAGCAGCCCTAAACCGGCCCCTGTTATAGAAGGTAAAAAGGCCCTGGTTATAAATTGGGATCATGGTGTTATGCATGCTTGTATTAGACATTACAAATTATACTACAAATTAACTGAAGTGAAGTTTGTTTTTTTTCTGTTATTTTTGTTAGTGACATTTGTAAACATAGTTTAAAGTTCAAGTTAGGTGAGAAAACTGTAAAAAAGTGACTTTTTTATAGGAAAAATAGAGAGATATATTCAGTATATGAAATAAATGAATTTTAGCTGGTATTGATATTTGAAAGTGTGATCGGATGATGAATATTGATATATCTATATGCGATATTCAATGATGGCCCTATTGCAAACAACTTAAAAATTGGCCTCAACATTTTCAAATTCATGCTGTACATGCTGTAGGGTCTTCATATATGGACTCGAAGCCACAGTCTCACTGACATCCCGGCAGAGCCCAGGTAGACGTCCGGGGTGATCCGGGTACGACCGGGAACAACTGAGGTACATGTACATCCATAACTCTGCCGGCAACGTCCAGGATGATCCGGGAATATCCGGCATTCGACCCCGGGTGGAATTAAATATTTAATGTCACCGGGGTGGTCCGGGATGTTTTGCCGGCTTCATCCTTAGCTCTGCCGGGAACGACCGGGGTTACACCGTAGCTCTGCCGGCACAAACCGGGGATGATCCTGGTAAAGCTAAGGTAGAGTCCCGGTGAATGCTGGTAGAGCCCCGGTGAATGCCGGCAGAGCCAGGTTCATTTCAAAGAATCATGACAATTTGCGATGATTGCACTTGTTTGTATTAAAACCCTTCCCTTTTCCCTTCTTTCCAGTCTTGCATAAGGATTTTTCAGAAAATCATCATGAATTACTGTTCTGGAACAATAGATATTATATTAAATGAAAATTACGGTAAATGTAATCATTTTCGCGCGTTTTCAATATCCACCGGGGCTCTGTCTGGGCTCTGCCTGGGTCCACCGTGGCTCTTCCGGCTTCATCCAGGGAAGTACCAGCATGAACCGTAGCTTCACCTGGGCTCTGCCTAGATGGTCCAGAGCCCATCCTGGGTGGTTAGTTGGGAATAACCGTAGTGCTGCCAGGGTTAGTGTGACCGCAACAATAATTTCAGGCCACATTTAAAAAAGTCTTTGTTTGCTGTCTCCCGACCCTACTTTTTAGAGTTGGGTAGGTAGGTAGGGATTTTTTTTTTTTTTTTTTTTTTTTTTTGGAAATACATACATGTTTTTGGTTTGATTCTGTTTGTTGGAAAAAACGGTTTAATAAAAATGCGAATAAAATTTTTTAAAATTGATATATCTTCAATTTCAGTTTGTATATCTTTCAATAAGTCAATACAAGAAGTATAGTTCTTTTTAATAAAAATACCATGTAAACAAAGGCAAAATTTCAAACATTCACCCAACATGTGAGAGGATGACTTAAACACACAAATATACTCAAATATATAATGCAAAATAAATACTGAACAACAAAAGGCATCATTATAGATCAACAGTTTAAAGTCTGCTTACATTTTTTTTTCATTGAAATGAATAGTTAGTGACACAACCAGAAAAACAATTTCAAACACTAAGCAACTTCAGACAAGTAAACAGTTAAGCCACAGTATACCAACAAAATTTAGTTCACAGTATTCATTTTTTATAGGACATCTATGGGGAAATCTTTCTTGTGGACATTGATGCATTGCTCATAAACTGGAAGTACAATCCTAAAAAGGCTAAACTTTGTTAACAGTTCTGGATTTCTCTGTTGCTTCTGGCTCATCACAATGGGCACATATATCTGGTCGTCCAATGTTGGAGGCACAGTAAGGGAACTCCACGTGAGATTGGCATGACATCTGCAGTCATACCCAAAACACTCTCCCTTGTAGAGCATCTCCTATGAAAACAGACAGAAGGCTAGACTTTATGCAAATACAGATTTTGCCAAAAATGCCAATTATTTTAACTTTTTTTAATTATACAAACAGGGAAATATGTAAGAAAGAATAAAATCAGGTTTCTACTTTCAGTTGATTATGTAAAAACATTTTGACATCAACTATTTTAAGAAAATAAGCACAACAATGTGGCAATACTAATACTAACCATCAACTGTAATGACTGAATCACAGTTGTAATCAAATTTCTCAGGTTGTGTTTTAGAGATCATGTTTCCCTGTCAATTTATTCTTGGAGTAAATACACCTTGGTTTATCCGCATTCAGTGCCTTGCATTTTAACCCCACTAGAAGACATTTCTTAAAGCCCTGCAATAATGAGAAAATGTGATAAAAGAGTGCTGAAATGGTCAAAATACTAAGACAGGTGGTACTGAAAACAATAAGATAAGTGCATTTGCTGGTTAAGAAAATGATTATTTAATTAAATACCTGGTAAAAATGAGTGAGATACATACAAGAAACTTTATTTATTTACAAAAACTTTATTTTAAGTCGATTACATGAGCACTCAGTAAAGTTTTTAACACAAACCAGTATTTAAGCAATAACCGTAAGACACGTCCGATTTTTTTTCGGGTTAAAAATCCTCGACGTCATTCAACAGATCGACCCATGCCCAGACAAATTCATTCTCGTGGAGGTTATTTTTCAACAAAAGTTTGAATAAAATAATAATGTTGACGAGATGATAAAATACTCGTCTTTCTTGAAGATCTTCTAACTTTCGTTTTGCAAAATGGTAACGGATGTGTACACAATCGACTTTTTTAACCCGGCGGTACTTGATAGTCGATACACGTACGAATAATACGCGGGAACCAGAATACTACACGCCGTTATTGAACGGATTCGGTAAAAATATGCGGCACCAAAAAAAAAAAAATGGTCGGCCCCCGAGAGCAAATAAAATTTTTCGGAGCGCAGCGTTTTTTAGGGTCGGTCGGGAGACAGCAAACAAAGCTATTTTTAATTTAGGCCTCACCCCGGATCATCCCGGTAACTTACCGGGGTGGTCCTGGGCTCTGCCGGAAGTAAGTGAGACTGCAGCTTTATTATCTCATTTTGACATTATTAAATATGACCTTGTTAATTGTGTTTGATATGCAAACTCCTACACAGTGGTCACTTTTTGTTCAGCTACACAGACCACTGTTACTGTTAGGAAGGATGCTTGCAATCTATAAATGCAAAATTTTGTCTGAAACTGTATTTAGTTTATGAATAAGTTTGGTTTCATTTATTTTCTTTCCAAAAAAGCCTGCTTAACATAATTTTTTTTTTTTTTTTGGTTTTTCAACTAAAACAGTTTTAATTGGTGTAGTTTGTTGCCTTCATTTTGAAGTCATGTGTTATTATCTATCATAGATAATAACACATGACTTCAAAATGAAGGCAACAAACTACTGTGACTATGGTCACATGAAGTTTGTGAAGTTAAACCAATCAAATCACTTTGAGGTGTTTGTTTGAAATGATAATATGAATCATGTTTGTAATCATTCTAGTTTAATCTTTTTTTTTAGGTAGGAAACCCAATATGCAAAACCCACTAAAATGAAGTAATCTCTATTTTTAAACTCTTAATCCTTATGCATTAGTCATTGCTAAATTGATACAATATTTATGGGTTTGTAAAAGTATAAATTATTTAGAAATTGCATTTCTCAAGCATAGTGTTAAACATTTCTTACCTTGTTAGTTTTGTTTTATTGATAAGAAATTAAATGACATTTATCTTACTGTAGAATTTTTATATGTGTTGTATTGAGCGGATTAATAAAGGATATAAGAATAAGAAGAAATAGATTGCTTTAGAATTTTTACTCTTTACCATAATTGACCTAAAGTAGATAAGGATAGAAAAATAGTGGAATAATTGTTTTCAGGTAACATTTATAAAATACTCCTTAAGTTTAATCACATTCATAACAATTCTATACATGTAATTATTAAGGGAGCTCCACTGAGGTTTAAATTACTAGACATAGAATTTGGAAATCTTGCAAAGAGCAACTTGGCATTTAAAATGAAAATATATTAAGATAATAAAGAATTTTTTTCAGAATTAAATTGAAAATACAAAATCAATATTAGCACATAATAATATCTCTATATCATAACTGTTTAAATTGTTTAGTCTTGTAATTGTATTATCAGGGTTTCTTTTCCCCAAAGGCAGGGGAAGAGGCCCTTCCCTTAAATTTTGGTGGGAAATATTGGTAGTATTTTTGCAAAAGATATAGTGAAAACTTGATGTGAATTGATTTGTGTGTGTGTGTGGGGGGGGGGGGGGGGGGGGGGGGTGGGGGGGGGGGGGGGGGGGGGGGGGGGGGGGGGGGGTTGGGGGGGACGGGGGGGGGGGGGGGGGGGGGGGGGGGTTGTTAACAGCCTTTAAAACAACCCCTGCTGTAGGCTAGCTGATAAATGCCCTTAATATTTTTGAACAGTTTTATACCTTTAGATATAGGCCAAGGGTATACTGTATTCTAGTTAGTATTTCAATCTTTGCCTTTTGAAATTTTTTTTTTTCCCAACTGCCAAAGGATTTCGAAGAAAAAATTGTTTTTTGCTTTTTTTTTCCTTGATGTAAAAGAAAAACCCACCAAAAACAGTTTGGGAAAGACATTTTAAAAAAAAACGGGTTTTTTTAATGAATAAGATTAAAACCCTGAAATTTAGGTAAAAGTGACATTTTTTCATTTTTCTATAAGTTTTTTACTGGTTAAAAGAGTACATGGAGTTTCTTTAAGTTTTTTACAAAAATTTTTAAGCTTAAAAAAAGAAGAAATTTAAAATATTTATTTAATTATTTGTGTCGCAGAAGGGGGGAAAAGTAAGTTGTAATTTTTTTTAGGACGCCTGGTAAAGGCCACTGACTTCATAAACCAGAGAACATTTAGTGGTTAGTAAGAAAGATAGGAATTTTGTTTATTTACTGATACCTTTGTCACACAGTTTCACTCCTTATGATATAAATGAAATTTCGTCTATGAATACTAATTAATAAATTGTGACAACATGATGAAATACTGTGTAGCTAAGAGTGATCTAGATAGTTTCTTGTTGCTAGAATATATACTAATCTTAGTTTGAACAAATCTGTTTTTGGATGCTACTAATTTTTCATGACTAGGCCATCATTTTTGTGCTGTTATGCTAGAAGTTATATGAAATATTGGTCTAATTTACTAATTAGCCTAAGGGGAAATGGTTCATTGCTTGTAATTGGGGAATATACATGTACATGTATCTATATATCATTTATAGCGATGTATCCACAAATTTGCCTAAGAAGTAAGAAGTGAGTTTTGTGACAGTCTGATGTTTATTATTTAATTCTGTTGTCATCACAAGATAGACTTGACCAAGCTTTAGTCAGTTATATTTTAGGGTGGGGAGATAAAAAAAAGAAGACTTGCACAGACATTTGATGCTGCTATTGTAATAAATTATCAGAAAGGCCAACATCAGCATTGTCAGAGCAACCACTTCTCTCTAGATAGGAGATCCCTTGAAAGCAATTAAAACAAATTGGGGTCAAAACATGAAAGATGAAAATAATAGATTCTGTGTGATTGAGGGTCTGTGTGTGTTAGATAATTAAAAATGCATGGAGAAATAAACATGTATTAAAAGGGGGCTTTGATAATTGCCAGTAGCATTGCCTTGTGCTGCTCTACAGAACTTTCCCAGTCATACCCATGGCGTATAAAAATGCCCTGGCCTCCTTCTGGGTTACTTGATACACAGATGTATATATATAAAAGAAAAAAAAGCTTTTATAAATTTTCTTTTGAATATAAAAATTTCCAGAGCTTAGTTATTTGGCATGTTACATTTATTGTTTAGTGGTCAACTATCGTTTTCTACAAACGTAACATAATAAATGGTCCCAGCTTCTGTTGAGAGTCATCTGGTCTTTTGGAACATTTTTATCAACACTTCCATTTACCAGTCTCCATTTGACTTTGTTTCATATAGATTTTCATTTATATGGTACACATGTACTTAAAATGACTGAAAGCCTGAAAGTTTTGCAGTAAAAAACCTTTAAAATCCATATAGTCTCAAGTCATTCTTAACAAAAAGAAAATTAGGTTCCTTTGGGCTAATTTTCTGTAGAATGAGATATGCAGGGAACTTATGCATGAATACCTAAGCTACCTGAGTGGTTCATTTTAATTAATTTCTCTTTATTATTAGTATTTGACACTCTATGTATTTGCTTCTTGTTGCATTTTTATATATCTCCCAGTGTACTATATATATAGCATATCCCTATGTAAATATAAGGTTAGTATTGTATACTTGATTGCAAGATATATAAAATTTTATAATATCATTACAGAAGGAGATGGCAAAGAATTCCCAGAATGGTGTAGAGGGAGAGATAGATGAAGGGCTGTACTCAAGGCAGTTGTAAGTTATCTAGTATACCTCTTTAACTTCCAGTAATCTCTCTGTATTACATCATAACTAATCTCTCTATTATATTATAACTAATCTCTCTATTATATTTTAACTTAAGGAAATTAGTGTTTAAGGAAATGTGTCTAAAGTAATTTTACTGCCTCATTTATACAGCTACATTTAAATTTTTGCTTTTGAAAGGTTATAGCACAATGCATAGATCCAGGACCTATCTAATTCTAATTATCAGATTAGTGGATACAATGAGAATTTCATCACAACATATTTGTTAACAAAAGAGCACATGTCAATGTTTGTCGTTTAATCTATTGTTATTCAAACATAGGTCAGAATAAAGATCTATCAATTACTATTGGTGAAGTAAATTTGGGGAACATAAAGAACATTACATTGAGGGGGAAGAGTTAAGAGTAGGGCATCTGAATCCTAGGATGCTTCAGATCAATTTTCTTTGTCTTCCTCAAGAGTCTAGCCACATATCTATGTAAACTGGTGTAATTACTTAAGATAACTGAAAATCAGTAATAAATTATGATGTTCAATTGTCGTGTCAAACAAAGACAATAAAAATGAATTGTTTAATCATTGAATATTACAGGTATGTTTTGGGTCATGCTGCCATGAGACGTATGCAGTCCTCTAATGTTTTGATATGTGGTATGAAAGGTTTGGGTGTTGAAATTGCCAAAAATGTTGTGTTGGCTGGTGTAAAGTCAGTTACAATTCATGATTCTTGTAAAGCTACATGGACAGATCTCTCTGCACAGGTATTTTGATAAATATAATGAATTTCACTAGTGTTAGTATATGAATCTATTCAATACAGTTTCAGTTCCTCTAGTTGATACTTGCTTAGGAATATTTTTTGAAATTGAGAAATGCAGAGGTTATTTTGGATTAGTAATGGGGCCTTGTATCAGGCCCTGGTGATAGTGTGTAAATGCCATGAAATATATGGAAAGGCATGTAAGGTCTTCAGTAAACATTATAAGTCACGGCATGGCCTTAATATTGAAATGCCAGTTTATCTTGTCTGATGTTAATATATTAATTAATGTTAAATATACGGAAAGGCAACCAAGGTCTTGAGTAAACATTATGTCACTGCATGGCCTTATTAGAGAAATGACTAAGCCAGTTTATCTAGTCTGATGTTAATTTTTTTCCTGTCATTATCAACTTTATGGTGTGCTTGATATGGGCCTATGATAACCTGTATTTGTGAAAAATAAACATACAAGTTTATGGTATAAAACAGCTATTTGACAGTGCTTGTCATTGGGAGTAAATGTTTCATTCTAAAGAAAGGACAAACATCAATTTTATAATGTTAAATTAATGGTTTTAGAGCATATAAGATGCTTATCACCTGATGAATGTAGCGCAGAATATGAAAATGTTTGTCATAAAAGTACCAAAATGTAAACAAAGAAGTATTTTGACTTCCATACAAAATACTAAATCCCTATAACTGTACTAATTGCCACAAAAAACAACAGAAGCAAAAAAAATGGTTCACGTAATTGATGTATGAGTTACTTTTTCAAAACTATAAAAATGCACAAAAAATGAATATATTACGAAAAATAATAAGAGTATTTTCATGGGAATAATGGGCCTTTAATCTTGAAAATAATCTGTTTCAGTTTTTCTTACGTGAGGAAGATATAGGAAAGAACCGAGCTGATGTAACACTGCCTAGATTAGCAGAACTGAACAGTTATGTTCCTTGTAACTGTTATACTGGACAACTTACAGACTCATACTTGAAAGATTTTCAGGTTTGTCGACATTTTATAGTCCGTTGATATTGGCAGTTTTAGTTTGAGGTCAGGGGTGTCCATGGCCGATTGTGGTTAAGGGCATTGAATTCAAACCAGTTGCCTTCACTGCTGTGGGTTTGATTCTCGACAGGGACTTTGGATTCTTTCATGTGTGGATGCTATCCAGCTAGCTTATGGAATGTTGTTGGTTCTACTCAGGTGCCCGTTCGTGCCTGAAATAATGCACAGAAGGGCAATTGAGGTCTTACTCCACCAGTAAAGCTGGAAAGTCACAATATGACCTGTATAAATTTTTATCATATATTCTTTAAAATCTTAAAGCTTGTTCAGCAAAAGATTAAATTATGTGAAGATATTAAAGAACTATGTAACACTCATTTTGAAACTCAGTATTAAAGAGATTTCAAAAACATTTTTAGAACATATAGTAATAATAGGCTGAAGAAAATAATTACGCACAAAATAATTTTGCATACTTTCATGGTTACAAGTTTTCAAGTATTTGGCTGGAGTTCATGTTTTTATACTTTTATACAGAAACTATTCCTTTTCTATACATAGTAATTAGTTACTTAAAATAATGTTTAATTCAGGTTTTTTTCCCTGACATTTTGACATTGCACTTGTGTACATTTGTTGTAAAAGTTTTTTGTAAACACAGGTGGTGGTATTGACTGACTCCAGTTTGGAAGAGCAGGTCAGAGTGGGAGAATTCTGTCATGCTAATGATATAAAGTTTATTGTGGCTGAAACACGTGGACTTTTTGGGTATGTCATGCTGTACTTATTCTCTTACATCATTTATTAGTCCCCTACCGATTTACCGGAGGGGACTTTAGGTTTACCCTCCGTCCGTCTGTCAGTCCGCACTCACAGGACGGTAATTATATGGCTAGAGGGACAATAGGTAACTGTTCTTTCTCTTTGATGTCATTCATTCCGTAATGCTTTTATGTGGCTATTTTCTTTTGTTTGGCTAAAAAGAACGATAGAGAGAACAAGAGAGTAGCCACATTATTACTCTCCTGTTAGAACGTCCGTCAGTCCATCCATCCAGAAAACTGGATCCCGCGATAACGCAAAAAGTACTGAAAATATTTTTATGAAACTTGATATATGAATAGATGGTAGTATGGAGATTATGCAAGTCCTTTTCTTTTCTTCCTACGTTGAAAATTCTGGTTGCTATGGCAACAAATAGACTGAAAATATAGCAAATTTTACACATAAACTGGATCCAGTGATAAGGCAAGAAGTACTGGAAATATTTTTATGAAACTTGAAATATGGGTAGATGGCAGTCTGGAAATTATGCACATCTTTCTCTTTTCTTCCTATGTTGAAAATTTTTGTTGTTATGACAACGAATAGTCTGAAAATATGGCAAATTTAACACATAAACTGGATCTAGTGATAATGCAAAAAGTAGAAACTTGAAATATTGGTAGATGGCAGTATGGAGATTATGCATGTCTTTTTCTTTTTTTCCTATTTTGAAAAAAAATTGGTTGCCATGGCAACAATAGGCTTAAAACATGGCAAATATAACAATATTTGTGATTAGTCAAAAAAAGCTGAATATTTTTATGAAACTTAAAATATGGATAGATGGTAGTATGAAAGTTATACACAGCATTTTAATCTTGACTATAGGGAGTATATTGAGAGCTGTCATACTTAACAAATGTTGGCAGCCTCGTCAAGATTTCTGATTCTAGTTTTTAGGCTTTTTCACTAAGTTCTTTATTTCATAAGGTATTTATTTCAAACTTCAAACATAAGTTTCTGGTCATCAACCACATCATATGTGACAATGTTTTAACTCTAGCACAAAAATTATCAGATTTGCCTCCCTTGAATCCCTTTGCATTCAAATTCAAAATAAACATTCATTATGAACAGCTTAATTACTAATTGTTCTTTGTTACACTCACATCATGTATGACATCTTGGATCTTTATTTCAAGAGTTATCTCCTCTTTAAGAATTTTGTTTTTAAAAATGTTATGTTTTTGTAACAGGGGTGTTTAAAAAATCAACTTTAGAGTGTCCTTCAGTCTGTCTGTTCATAAAATCTGTTTCCTGTGATCACTTTTAAAGAACTTTTCCAACAAATTTTCTTATAAAAAAGAAAAATTGAAATATTAGTGAATGGCCAATGGCCCTTCAGGATGTTGCTGGGGTTCTAACTGGTAGGGGACTTATGGATTACTTGCAATACTATTATAATTGCTTGTTTATTAATAAATTGATAAATGAAACATATTGCTTACCTATAATGCACCTGTGCTGTCTTGGGCACCTTCATAGCTGTACAAACTTTGAACCTATGACTTGTCAAAATTTCTGAAAGTGACAATTTTCATTCATTTAAGGAAGTTATGCATATTCTGGTTCTATACTAGAGCTAGTTCATATCTGTAATATTTAGATGGTCATTTAGAAGATGATGGTCTGAGAATTAGGACATAGATAACCCAAGTGTTTGTGCAACTTGATCTTGATACATATTGTTAAATGGTTACTTAGAATTTGTGAATACATTGTGAGCATTAGAAGTATTGTTATGTTGTTAAACCACTCTATCATAAGTTATTTCCTTGTTTCAGTATGATATTCTGTGATTTTGGAGAAGAGTTTGTTGTGTCAGATATGGATGGAGAACAACCAATCAGCAACATGATAGCAGATATAGTAAGTCTCTAAATGGCTGTATTATATCAGTGATTTCATCTGACTCAGACTAGTGTAAGATAGGCAGTTGACTAGTCAGTGTAAGCTAGGCAGTGTTGGTTCATCATATATATTTTATCACACACAAGTGAACATTTGCTTTACTGGTATATTGTATATGTTACACATAAGTTCAAGATAAGATTATGGGTCAATTAGTTCTACTGCAAGTTTTTTTTCAGTTAATGAGTTTTTCACTAATGTATTTTGATAACAATCCAGTGTTTGTTAGTTTTTTTAAATGCAGATCGTTTTGTCCACATCAATATTCATTCATTTAGTTTAACTATATGTTTTACGATATAGATTTTATCCTTACTACTACACTGATGATACAAGAAATAGTCGAAATGTATGTTTTAGTCATTGTAAAAGACCACTGATACCATAAATTGTGTGTTCCTTGAAGTCTAATGAAAACTTATTTTTCCGTTGGAACCGTTACCTGGTTCAACAAGATCACTTGTTTAGCAATATCAGATTTGGTACGTAATCTTCACACTTGCAATCTAAGTAGACGGTGTAGTTGCAAAAATGGGGAGTAAATGCAAGAGCAAGTGTTAACATTAGTGCAACATGTGTTGTTATTCCGCATTCCTTTGTTATTGCTGCAAAAATCATATCAATGGTGTCGGTAATTTTTGCCTCATTAAACCAAAAAAAAACAAGTAATGAAAAATATTTAATCTTAATTGATTTTCATTATTTTTAATTTGTTTTTAGTCTAACAGATTTTAAATTTTGACTTGTTTATTTGTAAAGTAATTTGGTAAAAATGATAATACAATGCTTGTCCAGGCCTAGACATTAACTTTTGAATCAGGTTGTCCTGTCGGGCAAGTAGTTTTTAAAACTACTTGCCCGTGACCTAAGACTTACTTGTCCTGACCTAAAAATGGTAAAAATGTATAAATCAGAAAAACAAACAAGCTCATAAATATTTTTTGTATTTAGTAGTTTTTCTAAAACATCGGTTCATCTGTTTATTCAATGTGAATATACTACGGTCATGTACATTTGTTGATATAGGAAACGGAAGGAAAAATATGAGCATGCGCCGCGGTAAGGAAATTCCCCGTTCAATCATCAAGTCAACAGCCGTAAACGAGCGCATGCTCATATTTTTGCTTCCGTTTCCTATATCAACAAATGTACATGACCGTAGTATATTCACATTATTGATAATAATTCATGGTGTATTTTTGTTTTAAAGATGTTTATAAATGAAAAGATGTTATTTCTATTCATTTTGTACATGCATTTTGTCAATGATGCTTTTTATTTTCACTTGCCCTGTCGGACAAGTGCTTTTCAAAATAACTTGCCCGGACCAAACTTTTAGTTGTCCCGGGCAGTCGGACAACCGTTAATGTCGAGCCCTGTTGTCTAGAATACTGAGTGCACTTTGGATTAACAGACATTATTGTGATTGCTAGGATGAAGATGGTGTAGTAACATGCCTGGATGAAACAAGACATGGATATGAAGATGGAGATTATGTGCAATTTAAAGAAGTACAAGGAATGACTGAGCTTAATGGTCATGAACCTATGAAAATCAAATGGCTAGGTAAGGTATAGGGTTTTAATTTAGATGGACGTAGCTTGACTGGGCTTCTAGCATTATTATGAACATTTTAACTAACAGTTATTTCTGTCAAAGTAGATAACATTTATACATAGAGCTGTCATCAATACAAACAATACCGGTTCATCGTCAATATTATTTTGTCATTCAATAAACTATACACATTTGAAAAAAGTTGATAATTTTGATTCATTAATTATATGTCTAGAAATGATGACAGTTCACCCAAAACATATACAAAAAACAGGTGTCAATGTATAAAACTATGCTATTCTTAAGTAATGGACATTTCATAGCAGTGATGAGAAAAAAAATTATGCCATTTGCATTTATAAGCATTTATAAACAAGACCAGTGTTTTTTTTCACTTTTGGGGGAAGGGGGTCGGTGCCGTTTGGAGGGGGGAAAATGCAATAGGAGGGGGAATTTTATTTCTTCACAAATGAGGAGAAACAAAAACGAATCCAATGAATATTTTAATACACCACTTAACACTGTAAGATCATTGTGTACACCGATATTTAAGAGACCGGTGTGTATACAATGACTGTAAGATTTACTTTTGTTTGACATTGTTTTCTTTCCGGTGAGTAGAATAGGGGAGCAACTCTTGCAACACAAGTTTAAAATACGTCGCTTTTTCTTAATATACGGATCTAAAATATTGACAGCAGAATTTAAAGTGTCGCATGTTAAACTTGTTGGGAAGCTGTGAGTAGCTCCCCTTACATACCCGGGAAGAATTTGTAAACAACTTTGCTTAACAGTAAGTCTTACAGGCTTAAAATAAAACATTATTCGGCAGTTATATGCAAAAAAATGGTATTCATTGCAGGCAAATTTTGGCTGCCATATGGGGGGAAAATTTGGCTTTGAGAGGGGAAAAAAACATACTATTTTGAGGGGGGAATGGGGCCGAATTTCGCCGAATATTTTGGTGAAAAAAAACACTGAAGACGCATCATAATTGTATGAACAGAATAATTATGTTTTTACTGATATCATTTTAATAGGTATGAAAGTAAATTATAGACAAGTCATTATCAACATATCTCAATATCGTTGATATTTGTCATTCAATATAATTATATTGTCCATATGTTTCACACTAAATCAATGACAGCTCTATTTATAAATACATGTTGTTATCTCTGTGAAATGTTTTAAGTATTATAAATGACTATAGTAATGCACATGATGTTGAGAACACTTAATCATATATTGTTGAAAATGTAATTATATCAAACTTGTTTTCATTAAAATGATATACAGAACAAGATAGCAGCTTGAGATAATCATAATATTGACTTGTGAAAGTAATCAATTTTCAGTCATATTTTTGACATTTGATAAAATATTACTGAAAGGAAAATTCAACTTAATATGCAATTTAAGAAAAATTGTAATTGCCCGTTTTGGAGAGTCTCTGTGGTTGAGTGGTTAAAGTCACTGTGACTAAAGATCACTTGCCTCTAACTGCTATGGGTTTGAATTCCACCAGGGCTTTTGAATTTTTTGATGTAAGGAAGTCTGTCCAACTAGATAATGAAAGGTCTATTGTTATACTTTGGTGTTCACTCATGACTGTATTAATGAAGTAATGCATAAAGATATTCATTCAACAGTAAAGATGGAAAGTCACTGTATGACCCTGACAGTGTGTTACCTTAAACCTTACCAAACAAATACCTTAAACCGTACCAAACAAATGACCTTAAACCTTACCAAACAAATGACCTTAAACCTTACCAAACAAATGACCTTAAACCTTACCAAACAAATGACCTTAAACCTTACCAAACAAATGACCTTAAACCTTACCAAACAAATATCTTAATTGATAAATTGTATGCTTGAAAAAAATAATAACAATGATAAGAAAAAGTGTAATATGTTTGATGGCAGATCACACAATTTTGTATGACTAACATTCTATGTTTTATTTTAGGACCATACACATTCAGTATTGGAGACACAAAAAAATTCTCACCGTACCAAAAGGGAGGCATAGTTACCAAAGTAAAAATGCCAACAACCATCAAGTTTGTAAGTCATTTATTCAATTTGTTAAAGTACATAGATACTTCTTGATAAAAGATTATTTTATTTTTACTGTTTAAGCATTTGTGCTATGTAAGCAATTTGTTAGATATTTAATAAAGTAACAATGAATTTAACATTATTTTAGTAACATGGCAGGGGTACTGATCTGACTAGATGATATATGATGCTTTTAGGGACCAGACCCGAGGTTATAAAGAAATTCTCCAAGCTCAATCTCAAATCTCAGTTATTTGATTGGTCAGAAACTGTCACAGAATGTTTACTGACTAATGAAAATCTTGAGATTTGAGACATAACTCAAAAAGAAGTTTAATGACCTTGAGGAGAAAATATTGTTAAGTAATTGAAGAATAACTGTGAGCGCCACACCTGAACTTGAGTGAAACATTTAGACTATTAAAACAGGTATATGATAGGTTCTAAAACAAAACTGTTTGGAGATGTATATTGTTATAATGTTTTAAATTTGGAAAACAAATTTTTTTTTGCAGAAATCCATAAAGGAGGCAGTGAATGCACCAGAGTTTGTCATGACAGATTTTGCCAAGTTTGACCGTCCAGGTCAGCTCCATATAGCTTTCCAGACCATACATGAATATATCAAACAGAAAGCTGATTTACCTAGAAGTAGAAGTAAGGTAAGGCACCACTAGATTTTGTTCTTTATGAAATATTGAAAATGGTTTGTAACAAAACTGTTATACTGGTATATTGATTAAAATAAAATTTCATTTCAAGTTGTATATACATCCTTTGAGTCTAGACCCTTGAAGGTTGAGTAACCCTTTATTGGTGAATAAACAGTTCTAGGTTTTAAGATTCTTTACAAACCAGTAGAAATTCTAAGAACTATGCACAAAATAGAAGTTAGTATATATGTTGCTTTCATTCTTTTCTGAGAGAAAGGCACAGTACTATCATATGTTTCTGCCCTGTTATAAAGGAGGTAATTTTAAAATGAAATGTACCTGTCTGAATTTGCCTATCACAATGAGTGCATAATACTTTTATCTGAAAGTAAAATAAATTCTTGTTTAATTATTAATTAGATTACTACTACTAAGTTACAAGATAAAAGGCAAAATATAAATAGATTTATGTGTTTGTACATTATAGGAAGATGCTGGAGAATTCATGAAAATATTCAATGAGATCAATAGTAAATCAGGAGCTAAATGTGATGATATTGATGAAAGTCTTATAAACGAGTTCTCATTCGGTGCACGAGGTGACCTGTGTCCATTAGCTGCTGTTATAGGGGGTATAACTGCCCAGGAAGTGATGAAGGTAAGTAACTCTAGATGAAAATCAAATGTTTTAGTTTAAACATATTTATTTTCAATTGTGAAACAAGTACTTGCAACTTGAATTAGTCACTTTCAAGTCCGCTTCCTGGAACCAACCAGTACTGGTGTCATATGAAGAAACATGGTTGTGACCTGAGCAGGGCTCGAATCCATGATCCCTGGGTTGAGAGGCCGACACCTTAACCACTTGGCCACCACTCCCCTAATGTTTTATTAGTTGTGTATAATGATAATTCAAGTTAAATTAATGTAAGGCTCAGTGCAGAACACAAACATAAGAAAATAGTTGATAATGTTTTTATAATTCTGTAGGATTTTTAGCTCACCTGTCACAAAGTGACAGGGTGAGCTTTTGTGATCGCTTTTCGTCCGGCGTCCGTCCGTCTGTCCGTCCGTCGTCCGTCCGTAATCTTTTACTTTAAATGACATCTCCTCATAAACCACTAAGCCAATTTCATCCAAACTTCACAGGAATGTTCCTTTGGTGGTCACCTTTAAAAATTGTTCAAAGAATTTAATTCCATGCAGAACTCTGGTTGCCATGGCAACCGAAAGAAAAAACTTTAAATATCTTCTTTTAAAAAACCATAAGAGCTAGAGCTTAGATATTTGGCATGAAACATCTTCTAGTGAGTGTCTACCAAGTTTGTTCAAATAAAAGCCCTGGGGTCAAAATTGGCCCCGCCCCAGGGGGTCATTGATTTTCCCTATATGCATATAGTAAAAACTAAAAAAATCTTCTTTTAAAGAACCCAAAGAGCTAGAGCTAAGATATTTAGCATGAAACATGTTCTAATGGGTGTCTACCAAGTTTGTTCAAATAAAAGCCCTGGGGTCAAAATTGGCCCCGCCCCGGGGGGTCATTGATTTTCCCTATATGCATATAGTAAAAACTTAAAAAATCTTCTTTTAAAGAACTCAAAGAGCTATTGCTAAGATATTGAGCATCAAACATGTTCTAATAGGTGTCTACCAAGTTTGTTCAAATAAAATCACTGGGGTCAAAATTGGCCCCGCCCCAGGGGGTCATTGATTTTCCCTATATGCATATAGTAAAAACTTAAAAAGTCTTCTTTTAAAGAACCCAAAGAGTTAGAGCAAAGATATTTAGCATGAAACATGTTCTAATAAGTGTTTACCAAGTTTGTTCAAATAAAAGCCCTGGGGTCAAAATTGGCCCCGCCCCAGGGGGTCATTGATTTTCCCTATATGCATATAGTAAAAACTAAAAAAATCTTCACTTAAAGAACCCAAAGAGCTAGAGCTAAGATATTTAGCATGAAACATGTTCTAATGGGTGTCTACCAAGTTTGTTCAAATAAAAGCCCTGGGGTCAAAATTGGCCCCGCCCCGGGGGGTCATTGATTTTCCCTATATGCATATAGTAAAAACTTAAAAAATCTTCTTTTAAAGAACTCAAAGAGCTATTGCTAAGATATTGAGCATCAAACATGTTCTAATAGGTGTCTACCAAGTTTGTTCAAATAAAAGCCCTGGGGTCAAAATTGGCCCCGCCCCAGGGGGTCATTGATTTTCCCTATATGCATATAGTAAAAACTTAAAAAGTCTTCTTTTAAAGAACCCAAAGAGTTAGAGCAAAGATATTTAGCATGAAACATGTTCTAATGGGTGTCTACCAAGTTTGTTCAAATAAAAGCCCTGGGGTCAAAATTGGCCCCACCCCAGGGGGTCATTGATTTTCCCTATATGCATATAGTAAAAACTTAAAAAGTCTTCTTTTAAAAAACCCAAAGAGCTAGAGCTAAGATATTTAGCATGAAACATGTTCTTATGGGTGTCTACCAAGTTTGTTCAAATAAAAGCCCTGGGGTCAAAATTGGCCCCGCCCCGGGGGGTCATTGATTTTCCCTATATGCATATAGTAAAAACTTAAAAAGTCTTCTTTTAAAGTACCCAAAGAGCTAGAGCTAAGATATTTAGCATGAAACATGTTCTAATGGGTGTCTACCAAGTTTGTTCAAATAAAAGCCCTGGGGTCAAAATTGGCCCCGCCCCAGGGGTGTTATTGTTTTTTAACTATATGTGTATAGTAATAACTTAAAAAAAATCTTCTTTTAAAAAGCCCAATGAGCTAGAGCTTAGATGTTTAGCATGAAACATCTTCTTATGGGTGTCTACCAAGTTTGTGCAAATAAAAGCCCTTGGGTTAAAATTGGCCCTGCAACGTTGTGGGGGGGGGGGGGTGGGGGCCTATATACAGGTGAGCGACCTCAGGGCCATCATGGCCCTCTTGTTATTTTACTGCAGATAATTTGTAGGATTTCAATAAAGATAACTTGTTTGATTCGTCAGTCAGCCTTTCTTTGTACTTAAGATAAAATGTACGTCATTCAGTAAATATGGTACTGGTGTCGGTATACTATTGTATTTCTTAAAGTTGATATTATATAATGAATTAAGTATTTTACAGGCATGTTCTGGCAAGTTTAACCCAGTATTCCAGTATTTATATTTTGATGCCCTGGAGTGTCTACCACAAGAAAATAGAGATGAAATTCTTACTGAGGAATCTTGTAAACAGGTAAATGAATATTTTATATATGTCAGTAGGTGTTAGGCATTTGTTTTAAAGAATTATATTTTGACTGAAAATGTTTGAACATAGGGAACTTTGTATTAATTGCAACTGTCATTTCATTTAAAGGAACTCCACTGAAGTTAGAGCATAAAACACAAAATTTGAATTTCATACATAGATCACCAGGTGTACTTAAAATAGAAAGATACGCAAAAGATAATTAAGAAATATACTGAGAAATAGATTGAAAATCATATTTTTGTGTTATTCTTAGCCCAATTTGAGTGAAAAGCATTGAAACCCTTTTCAATTTTGGATCATTTTTTGCAATAAGAATAATTATTCTGGATAAACATGAGTTAGCAAATGATGTGAAATTTGCCACTTAAGTTATTGGCAATGATCTACATCAAATGGAAAATTTATGTCGAAAAAATTATTCCCACTCATGCCATATCAAAACACCTCATTGGACTCCCTTTAATGTTGTAAAAATTTAAATTGTTTGAAAATTTCTATATTGATCCCTTGATCAGTGATAGAGAAAAATATGTCCACAAGTGAGTTCTTAATCTTGTAACACGACTTAAAAACTTTTGTAAGATGAAACATTGTCTGATCTAAATGAATTATGTATACAATGATACATGTGTTCACATTATACAACAATGATCTGATCTAAGTTGATCTTACGTTCACATATTTTCACTATATTAACTTTTATCTTTTAGAACAACAACAGATATGATGGACAGACAGCAGTGTTTGGTCAGGAGTTCCAAAATAAACTTAACAACCTGAAATATTTCCTGGTGAGTTCTCATGTTCTATGATTTTAAAGTTTCAATCATGAAGATATGTAAGAGCTAATATTTCATAATTTTCTAGAATATGTTACAGATATTTTTATGTGAATAAGTTCCAATACCACTTTATTTTCACAGTAATTTTATTTAAAGACAATGTTTAGGGACCTAGAAATTTTCTGTAAATAATGATTATTGTTAAACTTGCTAAACCTCGAAACAACTTTGCGTGTAACAAGTGATAATTCTTATTACTAGATGGTGCGTTATAACTAAAGTGTCAGATTTATAAAAATGTATAAATGATGAATATGTACAGGTTGGAGCTGGAGCTATTGGATGTGAGATGTTAAAGAACTGGGCACTGATGGGTGTAGCTTGTGGTGAAGGTGGAATGGTCTATGTCACTGATATGGACATCATTGAAAAATCTAATCTTAACAGACAGTTTCTGTTCAGACCATGGGATGTATCTGTAAGTGACATTATTATATCTTATTATAAATTAACATAGAAGTTGAAGTTAAAGACCCAGTGTGTCGCAAAATGACTAATATTGTTATTTTATAGAATGTTTTTTGTTAATTGTCCCATTACAGTTTCACAAAAGTTACCCATTGTCTATAAAGCTAAGCCATCTTTTGCAATTTGGCAATTAATAAATACAGTTATAGTGGTTTAGTATTTTGTATTAAAGTAATATACCTCTATTACACATTCTGTCACATTTAGCAATATTTTCTTTATTTACTTTTTTTTAGCTCACCTGTCACAAAGTGACAGGGTGAGCTTTTGTGATCGCTTTTCGTCCGTCGTCCGTCCGTCCGTAAACTTTTACTTTAAATGAAATCTCCTCATAAACCACTAAGCCAATTTCATCCAAACTTCACAGGAATGTTCCTTTGGTGGTCACCTTTCAAAATTGTTCAAAGAATTTAATTCCATGCAAAACTCTGGTTGCCATGGCAATCGAAAAAAAAACACTTTAAATATCTTCTTTTAAAAAACCATAAAAGCTAGAGCTTAGATATTTGGCATGAAACATCATCTAGTGAGTGTCTACCAAGTTTGTTCAAATAAAAGCCCTGGGGTCAAAACTGGCCCCGCCCCGGGGGGTCATTGATTTTCCCTATATGCATATAGTAAAAACTTAAAAAATCTTCTTTTAAAGAACCCAAATAGCTAGAGCTAAGATATTTAGCATGAAACATGTTCTAATTGGTGTCTACCAAGTTTGTTCAAATAAAAGCCCTGGGGTCAAAATTGGCCCCGCCCCGGGGGTCATTGATTTTCCCTATATGCATATAGTAAAAACTTAAAAAAT
This sequence comes from Ruditapes philippinarum, assembly GCF_026571515.1. Classification (NCBI taxonomy): domain Eukaryota; kingdom Metazoa; phylum Mollusca; class Bivalvia; order Venerida; family Veneridae; genus Ruditapes; species Ruditapes philippinarum. Next base: position 234,970 of record NW_026852389.1, on the reverse strand, counting down.
CTTCTTTTAAAGAACCCAAAGAGCTAGAGCTAAGATATTAAGCATGAAACATGTTCTAATGGGTGTCTACCAAGTTTGTTCAAATAAAAGCCTTGGGGTGAAAATTGGCCCCGTCCCGGGGGTCATTGATTTTCCCTATATGCATATAGTAAAAACTTAAAAATCTTCTTTTAAAGGACTCAAACAGCTAGAGCTTAGATATTTGGCATGAAACATCTTCTAGTGTGTGTCTACCAAGTTTGTTCAAATAAAAGCCCTGGGGTCAAAATTGGCCCCGCCCCGGGGGGTCATTGATTTTCCCTATATGCATATAGTAAAAACTTAAAAAATCTTCTTTTAAAGAACTCAAAGAGCTATGGCTAAGATATTGAGCATCAAACATGTTCTAATAGGTGTCTACCAAGTTTGTTCAAATACAAGCCCAGGGGTGAAAATTGGCCCCGCCCCGGGGGTCATTGATTTTCTTTATATGTGTTTAGCAAAAACTTTAAATCTTCTTTGAAAAAACCCAAATAGCTAGAGTTTAGATATTAAGCATGAAACATCTTCTAGTAAGTGTCTACAAAGTTTGTTCAAATAAAAGCCCTGGGGTCAAAACTGGCCCGGCCCCAGGGGTCTCATTGTTTTTAACTATATGTGTATAGTAAAAACTAAAAAAAATCTTCTTTTAAAAAGCCCAATGAGCTAGAACTTAAATGTTTAGCATGAAACATCTTATGGGTGTCTACCAAGTTTGTGCAAATAAAAGCCCTTGGGTTAAATTGGCTCTGCAACGTTGGGGGAGTGGGGGTTTGGGGGCCTATATACAGGTGAGCGACCTCAGGGCCATCATGGCCCTCTTGTTTTATCCACTGTTGAAACATTATAAGGCACATGTTTGCCCTTTATACTTAAAGCAGAAAATATTCATTTCTTATGCTAAAAAAATGTTAAAAATATCTTACCATATATTGATTTAGATTAGTTAAGGAGATATTTTATTTATAAATAGAAACACAAGTCATCAACAGCAGCATCTGCAGCAAAGGTGATGAACCCTGCCCTCAAGATAACCGCACAGGAAAACCGGGTCGGACAGGATACTGAAAATATTTATACTGATGATTTCTTTGAACAGCTGGATGGTGTGGCCAATGCCCTTGATAATGTTGATGCTCGTAAGTCTTTATAATGTTTTCAACAATCATCTCATATCATATTTGACTAAATAGAGAATGTCAAAACGATAAGGCTAGTGTTTGTAATGAAAATATTACCATACCATCATATAAATACAGTACAAATAATAAGATTTTAAATTATTAAGACATTGCTTTAAAAAGTTGGTGTAGTAAAATGTTATATTTTTAAATCAAGAGGCCTAGTATTAGATTAAAGACACTTTTCATAGATTTATATTGATTTCAGAATCCCAACTCTATAGTTATATAAAAGAAATATTTTTGAGGGAATGTGACATAACTACTAAGGCTAAGAATCCAATTAAATAAGTCAAAACAGCTTGATTAATTGGTGTAGTTGAATATGCATATTGAATGAATTTTATATTTTAAATATAATATTGTAACTACAGGTATGTATATGGACAGAAGATGTGTGTATTACAGAAAATCTTTGTTAGAATCTGGAACACTGGGTACTAAAGCAAATGTTCAGGTTAGTGTAAATATGCATTTGAACAAAGCAAACATTATTTATAAGAAATAATGATAGAATTAAGAATTCATTTCTTAATATATCTTGTCAATAAGTGTTAATAACTTACTGTAATGTTAAAATTGTATTATAGATTCATCTGTGCTCAACGTTTGGATATAAATATATATTTTTTTAGTAAAATATTTAGGAACATTTCTTATTTGTGTACAAAGGAATGTTTGTGTTACACAGGTTGTATTAAGGTGGCTTGTCATTATATAATACAGTTATCATTTTTGGTGCACCTTTAAGAAAGGTACCTTGTCTGTATCAAAACTTGCTTAACTTAATATTAAGTAAGGTAGCTTGTCAATATATAATAATCAATTGTTGGTATACAACATTGCTTAGTGAAATATTAAGTAAGATAGCTTGTCAATATATACAATTAGTTTTTCATCACTTGCAACTGTTTCTTACTTATTTCTGGTACAAAAGAATGAAGCATATGAATGGTTATCCCCCTTATACAGTTACTTATTATAAATGTATAGCAGGTATTATTTTATAATTGATTGTTTGTAATCAAGACTAATCTAGTCATGTGATCAAGTGTAGATGTGTTCCTGTTTGTTTACAGGTAGTTATACCACATCTGACAGAATCATATTCATCATCACAAGATCCTCCAGAGAAGTCTATACCAATCTGTACACTGAAGAACTTTCCTAATGCCATTGAACACACCTTACAGTGGGCAAGAGACACATTCGAGGGCGAGTTTAAGGGACCAATAGAAACAGCCAATCTTTATTTAACAGATCCTAAATTTCTTGAGAGAACTTTTAAACTACAAGGAACACAACCTGTGAGTATTTTGTTATGGAATAACTAAATATATGTGCAATATGTGATGTCTTGACTTATGAATATGATTACATATTTATGTTTTTCTATGATAAATATGATAAATAAAATCAGCTGTCAAAATATCGGACATGATAAGAGTTTTGTTCATTTTAGCTGCTCCACTTTTCGAGGTAAAAGCTGTGAGTCAATGATGAATGTCATGACCTACTTGTCAGCATTAACATTTTTGGTCAAGGTTTTGTTTATGGTCATTAACTTCAAAAGTAACTGTGATATGAATGTAAATACACCTTGCTAAGTTAAACCTCTCAAAGACATTATCAGGTATACTGGTACCTGTAATAGCAAAACATAAAGATAATTACATATGTTATATCAAAGTGCATTTCCCTTGAAACTTCAAACTTTGTTTGTACCTGTATGATTCAAACCCACCATAACCATTTAAGGTTACAGAAAGTTAGTGTTTCTACTCATGTGCATGTTCATGCCTGAAATTATGCATGTAAGGGCACCTGTGAGGTCTTCCTCCACCAGTAAAGTGGGAAATTGGCCATATGACCTAAGAAGAGAAGAAAAAAACATTTAAGGTGAAAAGGTCAAGCTTTACTATTAAGCAAATGAGAAAAGTGAAAGGTGAACAGCTGTTGTTAATCAAGGTTTTTTTGCTTGAATACTCAGTTCAATGTTAATTTGAATAATCATATATGATTTGTTTTAAGAAAATGAAAATAAGCTTTCTGGTATGAACTATTGGTAGTAATATCCTCTCATTTCTTTCCTACAGATTGAAACATTGGACACAGTTCGTAAAGTGTTGGTGGACAATAGGCCGTCAAGTTTTGAAGACTGCGTGACCTATGCTAGAAAAGTTTTTCAAGAAAATTATGATAATCAGATACAGCAGTTATTGTTTAATTTCCCATCAGATCAGGTACAGTTATATAACTGATAACTTTAAGTTAACTACCTAAACACACTTCTTATGTGGCTAATTGGATCTTAACAGTATCTAGTTGATTTATAATGAAGTTTGGAATCTCTTAATGAAGTCATTTGAGAACAATTTTTTAGCTCGACTATACAAAGTATATTGAGAGCTGTTCTACTCGCCCCGGCGTCGACGTTCGCGTCCAGATTTCAGATTAAAGTTTTGGTGCAGTAAAATATTTTTCACTATAACTTTGTCATTTCTTAAGGTATCAACTTCAAACTTCATATATATGTTCCTTATCATCAACCACATCTTCTGTGACAAGTTTCATAACTTTAGCACCAATATTTTCAGATATATCTCCCCTTGAACTTAGAATTTTCCTTAAAAAATACTATTTTTACTGTTACTTATTTATTTCTTAAGGGATCAACTACATACTTCAAATATATGTACCTTATCATTAACCACATGTTATGTGACAAGGTACATAACTCTAGCACTAATATTGCAAGAATTATCTCCCCATAAACTTAGATTTCTTTACTAGAAAAATGTTATTTTTTACTATAACTTTTTTAGTTTTAAAGGTATCTACCCCAAACTTTAAATACTTATTCCTTATCATCAATTACATTTTATGTGACAATGTTCATAACTCTTGAAGCAATATTTACAGCTTTATCTCTCTTTGAACTTAGGATTTTCCTTAAGAAATATTATAACTTCTTTATTTTTTAAGGTATCTACTTCAAACTTCAAATATATATTTCTTATCATAACACACATGTTGTGTGACAAGGTTCATACCTCTAGCTAGACTATTTCCAGAATTATTCCCCTTGATCTTGGAATTTATGTTAACAATTTTATTATCCCCCGCCGAAAAATTTCGGCGGAGGATATAGAAATAGTCTCCGTCCGTCTGTCCTTCCGTCCGTCCGTCCTTCCGTCCGACATTTTTGTCCGGAGCATATCTCTAAAAGTATTTGAGTTATCAACTTGAAACTTCATAAGTGGATAGACCTCATTGAGGAGGAGTGCAGTGCACAAGAATGATAACTCTACCTTGCATGATTTTTGAGTTATTGCCCTTTGTTATTTTTCAAAATTGATTTTTGTCCAGAGCATAACTCCAAAAGCCTATGAGATATTAACATGAAACTTCATAGGTGCATAGATCTCACTCAGGAGGTGTGCAGTGCACAAGAATGATAACTCTACCTTTCATAATGTTTGAGTTATTGCCCTTTGTTATTTTTCATACCTAATTTTTCACCTAAGTGGAGCATAACTCAAAAAGTGTTTGAGATATCAACATGAAATGTCATAGGTAGATAGATCTTATTGATGAGGAATGTTGTGCGCAAGAATGATAACTCTTCCCTATACAATTTTTGAGTTATTGCCCTTTTTTTTTTCATGCTATTTTGTCCAGAGCTTATCTCAAAAAGTATTTGAGGTATCAACTTGAAACTGCAAAGGTGGATGGATCTCATTGAGGAGAAGTGCAGTGCTTAAGAATGATAACTCTACCCTGCATTATTTTTGAGTTATTGCCCTTTGTTATTTTTCAAAATTAATTTTTGTCCAGAGCATAACTCAAAAAAGCCTTTGAGATATCAAAATGAAACTTCATAGGTGCATAGATCTCTGACTCAGGAGGTGTGCACTGCACAAGAATGATAACTCTACCTTTTATAATTTTTGAGTTATTGCCCTTTGTTCTTTTTCATACTTTAATTTTTTCTCAAAAAGTATTTGAGGTATCAACTTGAAACTTCATAGGTGGATAGATTTTACTGAGGAGGGATGCAGCACACAATAATGATAACCTACCCTGCATTATTTTTCAGTAATTGCCCTTTGTTATTTTCAGCCATCAGTATTCACATAGGTTTCAAATCTGTAATCACTATAGCCATCAGTTTTCATTACCAAAAGACCTCTTAAAATAGAATTATTCCGCTCTACTACATATACATTCTTCCAATGAGCAAACACATTCGGCGGGGGATGGCCATGTTGACATGGCTCTTGTTTTTTTACTATAACTTAATCATACATAATTGATTTTTCTTTCATAGTTTTGTCTTCCTTACTGCGTCCAGTATTTTATTAGTCGAGCTTTGCTGTCTCCTGTGACAGTTCTTATTATAATTAAAATTAAAAAGGCAAACAATAAATGAGGGATGGGAGCTATATAGAAGTGAAGGATGAAAAACTGTATAGCTTTTTTCTGTATCACAAAGTTGGCAGAATTTAAATGTACACATTGTAGCTTCTTTATATATAGCAATAAAAGTAAGTAGTTTGGACATGACAAAAGTTTGCATGATACAAATATAAAAAAATCATATTTGTGATATGTTTGCTGAACTTTCATCATTAATGTAGAGAAATGTGTTTTAAAAAAGCTATTTTTGATTTATATTTCAGGTGACAAGTTCTGGGGCACCATTCTGGTCTGGACCAAAAAGATGTCCCCATCCTCTAAAATTTGATTCTAATAATGTAAGTAACTTACTGCAGCTGTTTTGTTATATAAACTTATTTCTATTATAAAAATGTTTGATAAGTGATACCTAGTAATGTCTAACTTATAAAAGATATTATTGTCTATTGGATATTGTGTTTAGTTTCAAATTTAAAATTAAACCTGATCATTGTAAACTATTTCAGGACGTTCATTTAGACTTTGTTGCTTCTGCTGCCAATCTGAAGGCAGAAATCTATGGGTTAAAGCAGGTTCGGGACAGAGCGGCAATCAAGGCTATGGTAGATAAAATCGTGGTAGAAGAGTTCAAACCTCGGTCTGGCATCAAGATATCGGTGACAGATGCTGATCTTGAGGCCAATGCCAACAATGGAAACTTTGGTGTGTTGAAAACTGAAACTTAACTGGAAGGCTTATCCTTGAATGTCAGACAGGATTATCAATGTTTATAAATGCAGTTAAAGTTTATTGATAATTTATAGTTAACATTAATTTAAAAAATGACAAGGTTTTATGCTGGGGAAAAAGATATGTCATCAGCCATGATCAGGCTTTGTTTTTGCCAGCAAGCTTTGTTTTTTGTAGGATCAAATATAATATTTTGTATTGAAGTGTCTGTTGACCTAGCTCAATAGGGAGAGCATTAGATTTGTAATCCTAAGATCACTGGTTTGATCTAGGTAATGGTATTTGTCTATCGCTGCTTATTCAAAAATCAAGTTGGATTAGTTGTCAGTTTCTTATGACAAAACTTGGTACTTACTGGTCATTTGTCTACATGGATACAACCACCAAAATATGACCAAAAATGGGATAAAATGGGTGTTAAAGATAGACAAACAAATATTGAAGAGTGATGGTTGTTGAAAATCTTTAAATAATACTAAATCATGACCTAGTGTAAACTGTAACTGTTGATATCTATAACTTTGGTATTTTAAACCTAGCTGGTGTTATAACATTTGTTATTCAAGGTTATTTACTAAGAGGACTTCTTGTTCAATTTTCACTGACAAATGTTTGCTGGCTTTGAATTGTTGAAACATATTTAGCTTAAAATGGCTATATAACTGTGGCTAATATATGTTTATAGATTATGACTTGTTCTATACAATCAACCGTGTACAGTAAAAGTCATGTTATTAATTTGTTTGTATGTTTGTTACAGACACAGATGATATACAGAAATTAAAGGATAGTTTACCTTCACCAGCCAGTATGAAGGGATTTTTGTTACGTCCAGTAGAATTTGAGAAGGATGATGACAGTAACTTTCACATGGACTTTATTGTATCATGTTCTAATCTTAGAGCAGAGAATTATGACATTCCACCTGCAGACAGACACAAGGTTTGTACATAAGTTGTAAAATTATTAGCTCAATTTATCGCATACCCATGCCACTTTTGTGACTCTGTAAAAATGGTATTGCATGGCTGTACATATATTTTGGCATGACATCTTTTACGTTACGAACATAGCCATAAGACACGCTGAATGTTGGGTTTTTAGGCTTGATTTAAACCAATGCCATTTACTTATTTCTGATGTAATAAAACTACTAAAATCTAAAACAAGACCAAATTAAACCTTGAGGTTATAAAGCATTTTTCTGAGCTCTGTCGCCAAGCTTAGAAAATTTATAGATCAGAACACATTCTGTGTTGGTTCCTGAACAACACAATACCTGGGATCTGAGTCTTTACTTTGCTGTCACTTTGTAACATAGTCTTGTTAATAAAAAGAATTTAAAAAAATACTACTGTATATAACTGATGCTAATTGTATAATATATGTTTACAGAGTAAGCTGATTGCTGGTAGAATTATTCCAGCTATAGCAACAACAACAGCCATGGTGGTAGGATTAGTTTGTCTGGAAATGTATAAGGTAAGTTAATATAAACATTTAATGTCATTGTTAATTTATGTCATATTATTATGTTATAATAATATTATAAACTTAATGTATATAAAATATTTTCCAGTTGTTCTCACTGTTCACTGTTCTAGACAATGTTAGTATAACTTTTGGGTCCAACCCTTTTGTATGTACATTGTATTTATGCTTAAGATAATGATGTTAGATTGTGTAAATTTATCATGTACAAAATATACAATAAAATATTGTTAAACTGAATTAAAATTGTTCTTAGTGTTTAATGTGTACATTTATGTCTTGTAGATCGTACAAGGGCACAAGAAGTTAGAATTATTCAAGAATGGATTCTGTAACCTTGCTTTACCTTTCTTTGCATTCTCGGAGCCAATTGCTGCACCCAAAAATAAGGTAATTGTATTGTTTTATTTGCTGGTGATTGAAATGAAAAGTATGAATGGATGTGTTTTAATATGTGGCGATTTATATTTTAGTACGTGTATGTTGATTTCATAGTTATATGAATATATTTATAATATTGTTAATTCAGTGATATTTGTTTATAAGATGATCAAGTGTAATGGTAATTTATATTTCATTACTGATCCATAAATCATGTGGGATTAGTAATCTTTCAGTTACGGAGAAATATCTAATTACTGGTTAGTTTTCCAGGAAAGTCAATAAGGTATCCGGAACAAAGAGATGTGACCAAATATTTGTTAAAGTCTACATAGAAAACAAACTAGATATTTCCTTGTTTTCATCACATAAGATACATATTTTTGACCTTTGTTATTTTATATTGTTCATCTTTACATCTGATGTAGGCCATTTTATTATGTAAAACTTCACCTCTGTTGTTCACCAACATAATGGGTTTGCGACCAGCATGGATCCAGACCAGCCTGGGCATCCGCGCAGTCTGATGAGGATCCATGCTGTTCGCTTACAAACCCTATAACAAGTAGAGAAACTGAGAGCGAACAGCATGGATCCTGATCAGACTGCGCGGATGCGAAGGCTGGTCTGGATCCATGCTGGTCGCAAACCCATTATGTTGGTTTTGTCGTGGCGCGGCTCATATATAACATTGTTTTATTTACAGTACTATGATAAAGAGTTTACATTGTGGGACAGATTTGAGATACAGGGTGAAATGACGCTGCAGGAATTTGTTGATCATTTCCAGGTAATATTGATACATGATATATGATCTATTATATTGGAGTTTATATGGAAGATAATATCCTGAGTAACACATATGGTCTTGATGAATTGTTGAAGACTTGTTTATTTTCACTGGTACATGTTTAGGGTTCTTGAACACCTTTATTCTTTTGTTACTGATCACTTGAAATATATAGGGGCGTCCGTGGCCAAGTGGTTAAAGTCGTTGACTTCAAACCACTTGCCCCTCACCGCTGTGGGTTCGAATCCCGACAGGGACATTGGATTCTTTCATGTGAGGAAGCTATCCAGCTAGCTTACGGAACGTCGGTGGTTCTACTCAGGTGCCCGTTCGTGCCTGAAATAATGCACGGAGAGGCACTTGAGGTCTTCCTCCACCAGTAAAGCTGGAACGTCGCGTTATGACCTATACTGTGTCGATGTGATGTAAAACCCAAAACAAACAAAAAAATTGAAGTATATTATCAAAATCACCATCTGTACAAAAATACTTGGACAATTTTCAGTCCGCGGCCAAGTTATAAATGCTGTTGACTTCAAACCACTTGCCACACACTGATGTTGGTTTGGAATCCCCACAATAACTTTGGATTCTGTCATGTGAAAATGCTATCCTGCTAGCTTATTGTATGTAGTTGGATCTACTCAGGGTTTCCTTTCATGCCTGAAATAATGTATGGAGGGGCACCCGGGGTCTTACTTCACCAGTAAAGCTTGAAAGTTGGCATATGACCTATAGTGTTGGTGCTATGTTAAACCCAATATCAGGGCTGGCAAAATCTGATTTTGACCTACTAGTAGCATTTCTTAAATTGTCTGTATAACATCTATATAGTAAATTCTTGAAAATTTCCACTTGTCCATACAAGCTGTGGGACAACCTGGGCAATACGGACAATTGTTTTTGCCACCCCTGAATAAGTTAAATATTTTGAATGTATTATAAGAATGGTAAAATTATTATTTACAGAATGATCACAAGTTGGAGATTACAATGTTGTCACAGGGTGTAACAATGCTCTTCTCTTTCTTCATGCCAGCAGCCAAACGAACTGAAAGAATGCCACTACCGTAAGTTAAAACAATCTTAATTATTGTGCATAGAGATTAAATTCAGTTACATATTGAAAAACATAGTAAAAATCCATTTTAACTTCTTTTTTTTTAGATATTTTAATTTTCTTTGGTGTGAATTTGTTTGTTTTGAGCAAGATTGTGAAAGGTTGATTAAGGAGAAATTAATGCAAATTGACATTAAGTCACTTGTAGATGTTTACCAATAGAGTTGCTAAAAGTACAAATTATTTGTTTGTAAATAAATAAAATTCTTTTTCCAGGATATCTGAAGTGGTAAAGAAAGTCTCAAAGAAAAAGATTCCTAGTTACGTGAAAGCGCTGGTTCTAGAATTGTGTTGTAATGATACTGATGGTGAAGATGTGGAAGTTCCATACGTACAATACCGGCTACCACAATAACTCTAGTACTTACCTCCCTTCCTACCACAGCTCAACTCGTATTGTCTCCCTTTAATGAGTGAATAGACACTACTTGGGCAAAAAAAATGAAAAACGTGATTGAGAAATTATTCAAAATGTGAAAACTGAAACTGTGTTTTGTAAATACATATTTGTGTATTCATTATTGATAATATTTCGTATGTAGTTAAGGATAATTCATTAAAGCAGATGTGAAAATCGATATCAGTTATACAGAATAATTAAGTTAAACAAATAAAGTGCTTTAAAGTGTGTGATAGAAATGTTAGAAAGACAAAAAATGATTCTTATAGAATCTGGAACAATCTTGCTTATGTTTTGTGGGTAGTGATTAGCATTAATGCATCAGAGAAATGTAAAAACATTTTAGACTTTATTTACAATGGAAATCTCTCTTATCAAAAAGTGCTATTGTAAAGTTAAAACATGTATGTGCTGTTGTATTTATATATGTGCTGATTTTGTTATTTAAGTTTATATCATTTGACATGGAAGAGTTTTGAATGTTTGTGAACAATATATTTGGAAATGCCAAAATTTTAATTTGGTATTTGTAATTGTTTATTTTTTGCACGGTTATTTGGACCTACCATTTTTGGTATGACATAAGAATAAAATCATTGTATAGAAAGTGTTGTTGTTGTTGTTATTTTGATGCTAATGCTTCTAATGCTTAGTCTTTAACTCCATTTAGCTGATTTTAGCTCGACTATTCAAATAATAGGGAAAAATATTGTCCTCGCCCAACTGGATGAGATTTGTCTTCTTGCACAAAAGGCGTACCTCGACCTTGACCCTGAAGCACAGGAACTGCTCGCGCTGCAGCATTTTTATGAAAATATAACTCCTGAATTGTGTCCAAAACGAGATCCACTTTCTGCTAAACGGGCCAAAATACAAAAAAAAAATATATATTAAGGTGATTCTGCTTTGTCAGCCATATTTGTTTTCACTAAGCGAGTCAAAAGTGAAAGTAGGCCAAAATTCACATAACAGATCGCAATGTAAAATGATGAACCATTTGAAAGTACACTTCCAGGTCTATATTTTAAGGACTATTATAAACGAAAATAAAAAAAGATAATAAGAATTTACCTTGAATGTGCTAAATTTCTGAAGACCAAGTACATTCTGTTGCAAAGTTTTATGCACATTTCATGAAAGGCAAAATCCAGTTTAAAGTCCGTTTTAGTGCAGACATGCTTTTTTGTGACAGAGCAGAATCACCTTAGAATAGAATTATTTGATCACAGTGATTTAGTGAATTATTAAGTGATACCCTGACTATAAGATTTAATAACGATTGCAAATTGATCTTCACAAATCTTGATTATTTAGTGAACAAATTCAAGTAGACGTGACGCAATTTACAAAAATACTTAGTATATCAGTAGATATTTCTTACTTTCATTTACAATATTTTCTAGCTAATTATCCTGTCCATGATTGTATTCTGTGCAATATTACAAGACCGCCTCCGTGGTCGAGGGGTTAGGGCCGATGACTTCTAATCCAGTTACCTCTCTGGCGTGGGTTCGATCCCCGGGAGATGCTTTGGTAGTTTAGCGGGGAGGAAGGTAGTCTAGTACTGGTGTAACTCTCCAGGAACGATGGTTAGGAAACTACCCGCCTATATGAGTATACTGACTGAAATACTGTTGGAAAAAGGCGTAAAATGAAACAAACAAACAAACAAAAGCATTATAACAAGTTTAAGGTGAATCTGTTAAAATCATTCATGTACTATTGTACTAGTTCAAGAAATTGAACGAAATTAAATAACTACATTTATACATATGACGTGTTCTATAAACATGGGATTGTTTGGTTTGTATTTATTTTATATTCATTATGCTTGTTCATGAATTACAAGTCAATATAATAGATATTTTTTTCTTCTTTACTCCGGCCATAGATGCAAAAATAGGCGAGTCCTCCAGAAGAGTATTTGTCATGGATAGTTCAAGATACAGAAAGGTGTCCCAATTACAGAAGCTTCTCCTGGTTCTAAGCATGCCAAGTGTTTAAGCACTCATACACGGGACCTCGATTTAAAGTCTCATCCGAAAGACTTAGTTAGTTGGCAAGCTCGGAGATTGAACCCACAATGTCGAGATTACAATTCTCACGCTCTAACCTATTGAGCTTTAATATGCGCACTATAAAGTTTGTGATTTTTATAAGAAAATTTCCCGCCGGAAACGGATACGGTTCATGAGATGTATAAAAAATTAGAAAAAAGCTAATACTTGAGAAAACATGAGCAAAATTACACCCTTTAAAAGTCCCTTTAGCCTTCACAACTTAAAAAAAAAATCAAAGTTAAGGAAGGAAATGTCTGTAAAAACATCTCTATTTCTTGTTCATCAACAGAATAATTTGGATTTACGTGAAAACGTTTTTTTTAGGCAAAAAATTCACCAATAACTAATTTACAAAATCAAAAATTTAGTATTATACTTTACTTTTAACATATGTGATATAGTATCATTGATTAAGTGAACAACATTTTAATGATTTAAAGTGAATTTATTCCTCTACGGATACGGATTCAATAGGTGAACACTATATATTTCTTTTATCTATATTTTTGTAATTTACTCAATTTTATTATAGCGAAATCATTATTACTATTTGATGAAATTCTAAAATATAATATTTGATTTGTAAAATAATGTAATAAATATTTGATGAAGTTTTGAAGATGAATATGTCTTTAATCATTAAAATATATTTTATAACAACTTTTTATTTAACAGAGGGACAGTTACTGCTGATACTAACAACTAAAAAAATCTAATTAATTTAATTATTCAGAGTTGTAACATTCTTGCCATTATTTGTAGTATATTCTAATTCCCGTTAACGAATACGAAAAATTTATTTAGCATTAAACATGTTAATACAGTGTTTATAGTATAGACAAATCCAAAGTACAGTGTGAACAAACACAAAGAAAAACAAACAACGAAATGCAATGTTTTAGTATAAATCGTTAACAACAAGTAAAGTTAAATGAGAAGTCAAGTTTTTTTTGTCTATTGAATACAGCATTTTTTTCATAAGTGATATGGGTTACGAAAAGCGTATCAGGGCCTTTACAGTTGGTGAGTAATTTTTTTTGCGCTAAGGGTCGATTATTTTTAATTCGCATTGGGATAAGATATTTTTGCATTTCTCAATAAATTTTTTTAACTGACAAAGATGAGAAACTTTTAGGCTTTTGGACTGATTTTTTTCTCGATATGCTTGAAACCTTTGTCTCTTTTGACAAAATCCTGTCGGAATTTCGTGATTCACGACTTTGCTGAAATATTTATTAAGACGCAAACGACGGGTTACTCGCATTGAACACATATCCTCACTTAAATTTAACAAAAGTTTTTTGGCAATTGATTAAAACTTTCTACTATTACGTAATAAATCATAACGTCTTCAATTTTTGGTCAAACGAGAAGAAACAAGTTGGACATGGACGAGAACTTTTAGATTAGTGGACCCCTGATAAGCTTCGCTAGCAATGTGAATCATTTTTCATATCACTAGAATAAAAATCTAAAAAAACTTGATTTTCTATTTAAATTATAATACTTTTCTCTCCTTTTGACCTTACCGATTCGAAAAACTACATTGATATTTTAACAATTTTCTGATTTTGAAATACGGAAATATGTTTTACTGCTAGAGGATTTTTTTTTCTGTAAATACACGATTTATTATTATCGAGTGGCATGAAAATAGATATTTCACAAGTGGCAGTATACAGGAGTGAAATATGATAATTTTCATGCCACAAGAAGAAAATAAATCCTGTATTAATAGAAAAAGAATTAATTTTCTGTTTCTCTTTTTTTAACCTTTAAAATCCTTTTAATTTTTGTTTGGCTGAATTTAGAAGAAGAAGTCCGGCAAGACACCAGAGAAAGTTTCACAGTGAAAAATACTTTTTTTACAGTGAAAATAAAAATATGCATTTTATTTCATCAATGTTTATCAATATTTCATTTATAAGTATATAATAAATATTTTTACAATGACAATGTGCATTTTATTTCATCTATAAATATATAATAAATATCATTATCTACACATAGAATGTTTTCTACTGATAACCCTAACTAACCTTATAATTATGTCTGTTACGTTTGCAGTATATTTGGCTGATTGTTGTATCACTGATAATCATAAAAGATGTGGAAACTAACGACTATAATCCTGGTAAGACAATATTGTCTTTATTACCAATCTTCTATAATATAATTATAATTTGGTCATGTATCTAGTATATATTTATTAAAAGCAGCACTCCTCCAGATTCATGTGAATTTTCATGAATACTTTGGAAATGTATTTTAAAGTTAAAGATTGCGAGGTAAACAAATAAAGTAGTTAAAATATTGCAATCGGCACTTATAATCCAAGAAAATTACCAAAAAGTGGTCAAAAATAGCCCTTACTGCGTTAGCAACGCAATAGAAATATGGTGATAAAATACCGCAAAATCAGTCTTTAACTGCACATACCAGTGCACGTGAAATTTAACTTGGATCTTGAATGCTATTTTTTTTCTTAAAATGTTAGTACAATGTACATTTTTCTCAATATTGAATAAGATAAACAAATTTCATTAAAATCTTCATGTTTTACTACAATTATTTGATGCGTTTGTTGGCTCAATGCTTAATTATGCATGTCCGGTTTGGGGTTTTACTAAATCTAAATAAAGATAATGAAAGAGTACACCTTAAGTTTTGCAAATCAATATTAGGAGTAAAACAATGTGCTAGTAATAATGCAGTGTATGGCGAATTAGGTAGATACCCCTTACATATCAACAGATACAACAAATCATTAAGTTTTGGCTTAAGCTTGTCAATACGGATAATATTATACTGAAAGAAATTTATAGATATACAGTAAGTAATAGTTTGACTGGTGTGAATAATTGGGCTCAAAATGTAAATTCCATATTAAAGGAATTTGGCTTTTCTTATGTGTGGGATAACCCATTAAATATCAAAAGTAGTTTCTTTTTATCTGACTTTAAGCAAAGAGTTATTGATTGTTCTAGGCAAAAAAGACATTCAGACATAGAAAATAATATCGTACTAAAAACTTTGCATAGTTATATCAAAAATACTTTTGTTTGGAACCTTATTTAAGAAATATTTATTGCAAAGGTATATGTATGAATATTTGTAGAATTAGAATATCTGCTCATAACTTAAGGATTGAAACAAAAAGATACGGACGTAATAGAACACAAAGAAATGAAAGATTGTGTCAATTATGTAACTTACCAGAAATTGAAGCTGAATATCATTTTATTTTAGTTTGTCCATGTTATCAAGATATTCGAAGAAGATTTAGCAATATATAGATGTAGAAAGTAAAAAAGAGACAAGAATTGTTACTACCAGTTGTTAATTGATAACACATTTTGTAATGTTAATTGGTTCAACTTATTATCCTTATTATCGTTAAAAAGATACATGAAATACTTTTTTCACGTCTTTTTGTTTTTGGTGTTTTTCTATCTTTCTGGAACTTTTTATCTCTATAAATGATATTGATGTTGTGATGCTATTTTTTTCTTTATTTGCAGCTGTCTGTTCTCCGTTTGAAACAAATTTTCTAAAATGTCATTATTTAAAACTTTTTATGTTCTTTATATTATTTTTTTCTTTGCTTTTGTCATGTGGCCACAGAATGAGATAATGAAAACGTATAAGTTACCGAAATAAACTATTTCTTCTCTTCATAAAAGGATTTTTGCAGCCACGGCATCAATACAATTAAATTTGTACAGTAAATACTTCAGTTAAAAAAGAGAAAAATAAAATAGGCACATTTTATCACAAAACATGAAAAAGTGTGTATAGTTTAGGCAATCCTGGCACAATATGGGACAGGCTGGTGCACTTGTGATCTCGGGCAAACAAATGTCCTTGAGATCATACTCACGGAATTTAAAAGATGGCTAAAGATTTTCAACAGTTTGTAGAAAATTGTACATGGCAATCCAGAATATAAGAAAAGTATCATTCTTAGTTCATTAATGATGTTATATTTTATGCTGTAATAACTATATGAGCCGTGTCATGACAAAACCAACATAGTGCGTTTGCGACCAGCATGGAGCCAGACCAGTCTTCGCATCCGCGCAGTCTGATCAGGATCCACAAACCCTATTACAAGTATAGAGAAACTGATAGCGAACAGCATGGATCCTGATCAGACTGCGCGGATGCGCAGGCTGGGTTGGATCCATGCTGGTCGCAAACGCATTATGTTGGTTTTGTCATGACGCGGCTCATATTATGTTGTACTGTTGTTGACATAGTTACAGATATTTCAGTTTATATCTTACATTTACTTGTTAACCTAGAAATGTAACAACTTTTGATTTCCCATACTCTTTTCCTCTCTACTATTATAATTTTCACAAGTTTGCACATTTATTTACGAAAGCCTAATAGTGTCAAATGAAATAAAAAATAAAAATGCAAAGGCGTTATAACGCGAATAAAGGCATTATTACGCGAATCAAAAGGCGTAAGAACGCGAATAAAGGCGTAGCAACGCGAACCAAAAGGCGTAACAACGCGAATAAAGGCGTAGCAACGCGAATCAAAAGGCGTAATAACGCGAATAAAGGCGTAGCAACGCGAATAAAGGCGTTATAACGCGAATCAAAAGGCGTAATAACGCGAATAAAGGCGTTATAACGCGAATCAAAAGGCGTAGTAACGACTTTATTCGCGTTATAACGCGAATCAAAAGGCGTAGTAACGCGAATAAAGGCGTTATAACGCGAATAAAAAGGCGTAATAACGCGAATCAAGGCGTAATAACGCGAATCAAAAGGCGTAGTAACGCGAATAAAGGCGTAGTAACGCGAACCAAAAGGCGTAATAACGCAAATTAAAACACATTATAATGCCAATTTAATACCATATTTATACTAATCAAATTCGCGAGAAAGGAAGACCAATATTGATCTGAATTTATTGCTCAAGATATAAACTCGTATACAATAATACAATATACATTTACAATAACTTTCATTCTATTTGCACAGTAATTATGCAAACTATTTGTCATAAACTAATAAAGACTCTTTAATATTTGCCAATATAAGATGACTTGGTGACTTATAGGTTATAAAGTATTACCTCCTTCAAATAACAATCCTCCTACGAAGTTTGAATATTGTGGGCCAAATGGAACTTAAGTTATGCTCCCGAAACCAAATTGCTTACGGACGGATGGACGGACAGACAGACAGACGGACGGACGCACGTTCCAACATTTTGGGTTTAGGGTCTATTTTCTTTGTTATTTTCTTTGTTCTCTTAAGGGCTACTAGCCCATAAACCCTTTGATCACGGATTGAACCTATTGTTCTCTTTTGTTCTCTTTACTGTTATATAGCCCCTAAACCCAAAATGTTTGCTCGGACGTACGGACGCCAGGGGGGTATAACATAATATGCCCGAAATTCTTTCGGGCATATGATAAAACGTACATCTAGATCAATTCATTTAAATCAACATTGTTCTTCCTTCCATACATTAATAGGCCACTGTTTGGAATTTATATGGTATTAAATTAGCGTTATAACGCCTTTTGTTTTGCGTTATTACGCCTTTTGGTTCGCGTTATTACGCCTTTTGATTCGCGTTATAACGCATTTATTCGCGTTAGTACGCCTTTTGATTCGCGTAATTACGCCTATTGTTTCGCGTTATTACGCGAATAAAGGCGTTATTACGCTTTTCAATTCGCGTTATTACGCCTTTTGGTTCGCGTTACTACGCCTTTGTTCGCGTTATAACGCCTTTGTTTCGCGTTATAACGCCTTTATTCGCGTTGCTACGCCTTTTTTCGCGTAATTACGCCTTTTGATTCGCGTTATTACGCCTTTTGATTCGCGTTATTACGCCTTTTGATTCGCGTTATAACGCCTTTATTCGCGTTGCTACGCCTTTTTTCGCGTAATTACGCCTTTTGATTTGCGTAATAACGCCTTTATTCGCGTTGTTACGCCTTTTTTCGCGTTGCTACGCCTTTCGATTCGCGTTGCTACGCCTTTTGGTTCGCGTTACTACGCCTTTATTCGCGTTATAACGCCTTTGTTTCGCGTTATAACGCCTTTATTCGCGTTGCTACGCCTTTTTTCGCGTAATTACGCCTTTTGATTCGCGTAATTACGCCTTTTGATTCGCGTTATTACGCCTTTTGATTCGCGTTATTACGCCTTTTGATTCGCGTTATAACGCCTTTATTCGCGTTGCTACGCCTTTTTTCGCGTTGCTACGCCTTTCGATTCGCGTTGCTACGCCTTTTGGTTCGCGTTACTACGCCTTTATTCGCGTTATAACGCCTTTGTTTCGCGTTATAACGCCTTTATTCGCGTTGCTACGCCTTTTTTCGCGTAATTACGCCTTTTGATTCGCGTAATTACGCCTTTTGATTCGCGAAATTACGCCTTTTGATTCGCGTTATTACGCCTTTTGATTCGCGTTACTACGCCTTTATTCGCGTTATTACGCCTTTGTTTCGCGTTATAACGCCTTTATTCGCGTTGCTACGCCTTTTTTCGCGTAATTACGCCTTTTGATTCGCGTAATTACGCCTTTTAATTCGCGTTACTACGCCTTTATTCGCGTTATAACGCCTTTGCATTTTTATTTTTTATTTCATTTGACACTATTAGTCTTTCGTATTTATTTGTGTAAAATGTTATATTTATTTTTTCACTTTAATAGATATTTTCTAGTCTACTGTAAACAATTTTTATCTAAGGACAAATCAGTGACGTATGTTCACAAAATAAGACAAGAGGGTCATGATGACCCTAGATCACTCACCCGAGAAATATTTCCAACACAAGTGAATATTAGAGTATGCTCCTTGTCAAACATAAAGCATCTGGACTTTATGGTTTCTGAGAAAAAGGGGATTTTTCTTCAAATGTTCACAACATAAATCTTTATAAAAGTCATTACTAACACTAGGGCTATGACTCTTCAATGCAGGATCGAATCAGGCCATGTCTGTAAAAAAGATAAGTAATGATTATAATGCCTACCGGTGACAAAAGTTCACGTTTTGTTAATGTTATCATTCAGACCAGTTGATATATGGTAATATTGTACATTCAATGGGCAATAACTCTGTAATGTACTAAGGGATAATAACAGTTTAAAATGGTCGAAATACAAATCAATTCTGTTCAAATATTGATGTTTAAATGAAATTAAATGTACTGCTATATATCATACAGAAAAGGCAATATATGATTACTAAAACCCTCTAGAGGGCGTTAACTGTTAAATATGATAGTATCAGGCTGTTGTAAGTGTGGACCATGATCTTTTTATGATACAAGTACTGTGCAAGTTAGTTTCTATAGTAAAAACTGAAGCTGCTATCGTGCGGACAAACCAATTTCGGACGACGCGTGACGACAACAGATGGGCGGACGGACGACGCGTGACGACAACAGATGGGCAGACGGACGACGGAAAGCCCATTCGGAACTGCCTCGGCTACTATCTATAATATCATTATCCGAAGATTGACGGAAAGGGCCGAGTAGTTGCGATTGCGGAAAGCCATGATCCGCATGAAACTCCATTACAGAAAAAATGAAATGATAAGAGTGAAAGTTGCAACAAAGTTCTAGTACAAAAGAAATCAACATAAAGCAACACACGATTGTCTCAAACAAATATACACAAAAAATTAATTTCATTTTACAAATGTATTTAACTTATCAAATTAAAAAAAGAAAACCCAATAAGCTCTGCTTTTTTCGAAATAAAACGTTGTTTTTGTTTTATGTTAATACCGCTGTTATTGACTGAATCTATCATTGCTAATTTACATATTTTGCGTTTCCAATTACTTGACAGCCTGGTACAACGGCAGATAAGAAATCGCTTTTCCTAGATATATAAAATTCAATGATTTATGATTTTACCATGTGTTACTCAGCATGAACAGTTGGTAAACTAAAATATAGTAAACATACGTACTTTTAACATTATGTTTTTATAAAACGCTTTACGTTTCATTTGACCCAGAAAACTCCCGGAAATCATTATGACTCTTTTTAAAAAAACCCCTTTCAGCAATTATTATGACTTTTAAAAAAAACCCACACAGTTACACTGGTATTTTAGAGGGCAAAAATAGCCTAGAGTGGAAAAAATATCACGAATTATAGGAAGTAATAAAACGTGTAGTATCATCATAACTCGTATGTTTTAATAATTTTCTTTCTCAAAATCGCGAAAATGGGGGATTTAATTGAATTTGTGAGTCAGTCTCTAAATTACGTGATCTAAAAGCCAGTTCTTTACTACTGCAGATATGCTCAGATATTACGTCACTAATGAAAACAGAATACGGAGACATCACGTGACTTATATTCAGCTAAAACACTCAGACACCACGTGGCTGATTCAGCAAGACCACTCAAAATCTCATGACTTATTCAGCTAAATCACTCAGACACCGCGTGGTTGATTCAGCCAGACCACTCAAACATCTCGTGACTTTTTCAGCTAAATCACTCAGACACAGTTGACAGTGGAAAAATTATCGGGACTGTATTCTTAGACTTAAAGAAAGCCTTTGATTTGGTTGACCATGAAATACTTTTGCATAAACTTAAACTTTATCATTTTTCTGAAAATGCCGTTAAGTTTTTTATGTCATATCTTTCTAACAGAATACAACTGGTTAAGATAGGTAATCTACAATCTCAGACAGTGAAAATAATTTCCGGTGTTCCACAAGGCTCAATATTAGGACCTTTATTATTTCTAATATACATAAATGACATAGCTTTCATTGGTAATGATATGAAAATTGATTTATACGCAGACGATTCTACTCTTTATGAGTCCGGAGAAAATATATCAAAAGTAGAAATAAAACTACAAGATCATTTAAATAACATTGACAAATGGTGCAAAATAAATAATATGGCCTTAAATCCAGATAAAATCAAAATGTATGGTAATAGGAACAAGACAAAAAGTAAATATTATGAGAAAAATTTTAATTCTTTGATAAATAAATAGCCTTTGAAAATGTAATTCAAAAAAATTGGGGTTTTCTAAACAACTTAAAAAAGCACTTGCAAATTGAAAGTTTGTAAAAAAATTAAAGAAAAATTTGCCTTTTTGAAAAAAAAATGTATTTTTTTTCACTTTATATGAAAATTTTTTTTTTTACAATGCATATATATCCCTTTCTACCTTCTTCCCCCCTTTGCGAAAATTGCTGAAGGTCCTTTTTACAGCACAGGGCCCTTCTCTGCTCAAAAAAAAACGATGGGAAACAACAGTAAAAAATTATTTTAAAAAGGAAAGGTTTAAATGAAAAATTAAACGGAAACTAGAAAGTTTTATTATTTCTGATTTGCTGTCCCCTTTTTTATGTACCCCAAATTACAAAACTACAAAAAATCAAAATGTTTTACCCTTCCCCTCACCCCGAAATCTTCGGCTGAATGACCTTGGTTTTTTTTTATCAAACATTATCTAAAATTTATTTTCAATTTAAACTTCGACAAATGGAGTACATGTCAAAATAATTAAAAATTTATAAAAAACCCTCCTTTCGTTTGCAGCGCACGGGTCCTTCTTTATTTGAATTTTTTAACAGGGACCCCCTCATTTTTAAAAAACTAGGTTTTACCAATCAGAAAATGCTTTTTTTTCGTTAAACGTTAAGTAGTAAAAAATTTTTCAAAATAAGAAAACATCATGGGCTTTTTAGCTAAATACTTGAACCCCCAAAATTGCTATTCAGCCAGACCCTCAAACATCTCGTTAAATTATTCATCTAAATCACTCTGCCCACTTGATATTCCCGCCCCCTAAAACTTCTTATTTTTCCTAAAACCCTTTGACACCAGTGAATGTTCAGTTAAAACCACTCACATTGTGCTTATCAGCTAAATCACTCTGACACCACGTGACTGATTCAACCAGACCACTCAAACATCTCGTTACTTATTCAGCTAAATCACTCAGACACCACGTGGTTGATTCAATCAGACCACTCAAACATCTCGTGACATATTCAGCTAAAACTCTTAGACACCACGTGGTTGATTCAATCAGACCATTCAAACATCTCGTGACATATTCAGCTAAAACTCTTAGACACCCCGTGACTGATTCAACCAGACCACTCAAACATCTCGTTACTTATTCATCTAAATCACTCTGACACCACTTGACTGATTCAGCCAGACCACTCAAACATCTCGTTACTTATTCAGCTAAAACATTCTTAGTTTAATAATATTTTATTTTATAAATATACACACAATATACAATTAAATAATTTTACAGACATAATCAAGTGTACATACAAAACTAAAACATTCAGACACCACTTGACTGATTCAGCCAGACCACTCAACATCTCGTGACTTATTCAGCTAAAACACTTAGACACCACTTGACTGATTCAGTCAGACCACTCAAACATCTCGTGACTTATTCAGCTAAAACACTTAGACACCACGTGACTGATTCAACCAGACCACTCAAACATCTCGTGACTTATTCAGCTAAAACACTTAGACACTACGTGACTGATTCAACAGACCACTCAAACATCTCGTGACATGTTCAGCTAAAACACTTAGACAGTACGTGACTGATTCAACCAGACCACTCAAACATCTCGTGACATATTCAGCTAAAACTCTTAGACACCACGTGACTGATTCAGTCAGACCACTCAAACATCTCGTGACTTATTCAGCTAAATCACTCTGACACCACGTGACTGATTCAACCAGACCACTCAAACATCTCGTTACTTATTCAGCTAAATCACTCAGACACCACGTGGTTGATTCAATCAGACCACTCAAACATCTCGTGACATATTCAGCTAAAACTCTTAGACACCACGTGGTTGATTCAATCAGACCACTCAAACATCTCGTGACATATTCAGCTAAAACTCTTAGACACCCCGTGACTGATTCAACCAGACCACTCAAACATCTCGTTACTTATTCAGCTATAACACATATTAGACACAACATGACTTATTTAGCCAGAAAACTCGGAACTGTATTAACACTGTTGTCCTCGGAACAGTATGAACACTGTTGTCCTCGAAACTGTATGAACACTGTTGTCCTTGGAACTACTGTTGTCCTCGAAACTGTATGAACAATGTTGTCCTCGGAACTGTATGAACACTGTTGTCCTCGGAACTGTATGAACAATGTATGTCCTCGAAACTGTATGAACACTGTTGTCCTCGAACTGTTTGAACACTGTTGTCCTTGAAACTGTAAATGAACACTGTTTGTCCTCGAAACACTACTGTTGTCCTCGAAACTGTATGAACAATGTTGTCCTCGGAACTGTATGAACACTGTTGTCCTCGGAACTACTGTTGTCCTCGGAACTGTATGAACACTGTTGTCCTCGGAACTGTATGAACACTGTTGTGCTCGAAACTGTATGAACAATGTTGTCCTCGGAACTGTATGAACAATGTTGTGCTCGAAACTGTATGAACACTGTTGTCCTTGAAACTGTTTTGAACACTGTTGTCCTCGGAACTGTATGAACACTGTTGTCCTCGGAACTGTATGAACACTGTTGTGCTCGAAACTGTATGAACAATGTTGTCCTCGGAACTGTATGAACAATGTTGTGCTCGAAAACTGTATGAACAACTGTTTGTCCTTGGAACTGTTTGAACACTGTTGTCCTTGAAACTGTATGAACACTGTTGTCCTCGAAACTGTATGAACACTGTTGTCCTCGGAACTACTGTTGTCCTCGGACTGTATGAACACTGTTGTCCTCGGAACTGTATGAACACTGTTGTCTCGGAAACTGTATGAACAATGTTGTCCTCGGAACTGTATGAACACTGTTGTCCTCGGAACTACTGTTGTCCTCGGAACTGTTTGAACACTGTTGTCCTTGAAACTGTATGAACAATGTTGTGCTCGAAACTGTATGAACAATGTTGTCCTTGGAACTGTATGAACACTGTTGTCCTTCGGAACTGTATGAACACTGTTGTCCTCGGAACTGTATGAACACTGTTGTGCTCGAAACTGTATGAACAATGTTGTCCTCGGAACTGTATGAACAATGTTGTGCTCGAAACTGTATGAACACTGTTGTCCTTGGAACTGTTTGAACACTGTTGTCCTTGAAACTGTATGAATACTGTTGTCCTCGAAACTGTATGAACAATGTTGTCCTCGGAACTACTGTTGTCCTCGGAACTGTATGAACACTCTTGTCCTCGGAACTGTATGAACACTGTTGTCCTCGAACTGTATGAACACTGTTGTCCTCGGAACTGTATGAACAATGTTGTCCTCGAAACTGTATGAACAATGTTGTCTTCGAACTGTATGAACAGTGTTGTCCTCGAAACTGTTTATGAACAATGTTGTCCTCGGAACTACTGTTGTCCTCGGAACTGTATGAACACTGTTGTCCTCGGAACTGTATGAACAATGTTGTCCTCGAACTGTATGAACACTGTTGTCCTCGGAACTGTATGAACAATGTTGTCCTCGGAACTGTATGAACACTGTTGTCCTCGGAACTGTATGAACACTGTTGTGCTCGAAACTGTATGAACAATGTTGTCCTCGGAACTGTATGAACAATGTTGTCCTCGAAACTGTATGAACACTGTTTTGCTCGAAACTGTATGAACAATGTTGTCCTCGGAACTGTATGAACAATGTTGTGCTCGAAACTGTATGAACACTGTTGTCCTTGGAACTGTTTGAACACTGTTGTCCTTGAAACTGTATGAACACTGTTGTCCTCGGAAACTGTATGAACACTGTTGTCCTCGGAACTACTGTTGCCCTGCGAACTGTATGAACACTGTTGTCCTTGGAACTGTATGAACACTGTTGTCCTGCGAACTGTATGAACAATGTTGTCCTCGAAACTGTATGAACACTGTTGTCCTCGGAACTGTATGAACACTGTTGTGCTCGGAACTGTATGAACACTGTTGTCCTCGGAACTGTATGAACACTGTTGTCCTCGAAACTGTATGAACACTGTTGTGCTCGGAACTGTATGAACACTGTTGTCCTCGGAACTGTATGAACACTGTTGTGCTCGAAACTGTATGAACACTGTTGTCCTCGGAACTGTATGAACACTGTTGTCCTCGGAACTGTATGAACACTGTTGTCCTCGGAACTGTATGAACACTGTTGTCCGTTTGATGGTTTGTTAATTATATGCATAAACATACTGGTTGAAAAAAACACATATCTTGTTATATAACCGTAACATTTGTATCAGAAAAATATAATTTTATGCAATATCCGAATTACCAAGTACCTTCTAGTTTGCATGTATAACCAACTGAGTTCCTTGGTGGACATAGGGAGACAAGGTGTTTCCATTTTGAAGACGCATCTATCTTGCTATATATCCTTTTTATTTATCCGGGAAAAGTTCTTTCTGTTTTGAGGAAAAAACATGCAAAGTTCGAATTACCAACTACCTTCTGATTGGCAATTGGTGATTCTCGCGAATAACCAACTGAATCCCCTGGTAGACATAAGGAGAAAGGGTGTTTCAATGTTGAATAACACATCTTTCTTGCTGTATATGCGTTCTTTTTATTTCTGAAAAGTAGTTTTTCAGGGGAAAACAGACTACGTTCATATTACCAACTACCTTCTGGTTCGTAGTAGGAGGTTCACACAAATATTCAGCTGAGTCCCCTAGTAGACGTAGGGGGACGGGGTGATTACATTTGGTATATATAATTAATCCATCATGTCTTATATTTTTAATTTTTATTCTGAGAAATTATTTTCTCTTTTTACTGGTTGGAAGTTGGGGATTCACGCGAATTACTGACTAAGTCACGTGGTCGATATTTCCGTTTTTGAGGGGAAAACATGCAAATTTTGAATAACCAACAACCAGCTAGTAGGTAGTTGGTTAATCGAATATTTAACTACCAGCTAGTAGGTAGTTGGTTAATCGAATATTTAACTACCAGCTAGTAGGTAGTTGGTTAATCGAATATTTAACTACCAGCTAGTAGGTAGTTGGTTAATCGAATATTTAACTACCAGCTAGTAGGTAGTTGGTTAATCGAATATTTAACTACCAGCTAGTAGGTAGTTGGTTAATCGAATATTCAACTACCATCTAGTAGGTAGTTGGTTAATCGAATATTTAACTACCAGCTAGCAGGTTATTCGAATATCTCTCGATGCAAACGAGAAGTAGTGATAAAAGTTTGTTTTTTAATGTCTGGACAATTGTTTTCACAACGGCCCGGGAAATGAACCCATTGCTCGTAGGCTCGAATCTGGAGTTTCCGGCCTTTTTTAAACCTTATAGTATATTTTAAAGGGGCTCATATTTCACTTTTTTGTCATTTTTCCCCCGGGTCCGATACTCGTGCCTGTGGTATATACTAGGTATAATACGGCTGTCGTCGTGTTGAACGGTTGTGTACCCATTTGATTGTACGGTGTGATATTGCTTTATGCAAGACCTACCACTTTGGATATAATCATAAAGCTGTGTAACATTTGATTTGAGTCTAAGCGGACTGGTCATTATTCATTACCGGTATTTTGATATTTTATTATCTGTACTAGATTATGTAGATTCTATAAATTGTAAATAATTTACGACATTTTTTAATTGTACGGTGCACATTGTTGTTTTTGCTGCTGTATTATTGGTCATGCAATGGACTGGAGGCCTGGATTTGAAAGTTATTACCACATACATTTATATCATCATTTCTTTATCATTTCAGGTCCTAGCGTTCGTGGCATTATGTAATGCGCAGATGTTATGTGAATCAAATTTAGAGGTATGCTTATCCGCATTGTTATTTAAAAGCAAACAACTAAAATAATGTTTTATCAAGTAGAGAAAAATCAAATAAAATTTGTATATAAAAATAATATTGGGTACACACGTGCAAGGTAATACGACGTGGCACACACGTGTCAAACAATACCAATATGGTGCATTCGTTCCAAGCATTAAGATATGATAGAACGGTTCGAGACACACATGTGCAACACATTAAGATAGGGCGCATACATTCAAAGTAATACTGTTTAAAACAAAAAAGTAAAGCTCTTATAAATGATGTGGTATGACCCTCTGACAACAGCATTTGTTTTATGACATTTAATAAACACTGGTTATTTTTATATAAATTGAATTAAAGCTTTCTTTTTCAGTGCCCGGAGGATTCGTTCTGTTCGGGACATCCTAAAGCTGTTTCGAAGACTCCAAAGGTCAAAAAGATATGTGTTCCCTGTAAGTTGATCAAATCATCAAATTAAATCATCATAGGTTATCGCCGTGTTGAAAACACATGCATTAAAAAATTTTTGTTAATTAGTATGTTCATATAATATGTGGCTGTAATGCTATGATCCTTATCTGCTAAAAAACAACGTAATAAATCATGTGTGTTTATTTATCCAGGTGTAAAGATCTAAGGTTACATGAAATATTAATTCTATTCTAGGATATTATCATATTTTGTCATATATAATACATTTGTTTTATATAATTCCATCTTGTGTAGAGTAGTCAGAAACTGTATAGTATGCATTATTTACATCACGTTTCAAAGGAATGAAATGAGAAAGCCCTAGGATAAGTTCAAAATGAAACTATCAAATATTTCATCACCAATGATTAAATTAATCAATTTTATAAATAAGATAAACGTTTGATGTCATTATATATTTCTGAAAATGTTTCGGATGCATTTTTTGTAGAGTTTGTAACAAATCTTGTAATGTGGTTACACTTAGTGTCTCTTTATATGATACAAACTTGTTTTGTTTAGGCGACTGCAATGAAAAAGATCAGTGTTATTTTGGCGGTTTCAACAACTTGGAAATCCTTTGTGATTGTGCAGATAGCGGCTACACCGGAGCCACGTGCGAAACTCGTAAGTATATTAACCTTTATTGGGATACAATGTTAAATAAAAACAGTTTAAAGATTAAATTAATGTATTAATAGCAATTTTGAGCGCACCAGTGTCAATAGCGAACTATTGCGATGTGATGGCGGATACCCCGGCGTCTGTCGTCAACAACCCATTGATTGTCTATTCCCCTGAAAATTAAGATCGGAATTGCTTCTAATTGACTATGTGAACCCCTTTATAACAGCAATTTGCTAATAATTTCTATACCAATTGGCATCTTTGAGGAAACCCATAGTGATAAAAAATAGAACAAAAACTTTAAACATATTCTCGTGTATTAATGGATGGATTCAACTGAAACAGCAGGAGAAGGTACTGCAATTTGTCTTGTAAAACAAAACATGGTGTGTCATTATAGGGGTCACATTCTCTTTTGCATAAATGAACGCTTTATCACTTACCAGTAGTATAGGGGACGGTTTAGCGTCTCATATACTACTCTTACCTATATAAAAGCTATTTACTGATTATTTTACAAAGAAATTCTGGTGACCGAAGTAAATGCAAAGCCAGCATATTCCCCTGTTTGGATTTAAAATAATACCCGTTTATCTTTAGTCATTTTAAAGATGCCATATTTGTATAATTTTCCAGCTATAGATCTATGTGACCCCAATCCATGTCAAAATGGCTGAACATGCACATCTGACGGTGGTACCGTGTCGTGCGAGTGCGATCCTCTTTGGGGTGGAGAATTTTGTCATGTCAGTAAGTATCTTCAGTTTTAAAATTCAGAAGCTGTTTCAGAGTAATATATTTTTATTATGGTCTGTTCCCGATCCCCGATGAAAAGAACTTCGCATTACTCTTAATCAAATCGCCCAGTCATACAAAATGTACACGAGGCCTTATGAATGTAAAATCACAGACACTTGGGGGGGGGGCGGGGGGGGGGGGGGCTAAAAACGCATTTAAAATAAAATAAAATGTATATTTGTCAATCTCAGCGCCATGTACTTATCATACATATTATTAAAACTTAACATAAGCTGTTTTGAATATAAGTTATAATAATCCGTTGAAATATGAATTTAAATTTATATTTCAAAATTGGATCAGTAGTAAATGAAATGTTAAATTATATGTATGTATGTATGGGTGTAGTATGTGTAATATTATGGTTCATAAATTTAGTTCATTTGTGTACGTATAATGCAGTTATGTAAGTATATCTCAATTGTGAATGTATATTTCGGTTATGTATATTGTGTATGTTTAGTACAGTTATTTATGTATAGTGAAGTAATTTATGTATATTTCAGTTGTGTATGTTTAGTGCAGTTGTTTATGTATAGTGCAGTAATTTATGTATATTTCAGTTGTGTATGTTTAGTGCAGTTATTTATGTATAGTGCAGTAATTTATGTATATTTCAGTTGTGTATGTTTAGTGCAGTTATTTATGTATAGTGCAGTAATTTATGTATAATTCAGTTGTGTATGTTTAGTGCAGTTGTTTATGTATAGTGCAGTAATTTATGTATATTTCAGTTGTGTATGTTTAGTGCAGTTGTTTATGTATAGTGCAGTAATTTATGTATATTTCAGTTGTGTATGTTTAGTGCAGTTGTTTATGTATAGTACAGTAATTTATGTATATTTCAGTTGTGTATGTTTAGTGTATGTTGTTTATGTATAGTACAGTAATTTATGTATAATTCAGTTGTGTATGTTTAGTGCAGTTGTTTATGTATAGTACAGTAATTTATGTATATTTCAGTTGTGTATGTTTAGTGTAGTTGTTTATGTATAGTACAGTAATTTATGTATAATTCAGTTGTGTATGTTTAGTGTATGTTGTTTATGTATAGTACAGTAATTTATGTATATTTCAGTTGTGTATGTTTAGTGCAGTTGTTTATGTATAGTACAGTAATTTATGTATATTTCAGTTGTGTATGTTTAGTGCAGTTGTTTATGTATAGTGCAGTAATTTATGTATATTTCAGTTGTGTATGTTTTAGTGCAGTTATTTATGCATATTGCAGTAATTTATGTATATTTCAGTTGTGTATGTTTAGTGCAGTTGTTTATGTATAGTGCAGTAATTTATGTATAATTCAGTTGTGTATGTTTTAGTGCAGCTGTTTTTGTATAGTACAGTAATTTATGTATAATTCAGTTGTGTATGTTTAGTGCAGCTATTTATGTATAGTGCAGTAATTTATGTATAATTCAGTTGTGTATGTTTAGTGCAGCTGTTTATGTATAGTGCAGTAATTTATGTATATTTCAGTTGTGTATGTTTAGTGCAGTTGTTTATGTATAGTACAGTAATTTATGTATAATTCAGTTGTGTATGTTTAGTGTAGTTGTTTATGTATAGTGCAGTAATTTATGTATAATTCAGTTGTGTATGTTTAGTGTAGTTGTTTATGTATAGTACAGTAATTTATGTATATTTCAGTTGTGTATGTTTAGTGCAGTTGTTTATGTATAGTACAGTAATTTATGTATATTTCAGTTGTGTATGTTTAGTGTAGTTGTTTATGTATAGTACAGTAATTTATGTATAATTCAGTTGTGTATGTTTAGTGTAGTTGTTTATGTATAGTACAGTAATTTATGTATAATTCAGTTGTGTATGTTTAGTGTAGTTGTTTATGTATAGTGCAGTAATTTATGTATATTTCAGTTGTGTATGTTTAGTGCAGTTATTTATGTATAGTGCAGTAATTTATGTATAATTCAGTTGTGTATGTTTAGTGCAGTTGTTTATGTATATTGCAGTAATTTATGTATATTTCAGTTGTGTATGTTTAGTGCAGTTATTTATGTATAGTGCAGTAATTTATGTATATTTCAGTTGTGTATGTTTAGTGCAGTTGTTTATGTATAGTGCAGTAATTTATGTATATTTCAAATGTGTATGTTTAGTGCAGTTATTTATGTATAGTGCAGTAATTTATGTATATTTCAGTTGTGTATGTTTAGTGCAGTTATTTATGTATAGTGCAGTAATTTATGTATAATTTAGTTGTGTATGTTTAGTACAGTTGTTTATGTATAGTGCAGTAATTTATGTATATTTCAGTTGTGTATGTTTAGTGCAGTTGTTTATGTATAGTGCAGTAATTTATGTATATTTCAGTTGTGTATGTTTAGTGCAGTTGTTTATGTATAGTGCAGTAATTTATGTATATTTCAGTTGTGTATGTTTAGTGCAGTTATTTATGTATAGTGCAGTAATTTATGTATATTTCAAATGTGTATGTATAGTTCAGTAGTTAGTGTTAGTGATGTTTATTGTGTTTTCGTTTTCATGAATGTTATGTATACATAATATAATCAGATGTCTGCTCGATACTGGTTTTAATCACTGTTAAAATACAATTTATTTATATTTTCAGTTCAGAATTAAAGAGAAAACACAGAAGTTATGACATCTTTAAAACATTATGTTGGAAATAACACAGCGAATTATAACAAGGAAAACAAAACGTATCTAATAATTCAAAAGATCTTTTGTAAAAGAATATCTTGTAAATATTGATTTCAAAAATAAAATTTAAAAAAAATCTCATTTTTTGTATTACTTATTTTCGTTAAAAATACATGCCTGCATGATCCGGACAGACAGACAGACGGACAGTTTATATATACATGTATCATACACCACGCAATATAAAGCATATGTGCTGTGTCAAGAATGTGGTGATCTAATTAAAACGAAAGTTGGTTTGTCGTTATGAATTGGGGATATAATTTTATTAGACATGTAATCAAAGCGTAATACTAAACATTGTGTTCACCGCCATAAAAAGTTAGGAAAATGATATCCTGAAAATATAACTACATGTACATTCAATTCTGAAAATAGAGGCGAACCATTCCAATGTTTAAACCATGTTCGGCGAAAGTTCCGACAATATTTCTGTAAATCGATTTTCATGCTTGATAACACATGTATTAGTATTCCCAATATATACCAATAGATAATAAATGGTAACAATTCGAAGTATTATATCATGTTCAGGGTTCATCCGCCCTTTCGTGTACAGTGAGTACAGCACCCGTGCATGTCACCAAACAATATATGAGCCGCGTCACGACAAAACCAACATAGTGCGTTTGCGATCCGCGCAGTCTGATCAGGATCCATATTGTTCGCTGCCAATTCTCCTTTTGTAACAGAACTGGAACAGCATGGATCCTGATCAGACTGCGCGGATGCCCAGGCTGGTCTGGATTCATGCTGGTCGCAATTCCACTATGTTGGTTTTGTCGTGACACGGCTCATATATTGTACTTAAAGAGGCGTTTAGAAATCCAAGAAATAATTCATCTGATCATTAAGCAAAAGGCAACATTTGAAGGTCAAACTCAAATAAATCCCTAAAATAATAATAATAATAAAAGAAAAGATAGGAACGGCCTCAAATGTTTTAACTATTATAATTATGATAATGATCGTGGATATCAACAATAATATAACTGTGCCAGTTACACCTACCTTCAAAGTGGAGAAGAAAAGCAATCACAATGATCTTGTTTTAATTTGTCCTGATCACTGCTGAAGTGAGTTTAGAATAAAAGAGCCAGTCGCCCACTTCCCCCTTTAATTCAAAACGATTTTTTTTGCGTTTTCTGTAAACAGTTTTGAAAAGAAGTTAATTTAGTCACTCTACCTGCAGACCATATGTCATGCAATCAATTATACGAGCAGAAACAGGCATTTTGTAAGTAAAGTATATGAGCTCAAAAACAAATAGATTTTTTCTGTTATATTTGTTCTTTCAAGCGTTCATAAAGGGGGGTGATTTTCTACACAAAACTGGCGAAATGATTTAAAATTGTAAAAAATAAAAATATTGTCAAGTATTGTCAATATATTTTCAAATTTCGGTTTGACAAAACTTACATATAATTAACACATTTTATTTATATTTTGATTTAAAAAAGTTTGTAGATTTAAAATTCTTATTTTATTGTGTTTGCTTAGTTACAAATTGTCTGTACTATTACGGTCTTTCAAGTAGATATGAAAAGACCCTGTTTCTAATGTTTATGCATTTTTTTCCAGTCAAATTAAGTGAACATAACTGATATACAAAAGTATTTGTCATCATCATCATCACATACAACTCGTATTTCTTATCGGTGGCCGATTAAAGAGAAAGTGATATAAAGTTATCAAAAGTCGACAACATCTTCATCGAGATGATTTGACGGGCGTGCGTGCGCACGTGTACGCGCGCGCGTGTGTTATTTAATAAAACAGGGAAAAGAGAAATATAACAATAGTTTTAAAAGAGATAGCACATTGTTTAGTCAATAAGCATACATTTATATATACAGGTACTATTGTAAAGAAACAGAAATACATAATTATAAGAACAAAAATGGTTTATATCATTGGAAAAAATATGTTTATGTTCTTATATTATAAAACATTTTTACAAGTTTGCTTTAAGAATGTTCCTTTCAAACTTCTATAAATATAACAATTAAAATTAAATGATTTACACAGCACAGGGTGGATACCAACATGTTTATTGAATAATATACTACACCATGGTTCTTGAAGGAGTTCTTTCTCAAACAAGTAGATACAGTTGGGTATGTTACATGACTTTTATAATTTACAAGGAATCACTGAGAGAGTCATTTTCCAGGCCGGAATCCTCGTCCTCTAGGTTAACCTCTTCACTGACTTCTCCAGTACGTTCTGTGGCACGAAGCTCTGTAACCATACAATCAGAAGCTCTCTTGGTAGGAACTATCATACGAACGATCTTTTTCTGTTGGTTGTCGTCTGCTTTGTGTTGTTCTACATCAGATTTGGTACCACGTGCGCTGAATCTAAACAGGCGCTTGACAAAATCGTCTGTTGTATCAGCCTCGTTTTGGATTTTCTGCGGAAGTGACGTACTCACATTCGAAAGATTCCACAAGGATGACAGCACAAGATCTTGACTGAAATATGTCGGATAGGCAGGATATGACTGCACAAACATGGGGTGACATGTAGACACGTGATGTTGACCGGATGTCGAGGTCATTTCTGGATGTCTGTTTACTATCTGAAATAAAAAAAAAGAATATTATAAGTAGCAGATCTAAGGTTTATGAACTAACTAATGTGTAGTTAATTAAATAGTGATTTTAGTTGATCATGTATACTTTAAGTGCACGGCTACCCGTAATCAAGGTTATGCATTCAAAGTAGAGTTCCTTCTTCATCAACAGTCGCCACTTTCCCAAACTATCGTAACTTAGCTTAGTGACTAGTTAATACAACAATGATCATTTTATCATTAATGAGCCGCGTCACGACAAAACCAACATAGTGGGTTTGCGACCAGCATGGATCCAGACCAGCCTGCGCATCCGCGCAGTCTGATCAGGATCCATGCTGTTCGCTTACCAACCCTATTACAAGTAGAGAAACTGATAGCAAACAGCATGGATCCTGATCAGACTGCGCGGATGGGCAGGCTGGTCTGGATCCATGCTGGTCGCAAACCCATTATGTTGGTTTTGTCATGACGCGGCTCATTTAATCATCTTTGAATATTTCAGCTAATATTTCATATATATGTTGAAATTTCGGAAACATTTAAGATAAAGAAGATGAAGTATTTAACGTGTATATATGCTGAATTACAAATTTAGAATATGATAAAGTTTAACATCTTTGTTTAACCAAATTTGAAACACCAGGGCTTCTGTACTTATACCAGAAATTATATGATGTACATGTATCTCCATACTAGTACAAACTTTTCAGTATTTATTAATTTATTCGGGAAATATACGTAAACGCATACTATATTGTCACATGTATTAACATGCATATAAAACACTCTCAAATGCAACAATAATTATAAAATTAAGAAGTATATTTTATGTTTCCCTAGCATTGCTCATTAAGCTACAAGCTTATTTCCAATAGGGTTCAATTACTGTAATAAAACACACAATATTCTTTTTTAAAATTTCTTTTGAATGATCAACTTACTTTTAGATCTTGATAATTTTCTGTATCAAATTCTACCCGCTGTCTTTTGGTCACAATGGAATCAAGGCACGTGTCACTAGAGTTACGGCGTTTGTTTGCGTTACTTGTCACACCAGGACAGACGTCACATGACTTCCGGTGTTTGTTGTTCCGGGCACGTCTGTTTTGGAACCACACCTGGGAATAGATATTCATTCAAATAAGCTTAATAAAGAATATAAACATAGCTGCAAATATTTAAGCCATAAGCTTTTTTTTCAGACATTTTACCAATAACTTATGACTCTAAATATTCCTTGGCATTTATCATTTTTAGTTTAAATCCATATAACAAAAGAGCAAAATTCAAACTATATTCCATAAAACAATATACTTTAGAACAACGACATTGAAATAGTGGGTTTACAATCATTGATGTGACTAAAAATTCATCTGTTTAAGCGGCATCAAAATAGAATAGATTCTTTAAGAGTGTGAAACAATGTAAAATATATTCCAGCATTTTAATTTTACAATGAACAGAAAAAGGCACATGTCGGTATAAAACTCGATAATTAACAAAATGAACACTTTATTTTGAAAAGCAAGGTTATTAAGATATTCTTAAACTTAGGAACTAGATAGTTGTCACATACCTGAACACGTGCCTCTGGGACACCGATTTCAGCTGCTATCACTTCCCGCCGCCGGATGTCGGGGTATTTACCACGTTCAAATTCTTGTTCCATATACTTTACTGCCGACACAGAAAATATCGTTCTTGTCCGGCGGCGCCTGGCTGTCTGATTAGTTTCACTTTGATGCGGAACTGAAAATAAATGAAAATATTTCAATATACATGTATAA
Organism: Ruditapes philippinarum; assembly: GCF_026571515.1. Lineage (NCBI taxonomy): Eukaryota > Metazoa > Mollusca > Bivalvia > Venerida > Veneridae > Ruditapes > Ruditapes philippinarum. Next base: position 198,626 of record NW_026852389.1, on the reverse strand, counting down.
TCTGAGACTATTTTACTTGATTTTGCAAAGGGGTCGTTACAAATAACAAATAATGATAAATAAATAAATACTGTAAACGACATAAAAACATAATAATTTTTTTATAGAGCAGAGTTTATTAAAAAACACTTTTATTATACATTCTAACACTCACGTGATTTTGTCACTATAGACAAAGAAGGAAAAAAGACGGTGTTAAAGTGCCAATAAACACTGGTTAGGGACTACTTGTATATGCGGCTGTTATGTTTTCAACCTCGATTATATAGAGGAAATTTGTTTAGTTCAGTGTAAGATCGGAATATATACTTAAGGACAATGAAAACGCACGCCCGCACTAAATGCATTTAATTACATAAAAACAAAACACTAACGATTCCATTAGATATATATCATAACTTTAATACAAAACGCAAACTTAACAACTGAAAATAATTCAAAATGTTTAAAATCTAATGTACACCAGTAAAACGAAGAACCTAAGGTGAAAATCCCAAAATCACAACTTTTTCATGACAGTAATGCAAACTTTAACTAAGGCAAAAACCAAATGAAAAATCCAAAACAAAGTCACTTCATAAATGTCTATTCGTAATGCCACCGTCGGGATCTTAAAAACAACAATGTCCTCCATCAGCGTCTCGTACAGATGTACATCGTCGCCTCATAGACCGTACGGTTCCGATAGTCGCCTGTGGAATATGACGCCATTCGGCCTGTAGTGTAGTGCAAAAACGCTGGTGAAGCCGAGAAATTGAAGACTGTTAGACACCAAAACGGTTTGCGCTTTGTTTGTAAGATAGACAAGACCGAATCTGTGCTAAATCTACTACTAAATCATACATTAACGCCACAGATTTGACCCATATCAGTTAATAAATATTTTAACAAAATGGCGCCAATCCGTAAGCAGCGTAATGCACTCATTTTCACTTAAGTACGACATTTCATGTCTTCAATGTTCTATGAAAATTTTAGGAGATACATAAGCCCGAACATTCTTGTAAAATATTTTAACAACTGGTACTGCATCAAAACTTTTATTTGAGCGCAAGTTTACTAGCCTATTGTATTTGTTAAATCTTGCTTGTGACAATTGCTTTTGCAAGGAAGGGGTACGAAAAAAGGCATGTCTTCAACTAAATCGAAGTATGTTTCATTGCACGTATCTTCGTACAAAGAGTCGTGGTTAAAAGTAAACACAGCTTATTTTCTTTATTCTTTTGCAGATTTTGACATATAAAACTGTTTTTGATATTACGAAAATTAATTTTCTCAAAATCAAATTTGAATTGCTTGTCTTCAAAGTCGAAATCATTTACGAGCCCTAATTGCAAAACAATGTTTATCATACAATGTAACGTATTACTGGTTATTTCAATAGCAATATTAAGTCTACAGTAATATAGTTCACATAAATTATGGAGATTAAGAGTATCTGTGTAACCATTTTGTAAAGGATTTCACGTTAATTTGGATTTTACATGCGTAATTTTTACAATATCATTTACGAGGCTCATCAATACCATGCTTTTTACAATATATTTTCAATTATTTCAATGTTATAATATTTCAGATATCCAAAGCGGATATTTGTCTTGCTTGTAATCTGTCATTCATGTAAACCATTCCACAATTTATGGATACTCACTTTCATAAACGAATACATTTAAACTTATAATACAACCACAAAAAATGAAATGAATTTACTTCAACGAGTGCAATAAATTCAGTAATGAACTTACACGAATTTAATATTCTATTTATCACATACCCAAAATAAAGACCCTTTAAAGTGAAATAAGAGTCATTTTTCATTGACGCGTCTATAGTATAACGCTAACATTTAGCGCGTCTTTACAATATGTTTGTATAACGCTAATGACGTCACGTCAAAATATATGCACGGCCGTGCAATACCATATTTACGGAGTCGCAAAATCGGCACGGGTGTGTGATAAAGAAAATTATATAACAGTGGTTTTCTCAAAGAAAGTGATATTTCTATGAGAAAAATTATTTGTTTTGATTTGTACTATTCGTTTACACTAGCTTGGATTTTATGCAGATCTAGCAATTTTGTTGAACTTCTAAGACTATTTATACGATCTTTCACTCATTTTTGACTATTTTCTGTTCAATTGCTTAAATATTGTTGATATGGCCCAACCTTGCCAAAGGAATATCTGCTCCGTTTCATGAATAAATATAAGTTAATCTTAAAGCATTATGAATATATATATCAAAGTATTTACATTTCTTTCTGTCAATCCATAGCATCTGGAGACTGGGTCACTTACGGGACAATTGAAAATCATTTACGAGTCCTTAATAAATTGTCAATATATGAGATGACGTAAATTATTTCACATTTGACAATTGAATAATAAATAAATTGGTACTTTCAAGAATTCGTCGGTAATTTTCACATTTTCTTACTCGTCCATTGTATGGATCTGTGGATTTTGTAAGGTTATTCATTTTAAAAAATGAGATTTAAGCATATTCGATATGAAATGCATTTCCATGAGTTGTTTTTAAAAAAAATGTATTTTTGTCAGTTTAATAATTGATTCTCATTTCCAGATGTTCATACAAATAGATGATAGAAAGTTTATTTTAAGATCGCCATACCATATGCACAAATTTAAGGACCATTGTCTCGAAAATGACTAAATTTATTTTCTGGTTCTATCTAGAAAACCTGTCAGGGGGGGAAATCTAGGACATCTGTACTGGTAATATTTTATATTTAAGATGTCGAGATACTTATAATTTTGGAATGGAATAGAATTTTAATATACAAGAAAGTTCATTTTTCAGTTCTAGAATTTATGAAATGTCGTAGTTATGAGAGAATGAGTGAATGACGTCATCATAAGTAAACAACTCATTCATAAACGAGCTGAAGTTATTTCATACATAAAATAATGATAAATGGGGAACTGATGTAAACACAATACGACTTGAGTCTTAATTGTTGAAAATTTGATAAAATAACGTTTTTATCTTAATATTTCTTTTGTTTAATAATTTCGATATCTTCGCAACAGTAGGGTGCGAAAATCGAACAGCGCTTTACGAAAATCGGCACCGGAAGTTATTTCCGCTTGAGAAAAACCCATCTGAGATCTTCCTTATTTCATCGTGTTAGAATCGAAATAATATCGGTCTGTGCAGTGTTTATCGGCTATTTAAAACCGGTTTTGTCGTTTTGATGTGAAAAATTAACCACTCAGGCCTACGGCTTTCGTGGTCAACTCATACGCATCAAAACTCCAAACCGGTGTTAAATAGCCGATAAACACCGCTTAGACCGATGTTATTTCTTAAGTACAAAACAGAGCAGGACAGTGGGATATTTTATACATCGCTTATACTGACAAAATTTAATTGTTGGAAATGCGGAATATTTATCTACATAATTACTTCTGAAAAGTTTATAAACATAATGAAAATAAGACAATCCTGAATGGAGAACAAGCTAGTCAAAACCTATTTTCAGTAATTCCACACAATAAAGTGACAAACATGAATAAATGTACACATTGAGGGTCAACAAGCAGTTAAGTTACACAGTATGTATGGTTATACTAATTAAACTGGTTAAACTAACTAAACTCACGTTATAGAAGTAAATAACTTAATATCAAAATGTATATTTTCAAGTATCAAGTATTTGGTAAAAGTCAGAACTTGTCTCTACATTTATCAAACATATGTGTAAAATTAAATACAAATATAATCAGACGGCAGTTATATCAAAGTGCTTAATGTACAGTATGTTATACATGTATAACTATCAAGAAATTATTAATGCACGACGGATTATTTATAACAGAGGCAAAAAGATTATATTTTTTTTGTATGCAGTTGTAAAGGAATGACACTTTTTATATATAGTGAAAAATGAATCAATTTTGATAAAAGAACAATAATTGAGTTGATTAATATTGTTTAAACCTTATCAGCGTCCTTTTTTTTTAGAAATCTCACAATCAAAATACATAGTCGTACTTAAAATAGTTCAATAAGTTTATTTTCAATATTCCATATGGCTATAGCCTATATAGCCCATGAGGATATACAATGCATTATATATGGCAAGACAGTATATATAGCATAAATGTACAAAACAATTTAAACAGCGGTTCAAACAGTTTTTTCATATATCATTATTATAATGTTGTACACGTTTTCACTTATAATGTTACAAGTTAACCATTTATCGTACACAGGACTGAGGAATGATACACGATTTAGCAAGATAACCAGGTGTTAGAGTAAATAATCTTAACTACGGGGGACCAACATTATATGTTTCACCGAAATATGCATATGTTTAAAAGATATGTTGATTTACGGAAAAACATCCTATATGAGGTCATTATTAAACGGTACAGTGGTTGGATCTTTCGGCGCAGACAAATGCTCGCTGCAAATAATTATAATGATTTAAGAATATCTTACCACCACCTAAAAGAACAACAACAATTAAAATTATTTAAAAAACTATTTTATCGACGCTCATTTCAGTGAACCACACGAACTGATATTTTCACCCTTTTTAAAAACTCTACATAATTATATAAAATACAAATAAATCACTGCAAAACGACGTTATGTTTTTAATATTTAGTGTATGATAGTATCTGCTTTCTAATATACAATGTGTCGTTTAGTTTTTAAATTATTTATATGAATGAAAATTTATATTTTATAAATAGTCGATTTTCTAGAGGTAAATGTAGATGATTTACCAAAGTAAATGTGTCACGAAACATTTGGACAACACTAAATTCATTGAATAAAATTGACATGACTGGATCTTTATAGAATTGTTGTACATTAACACATTATCAACACCTCAAATGAAGCCAGTATGTTAACATTATCAAATCTTAAATCCGATTAAATTATCTAATTTTACACATATAGTGTCACTCAAAAGTACTATGTCACCATAGTAGTGTCACTACCAGGTAATAGGCTTGAGCCCAGTCTTAGCCGGCTAATGATTTTATCAATTTTGGTATTGTTTGAATATTTTATTGGTCTTTTAAGGCTGACTGTAGTATTTACATGTTTAATTTTTGGAAGATTATCATTTATTTCTTTTTGCCACTTAGATAAAATATGTTGGCGTATTATGGAATATATTTCAGTGGGGGAGAGTGGTATAGGTTCTGTTACACTGCTGAATTTTAGGCCTGCTTTGGCCGCCATGTCCGCCTGTTCGTTACCATAGATACCTATATGTGCTGGACACCAAACAATGGTTACCATTTTACCTACATTTAGGCATTTATTGTATAATATATAGATTTCTTGTAAAAGTTCTGGTCTTGACTGACTATTATTTGATTTCAGTGAGACCAATGATGATAAAGAATCAGAGAAAATGACAACTTTATTGTGATTGTTGTCATTTATCCAGCACAAAGCATTCCTAATTGCAAGTAGCTCAGCCGTATAGATGGATGTTTTATTTGTTAACCTGTCAATTTTTTCATATTGCTGGGAAGGGATTACTACGGCTGAGGCTACTTTGCCAGAGTCCGGGTCTTTAGATCCATCTGTGTATATATGTGTTTGACCTGAATATTTTTCATAGTATATTTGTACTTCTGATCTTGCGAGGTGCGGAAGATCAGTTTTGTTCACTATAGATGTTAGATGTGTATCAACTATGGGTGGCGAAAGGGTCCAGGGCGGAACCTCAGCAGGCCGCCGTTCAGCAATGTCAATACCTTTAAGGCCGCACCCCTCCGCCAGAAGGTCAGTACTGACCCCAAAGGGAAGGGCGGGGTCCTTAAACTTGGATTTACAGAAATAACCTTCCCCTAAAACACCATGCACGGGATTATTAGCCTTATTACTTTTAATCCGTGCATAGTATTTTAGGGTTTGTTCCTGTCTTCTCAAATGTAGTGGTGGTATACCGGCCTCAAGTTCCAGGTCTCGGGCTGGGGTTGATCCCAGGGCCCCCAGGGCCAACCTGAGAGCAGCATTTTGGATACGGTCCAATTTATTAAGGAAGCTGGGGCATGCACTAGAATAGTGCCGAAATCTGTGCCTTTTAACATTCTCATGACATTTAAATCCTTTTGACACCTGTTGACCAGATCTTGAATATGTTGCCCGAAAGTTAATTTTTTGTCCAAAAGTATGCCTAAAAATCGGGCAACTTTAACAAATTGAATTGGTGTACTGCCTAAAGATACGTTCAAAGTGTGCTCTTTTTGATTTCCAAATAAAATTGCTACTGTTTTTGTCTCAGAAATTTGAAATCCCCATTTTTTTGCCCATCCCCATAGAGAGTCCATGCCAGCCTGTGCACATTGGGCTAGTTTTACCAAATTGGACCCTGTCTTCCAACAGCTTGAATCATCAGCAAATTGGCTAATAACCATACCAGAGCCAGAGAGGGCCTCTGGTAGACCATTGATTATTATAGAAAATAGCAACGGTGAGAGGATCGAGCCTTGCGGAGTGCCCCGCTCCACAGGCTCAAGGTCAGACATAAACCCTTCTACCCGGACCGATATCTTTCTGCCCTCAAGGAAGGACCTGATATACCGAAAGCAAGACCCTGTCACTCCATATTCTTTTAGTTTAAATAATACTCCGAAATGCCATGTTAGGTCAAAAGCTGCAGTAAGATCCAGAAAAATTGCTAGCACTGACCGTGATCTGTTTTTTGCATAGGTCACGTCATGCTGCAGTCGAGCCAGCTGATCCAAAGTGCTCCTGCCCTTTCGGAAGCCAGATTGAAAGGGGTTAATTATATTTTTTGATTCTAGTAAATGTTCTAAACGTGCCTTGACCATTCCCTCAAGCAATTTCCCTGAGTGAGATGTAAGGCTTATTGGTCTGTAAGATTTTGGTTCATTTTTGTTTTTGCCATTTTTGTATATAGGAATGACAGTGGCCTCCCTCCAAGCATTGGGGTATATTCCCTCAGACCACACCCTATTGTATAGCCTTAACCATATTTCAAGCACACTGTCTGGTAGGTGCTTGAACATCTGGTAAGAAAGCACATCCTTGCCCGCGGCAGAATCTCGCCTCGCATTTAAGCAAGATTTAAGTTCCGAAAGGCTGAATTGTAAATTAAGAGGCGAGTTATCTTCCCCCGGCTCATAGACCGAATCCTTGTTTTGTGACTCAAACTCTGCCTGATATTGAAGAGTTTCCGGTAACATGTTTGAGTCACTGGAGACCTGTTTGTAGTGTTTAACAAGGAATTGAGCCTTTTCAAGGGGTGTTTTTGCTATATCATTATTTAATTTTAATAGTGGTACAGGATTGGAAGCTATCCCTTTAATTCTATTAATTTTTTGCCAAAATATTCTTGCACTACATTTTGTTACTGAAACAGTCTCACAGAATTCTATCCAGTTTTGTTTTTTAGCTTCCAATATTGTTTCTTTACATTTTAGTTCAGTTTGTTTGAGATTATTGAAATTTTCAGGACTTATATTTCTTTTCAGTTTATTTAAAGCTATTTTTCTATCCTGTACCACTTTCTTACATTCATTATTCCACCATGGGACAAGTTTGTGCCTTCTTGGCCTGGAAGATGAAGCCGGTATAGACAGCTCAGCCCTGTCTAGAATTTCTTTATTAAGTTTATTTAAAAAAGAATCAATATTATCACTGTAGACATCCTCATATTTAATTTGTTTAGTTAAGTTATGAAAGGTAGACCAATCTGCCTTTTCATAATTAAATTTAATTTGTTCATTTGAACTTTCTTTTTCAGGTATTTTTGAATTTATAGTGATAAATTGTGGGAAGTGATCAGAAACCATGTTATCATCTAAAATACCCCATGCCAAAGATGCCGAAAGTTTAGGGGTGACCAATGTGAGGTCTATACAGCTATATATTCCTCTCCATTTATCTAACCTTGTTGGGGTGCCATCATTCATTAGTACTAGCCCATTATTTTCTAACCATTTCCAAATATCCCTACCCCTCTTATTAGTATATGATGACCCCCAGAGCTGGTGATGAGCATTAAAGTCCCCAGTTATCACACATTCCTGTAGATTGTTATCTTGAGTAAGTGGTGCAATAATTTTACTCAGTGATAACTGGTCTGCCCCCCTAGAGTACAGGTTAACCAGGGTGAAAGGGGGGCCATTTGTATGTATCTTAATGGCTTGTACTTCAAAGATCACTTCCCCTTGATCATTTGTTGGATTATCTACAGTGATTACCTCATAGTTAATACTGTTTTTGATATAAATTGCTAATCCCCCTGCTATATTATTTTTTGGTGTGTTAGGACCTGAAAAAAAATTAAATTCTGACCTAAATCCAGGGATGGTCCTAACATAATTTTCTATAAATTTTGTTTCTTGTAAGCACAGGATATCAATTTGGGGGTTATTGTCTAATAAATGTTTGATTTCTACATGTTTATGGCTATCATTTATACAAACATGATTTTAATATTTTAAGCTGTCTAACACTGGTAATGTTTAATCTTAATATTGGTTTTACCATGTATGATATAGTGTTTTAGATGTTTAGTCTCTTATAATTCTTATAGAAAGGCTATATACATGTATTTTATATTACATTGTATATAGATGAGACTGGAATAAATAAATAAATAATAAAATATAGGATCTCGAATAAGTTGTTATATAAAAAATATATGGCCCATTGTGCCTCAGAAATGCACATTTTTTATTATCAAAAACTTTCTATTCTTGTTACAGTTTCCAAAGAAACACTCATTTACTACATTTACATTTTTGTTGGCAATTTTGTATGAAAGTCAAAATAATATACTGTCGTCATTTTGCTACCTTTGCACATTCACCTCTAAATTCATTATTAAAACATTATTAAACAAATCTTTTAACAAACATTTCTAAAGATTTAAGAAATATGAATTTCTGAGGAATAATGTGCCTTTCAAGTGTATTTATATAAAGCCATATATATATTTCAAAATTATCATTTGAATTTTAAAAAAATGCTATAAAAATACTTGTGAAATTTGGTAGTAAATTGCTTTCAATAACAAATATTGCATCTAAACGGATAAACCTCTTCGTAAAATTTCGTGAGGGAAAAGTTTAGTCTGTTTAGGTACAATATTCATTTATCTTAAACAATAGAGACATTATATTCTACAAGTTTTTCTAGAATTCACCATGAGATTATAGAAACGGTATAATTTTATTGATAGTAGATTTATATATGTACTCCTTTAAATGAATTGGTCCAAAAAGGAAGGTCTGCAATAGCACAAATAATTATATTGATAGTATTATAGATATTTTGCGACAACAAACCATTAAAGGAACTCCACTGAGGTTTTTTGACATGATGGGACTGAAACTTTTTTTCCAGATAAATGTACCATTTGATGTAGGTTTTAGACCACTAATCTTTGTGCAAAATTTCAAATCATTCGCGCACTTTGTTTTTTCCAGAATAGTTATTCAAATTGTAAAAAAAATGACCCAAAATAAAAGCGTTTAATCACTTTTCACTCAAATAAGGCTAAGAAAAGCTTAGAATTACGATTTTCAATTTATTTCAAAGTACATTTCTAAACTAACTTTGCATATATTTCTGTTTTAAGTGCCCCAGCTCATTTATGTAAGAAATTCAAATGTTATGTTTTTAGGCTTTTAAACCTCAGTGCAGTCCCTTTAAAAAATTATATGTATGTTATTGGTAGGTATGAGATAATTGGAATTGAAAGTGATACATGATCTGATATTACAATAATGAATATAAAGCAGATATAATTATGACACAAAATATTATTATTCATTATAAATTATAAATGTTCATATTAAATGACTTTAAAACTCTTAACAAAAATATTTTATACGAGTACTCAAATGAAACATTTCTAGATTTTTTATCAATAATTGAAATACTAATAAAAAATCTTGTCCACTTTAAACAAGTTCAAGAAATATTGTTTTAATGTGAGATCTTCTGGCAGGGAAAATAAACAAGCAAACGTTGTGTGATACAGACGTTAACGTTCAATCAACGCATCAAATCAACAGCAAACGTGAAATATTATGACAGTCGTGTTTACATTTAACTTGGTATATAGTGATTATAAAATGATATGTAAATATTGTAAAATAAAACTTGTGTAAATTTTAACATACCAGATGTAGTAAGAATTGTCTCTATAGAGTAATCTGAAATCACAGTGGAAGTCATGTTGCACGTTCACTTCGATATTCTTTAACAGAATGATTGATATTTTCTATAAAACAGCTATCATAGACAAAAAAATTGCTCAAAATAATCAAATATTTCAATAGTTAAAGATAATAACTTTTCATTGTTTGATATATGCCGCTATGTTTTCGCAGTTTTCTTTGATTAAAAGATCGGATTAGCAGTGGAGTAGTCTACCTTAATTATAGTTTACAAACAGAGTACCAATGATTGCAATAATTACTTCAGATTATCTATAATTAATCCATTGTTGTTCTTTATGACAGTTTCACTTCAAAGTCGGTCTTCGGTAAATAAAATAAACACCCCCACTTATAACAACAAAAGTATTTATCCATATTTTTATGTACAAAACATTTTTTTAAACCTTTTAACGTATGTTGTAAAATTTTGTTGAACTTATGATATCAAAGTTGATTAATAATTTATATGAAGTATACAATCATAAAAATTAATTTATATTCGTTTATTGAAAAAAAAAAATACAAACATGTATTGTTAGGCCCTCAGTTAGATTTTTTAAATTCTAAAATATGAAACACAAATCCTACAACATTTGAGCCGCGTCATGACAAAACCAACATTATGGTTTTGCGACCAGCATGGATCCAGACCAGCCAGCGCATATGTGTCTCTACTTGTTAAAGGGTTGGTAAGCAAACATCATGGATCCTGATCAGACTGCGCGGATGCGCAGGCTGATCTGGATCCATGCTGGTCGCAAACGCATTACGTTGGTTTTGTCGTGACGCGGCTCATTTATTTGAAAGCTAATAACAAAAACTTATTTAAGCCACAGTGACGACATGACATGCTATGCATGTAATATGATTTTAAGTTGAAATTGGAACATATATTAGGAATATGTTTTATTTTATTAAATTACCTGTCCTAAGAATTGTATTAAAGCTAAAAATATCCAAATTTAACTTTTACAAAGAAGCATTCAAAACACGTATTTTTCAATGGCGAGACCTTTTACATAAACTTTTGTTTTCCTTATGTACATTTACAAGGGGGGGGGGAGAGTGAGGAAGTATTACACGAAAGATGCAGTTCTTATGATAACTGTCACAGAGTTCCTGGAAGACGTTGCGGATTTCTCCGGAAAACTTTATTATATACTGGAGAAACACAAGTAAAAATGATAATTTTTAACTTTAATGGGAGTTTTTGGTGCTAAATTAAACTTTGATGATTAAGCTTGCCGTATATATTGTATAATGTGTCAGAAAAAATCTTTATAGTCCATTTTTCATCGCCTCTTGTTTAAAATCTGGTAGTTTTGGGTAAAATTTCCAAATTACTTGTCCCTTCGTACATATTAACCTTTTCATTTGTGATCTTCTTCGTTGTCATACTTAATTACCTAATAAGAAGTGTCACTGTAATAAAAAAAACTCTAACCGTTAAGCTGCGACGTAATAACCGTGTCAAACGTTTAACCGGCCGTACTTATGAAATTCTTATATGAAATCTTGAAAAATGATTAAAATACATATCCGTACATGGAGTAACTATTTTCCGCTAGGGTCGTACCATATTCGATCAGATCGATAAAAATACATTGTTGAGTATAACTAAAATACAAACAATTGTCATATCTTGTCGTAAAAACTGGCGTATTATTAAGAATCAATTAAAAAAAATCCGTCCCTTAGTCAAATACTAACTTTGGTTACCTGTTATTGAATTCTCTAACCGGTGTTTAGCTAAATACCGATCGTACCCGTTTAAACGAATAAACGTTACACCCCTACTTAAATCTAATTATAATGGAAAGTTGCAAACGTAAAGCCAAGACTAATAAATTTGTACCCGATTTTTCAAATGGCACTGGATTCTTGTGATAACTCTGAAAAATGTCCTACAGTTCTTATGATTACTTTTGTTACTGCCAGTACACTTCTTGCGCTAAGTTACGACACGTTTTTCGTTGTTTTTATTATCCAATTAATGTGTAAATCATTATGAAGTGTAGTTTGCTTATCATTTGCACAAAAAATTGGTTATATAATGTTGGTTTTGATTGTATTTCAATTCAAGATTTTGTAGACTAAAACAAAAAAATGATGCAGAGCATTGACTTACAGGATAAAATACACATTGAATTCAATACTCAAGCATAATGGTTCCATGTATACATTATTCCCGGCAATTGAAAGGAACAATAAGTAACTATGTTATTGGTCTGCCGAAACAAATTACATGTAAATGGTTTACAGCAAAATATGAAATAGTATGCATTTGATGAGGTGGGGTTCATCTTCAAGTTTCCAACGAATATTTTGATTTCTAAAAGCTAACAAATTTTACAATAGTGTTGTAGTTTTAGCAATGCACATTGTTAAGATTTAATTTAATAATTAAGTTTATATAAGAATTGAGACCTCATTTGTTGTCATTATTTATTACTATAAATCTGATGGTGCTAAAGTGTATATCAGTCTGTAAGATTTTAGAATTGTAACCCTGTAAACGATTACATTCATAGATTCGGAACAAGAGGTCTGCAATTGTTGGGTTTAGGAAACTCAATCATCGGTTACCATCATAAGTAAAATATTCCAGGAATCAATCTGTTTGTTTCTGGTATGGTTACACTTGTCGTCATAAACATAGGAGGTTAATATTTGTCAATTAACACTAGGGTAACCTCCAAATATGGAACGATATCGGAACGTCTTCGGCTATTATCTATAATCCTTATCCAAAGAGGACTAAAAAGCTTTTTCTGACACATAATACCATTTGTAAGTCAATCTAATCCTCAAAGTTTAATTAAGCATTACAAACTCACTTTTTAAAGATGAAAATTGCCATTTGTTACGCACACCGTACAATCAAATGGGCAGACAGCTGTTCCAGCGTCCACAGCTGTACCAGTATATACATGTCGGCGCGGGGAATACAATTGACGTACGATAAGTATTCATCTATTTTTAATATATCCCAACTGTCTTCGAGTAAATCAATGTTATGGATTCATAGTCAACATCCAAAGGAGCCTGCTAACAAATTTCTGGCCCTGTGCAAGCTTTACTTCACATGAATTTTGACTGAAAATAACCACACTATCCGATGAGATGCGGTATTTTTAGTTTGAAGTCACAAAAACTTATATTTTCTCATGATAATTAATCCTTTTTTCATACGATTCGTAAACGTCAACATTTCGTCATTAAACATTCCAAACCATACCTTCAAAAAAGCTTTTCTGTTAAAGTTATAAGGTATTTAAGTTTGTGTGTCATCAAAATTTTAGTAACGTTATCAGCTGTTCGCCTCTTTTTAATGATAACATCGACAACAATTCATCGGCAAGGATGAATAACGCTGAAAGCTGTTCAAAGAAACAATTACATGTATTTACAACAGCGCTTTTGTCCTTCAGTAACTAGGAAAGAGTAAAACTTTTTTGTTAATTTAGAATATTACTTTATTCATGATACTTTCTAATTACAAATGTATATTATTTTTATTATTACCTTCTACTATTTGTTATATCTTAGGTTAGAGACCTTGATCTCCATTTACCGCACTGTATTTCAATATAAAAAGGTAGCAAAACCTATTAAAGGGACTCCACTAAGGTTTTTTGACATGACGGGACTGGAAATATTTTTTTGAGATTATTTCTCCATTTGATGTAGATCTATACTAATAACTTATATGCAAAATTTCCGATCATTAGCTTGCTCCGTTTTTCCAGAATATTATAATATTGAAAAAAATGACCCAAAATTGAAAAGAGTTTAAACGCTTTTCACTCAAATCGGACTGAGAATAGCACAAACATATGGTTTTCAATGTATTTCTCCTATACTAGTATTTCTTGGTTATATTTTATTAATATTTATGTTTTAGTGCTCATGTTTTTTATGTGAAAAAATAAAATTTCATGTTTTTAGGCTTATAAACCTCAGTAGAGTTCCTGTAAATGGTTTATGAAATGTTTAAGTCAAAAGGCAAAGGCAAATTTAACGCTTAATATGAATATTCAGTCTTGTAAATGAAGGCATCCATCAAGTGTAATTATAAAAAAATCATAAAATGGACAAGTCCTATGCAGTGAATGGCTGTGTAACCCGAGATATGAAAGTGCATGGAAAAACATGTTGTTATTTATCCTTGAAATCTGTTTTAATGTATAGTGCAATAGAAATAATAACCATTCTTAAAAAATATTCAAATTTTTATTTTTTAAATAAATCATTTTACATGGCAGACATCTCGGGTTACACATCCATTTACTGCATGAGACATGTCTACTATATGCCATTATTTATAATAACACTTGATGGATTTAGTTATAATACAGAGTATTCGTATTAAGCGTTAAATTTGCCTTTACTTTCTTTAAATTTAACATTTCAGAAACATATTAATAGATCTTGCTACCTTTTTATATTATAATAATAATAATAAAAATAATATCTTTATTTAAAGAAGGTTATACATTAATAACATACAATAACACTCATTTAATCTTATTTCCAAAGTGGCCTTCTGAAATAGAAAACAACAACAACAACAGGACATACATAGGAAGCAAAGTGAATGTATAATATGTTATTTTTAGAATATAACAACTCATATACTTTCTACAGACAATTTGTTTTAGCATATACGTATATTGCATCATTCGTTCGTTTGTTCATTCGTTCGTTCATTAATTAATTAATTAATTATTCATTCATTCATTCATTCATTCATTCATTCATTCATTCATTCATTCATTCATTCATTCATTCATTCATTCATTCACTCACTCATTCATTCATATGAACAATATCAATATTGAAATACAGTGCGGTAAATGAAGATATAGGCCTCTCAGCTAAGATACAACAAATGATAGAAAGTAATTATAAAAATAATATAATTAGAAAGTATCATGAATAAAGTAATATTTTAAATGAACAAACAAGTTTTACTTTTTCCTAGTTACTGTAGGACAAAAGCTCTGAAAATAGTTTCTTTGAACAGCTTTCAGCGTTATTCATCCTTGCCGATGAATTGCTGTCGATGTTATCATTAAAAAGAGGCAAACAGCTGATGACGTTACTAAAATTTTGATGACACTCAAACTTAAATACCTTATAACTTTAACAGAAAAGCTTTTTTGAAGGTATGGTTTGGAATATTTAGTGACAAAATGTTGACGTTTACGAATCGTATGAAAAAAGGATTAATTATCATGAGAAAATATAAGTTTTTGTGACTTCAAACTAAAAATACCGCATCTCATCGGATAGTGTGGTTATTTTCAGTCAAAATTCATGTGAAGTAAAGCTTGCACAGGGCCAGAAATTTGTTAGCAGGCTCCTTTGGATGTTGACTATGAATCCATAACATTGATTTACTCGAAGACAATTGGGATATGTTAAAATAGATGAATACTTATCGTACGTCAATTGTATTCCCCGCGCCGACATGTATATACTGGTACAGCTGTGGACGCTGGAACAGCTGTCTGCCCATTTGATTGTACGGTGTGTTACGAGTGTTTCTACGGTATATAAAATGTTTCCCGACTTACTCTGAAACAGTTATCATAAGAACTACTGACAAATCAATTTCCTCCCCCGTGGTCATTTCATGGATTTACTATGTATCTGAAAGGATCCCGAATACCGGCTTTTCAGAATGTGTTAACTTTTCACCTGTGACACGGTTTCACGGGAGAATTTATTCACGTCATAGCGCAACATGGTATCAAAATATGACTTTCATTGGAACGTCTTCAGCTATATATTCATTTACCGAAATTTTATTAAGTGAGACGCAATGTGCAATAAAGCAATGATACAAATGCAGTTGAAATACTGATTCTGATGGATATATAGAAATGTGAAATGAAGCATTAGCATATATTATACATGCATTTCAATATAATTAGAAGCAGAGATATATAGATAATATATTTAAGTCTCTTGTGTAATGTAGCAATATCGTGTGTTCGCATTTGCAATGTTTGCAATCAACATACATCATGAGAGAGTATCTGTTACACGAGGGGTGGATGATTTACAACCTTATTGAATAATGAAAAATTCTAAAACGTGCCGTGATTTAGCGCAAGAAACACGTACACTGGCAGTAACAAAAGTTATCATAAGAACTCTAGGGCATCTTCAGAGTTATCACAAGAACTCCAGGACGTTTGAAAAAAATCGGGTATAAATTTGTTAGCCGGGGCTTTATGTTTGCAATTTTGCAATATTATTTGGTAATTTGTATGGTAAGGATGAAGACCAGAAATAAACAGGTGAATACTTGCAAAATGTAAAAAACAATTACCAATTTTCGAAGATTTTCATGTGCTGGGCCATTATATCATAATGTAATTTTATGTGATTTTTGATTACTCGAATGATATTGTGAGAATAAACATTTTTGAAAATATTAACATAATGCTTGTATAAGTACGCCCGATGTTATCTCGCTAAATTCCGTGAACAATCCAAACTCCTCGCAGCGGTTACCTCCCTTTATCAGTACAGTCTACGCCGAATAATTAAGGGGAGATCACTGCATGGAGATTGTGAACAATCGTGTTTTTGCGGTTTCATGAAAGTAAAAGTGCAAGTGTTATTCCATTTTGTTTTAGACTGAACTTATACAAATAAATATATGTCTATTATTTCTATGGATTTAACTTTATTTTACAAATGTTAATTAAGTATTTGTCGTGAAAAAGTGAGAATTGAAAGTTCAGCAGTATCGCGCACCCTGTCCCCAGTTAGTAATCTCATACAAATAGCACACTTCCACATTATACATTTTGATGATCAGCTGTTCTATCTACTTTTACAAATTTCTAAAAAAAAATTAAATATTGATTTATTCATTCAGCTTTCATTAACTCAACAACTACCTAATGGACTATTTACTCATGTTTTTAACTTTCGATTATTATAAAGTCATCCCTGGTACTACACTACTAATTAAAACAAAGATGGTTGCCACTCGTATGAGGTTAATTTATTCTGTATTATTTGATGGTCGGTCAAATAGGGATAACATTCCCGATAGATAGTACCACCAGGAAAATTGTTGAAGAAAAGTGAAACATTTATTACATAAAATGTTCAGAAATATTAACCCATATTCATATTGTCATAATTGTGTAATTATCTGCTATTTACTTATATAAATTGATAATTATGTTAATCAATCAATATCAATCTATTGAAAATAATAAAAATGGAGAGGAATTCCCAAAATAGGAATGTCAAGAAAGGAAGTGGTAAGGGGGAGAATAGTCTGACTACCTATGCTGCTTACCGCATACAGCAATTTCAGTGCTTTGATTAACATTACTTCCGCATTGGTAAATCGTGACATACCTCGTTACATAACATTAACCATGTTAAACATTGATGACAATTCTTTGTAATTGCTGATATGTTATGTAATGATTCATGAGAAATTGATAATACATCAAAAATGATATAAGAATTAACAACGTAATAGATTAATGCGTTTGTAATTCTAATCTTGTCTGAATTCTAAATTTAAAGCATCAGGTTTCCCAGATAAACGTTACGCGCTATAAATATTAGAACTGGGTTAAGATAATATGGAACGCCTAAGCAACATATACGAATACAACATAACCAGACGTACAGAAAGATGAAAAAAGTATTCGTGATTTGGCGGCCATATTGGATTTTCTTTCTTTTTATATACATGACGTCAAACTTGATTTAGAGTAAACTAACTTTTAAACTCGGCTTATACTTTGTTAAATGCAGAAAGTATCAATAAATAGAGGATATTTAATAAGTGTAGGTTTAATGGAAGAGTTTAATAAAATCATATTATGCGAGCCACTGGCGAGCATTATATTGTTTCATTCCAAGAGTTCAATAAATTTAGCATTGAATTTACACGAATATAATCTTCTTTTTATGACATAATCAAAAGAAGAACGATTTATACAATGTAGTTAAATCGAGTCATTTGACGCGCCTACAGTGTAACACTAACATTAGCGCGCTTTAACGCTATTTTTAAATAGCGCAAACGACGTCACGTCAAAGAATTATTACACTAGTGTAATATCGTTTTTATTAGATAGAGGATATTTGTTTAGTTCAGCGTAATATCGGAATATATTTCACCGAGTGAGTACCAAAAGGAATATTTCACGAGTGGCGCAGCCACGAGTGAAATATGAACTTTTGGTGTTCACGAGATGAAATATATTTCGATCTTACACTAAACTAAACAAATTTTCTTTTTTTTATATGCAAAATAACGTTTCAAAAGACGTTTTAACCTAGTGCTAAATGAAAAGAGCGCCAAATAATAATAATAATAATACAAAGTGACGTCATTTACGACGTAATGTCAGTAAGTTTGTTTCCAGTACTGTGCACGCTGGTATTTCACTGAAACAACGTAACGGGCTTAAATTTAAAACAGTGAACATTATCAATTTGATAATTTCACTGTTCAAACAGTGAAATAATAGTTTTTTTTATTTCACTTATATATTTCTATAAACTACCGCAAAACATGTAATAAATGGCATTATTACACTCCTGCGCCGCGGTTTATGTGATAATATGCGGTATTATTGTAACCTTAAAAACGTTTTGTTAACTTTTTTTATCGGAGGTAGAAAAAATAACGGAGCTCTGGATATACAATGTAGTCCCTGGGAGTTTTATTCCCGTGTACTTTTTTCAATAGACTTGAATATTCAATTTATGGCAAATCATTAATATCACGGTAATTGAGTTGAAATTCAGTGCCCATTTTATATCGGCTGATCTTGACACCTAGCCCTTAAATATTTAGAATAAGAAATAGAAATGAGGAGATTAAGATTAATGCAATAAAATTCAAAGGAAATAAAACTGACCAAAAAAGTATTATGTCATTTTTTCAGGAGAAAAGAACTATACAAAATAGTATTTATATGGCTTATCAAATCTGCCATTGAATACGATAGAAATCGACATTTCTTCAGCTTGATTTTTTCCCCCATAATTTAGTCCTATCATTTAAAAAAGCCAACGCTAAATTAGTAAAGTTCTTAAAAACGTAAGGACGGCAACTAAATTGACTTATTTGCGAGTCCCACAACGTTTTTTTTTTCAATCTCCTACGCAGCGATCTCCCCTTATCAGTTCAGAGATCTGTACAATTCTGCCAATAACAACAACAAAAAACAACAACAACAATGAATATACTCTGATATTAACCTGTTATCTTTTACACGAAGTTATTTTTTAACCAATCAGAGAAAGGCATTTCAAAGCTACTCATAGATATGAGAATAATTGAGTTAATCTAAATTTGGCGTTCCATAAATGTTAGAAAGAGCATTAGTTTTTTTTTTGGTTTTTTTTTTTGCTGATAAAGGCAGTTATAGTTCGACGCTTATAGGAAAAAATAAACTATTTAAACAGCAAAAAGGAGGGATGTAGACATTTTCGTAATGGTGTCTAAATAATTAACTTACAAGTCCTTGACCTACTTTTCGTAGGCGCGCGTAAAGACGCGACGTTTAAATGAGTGTACCATCTTATTTCCTACAATACTTCTACAAATAAAAACTAAAAACACTCGAATGCAATATGCGAGAACGCTTGTATTTAGGGACAGTACACAAGATGACATAATAAACGTGCAAATACATGTATAGCATAAAGCAATAAATATTGTAATTGGTTAATAAATTTTATCTCTGTCATATCAATGTTTTGCAAATCGTGGTCGACTCGTCCAGGAAAAACCAAAAACAAAAAACCCCTTTTAAAGTTTTTGAATTGATTTCAGTGTTATTTAAGGGAAAATATTTTTGGAAACCTGTGCCCATTTGCCATCACAGGAAAGTGACTGTCAAATACCACCGAATGTTGGGCCTCATCCTTGCAAAACATTTAACATTTATACAAAACGATGTAAAATGTCTACACTATGTTTCCGTTAAAAATTAAACAATTCATTTTATTTAGGCAAAGCTTGTACGCTTTTAAAAAATTGTACTTTTCACAAAATAATTTTGGCATTGAATTTGAATGTGTGAGTGTCCCTAAGAGTTGCTCGCTAGAAACTGATTTCCGAATATGAAAACCCCGATTAAATACAGCTCGAATCATTCGAGCGAACAAAGAATGTACATAAACCGGTTTTGTATTAAAAACGCTAGTACAAAGGTACTCATCTATACGTTGTAACGATGAGTACCAAATATTATGGGAAATAGACACGTTTTCATGCTTTGTAAAACTCAACACAAAGACTTGATCAGGTACTTGTTTATTTCTAAATCATTACGTTACGAATATACATGTAAATAAAAAATGAACATAAATGTAAATGTATTTAAATTGTATTTAATGTATTTGAATAAGATTTATAGTTTAAGTAGTTTCAAGATGGCGGAATACGTAGTGCAACCGACTGTTGCGTTTTTTGCTATTGTTTACTTCAGCTGTTACATGTGACTATTCTTTATGTAAATTACAACAACAACAATTTATTTCAGCATTAATGATAACATTAGGCCTACTTCTACCATACAATAACAAAACTATAGGTAATGATAGAACATTCTTTATTTCAAAATCCACACATGAACAACAACAGTCTGGTTTAGAATAATTAGCCCATATATATATATATAACTACCATATATTGAGCAATACAATACAATACAATACAATACAATACAATACAATACAATGACAGACATTGAATAATAAAATTACTTACTATCAACATATTGTAACATACATATATTATCAGTAACATTTTAATTTATATTAGAAACACTACTGTATATTTTCATATATGTATATATTTCTTTGATTATTCAGGTTATTATGTTGTTCCTTATGTATCTTTGCCACTTCAAATCAATGGCAAACATTGTCTCCTTGTATTATTATAATATGCTCATATATAAAATGTTTAATATTTATGATTATAAGTATTGCTTGACCTTATACAAATGTGTACATGAACATAATGTAACAGAATGCATTGTATCCAAAATGTACTTACAAGTCTATTATTGGTTCTACTAAAATCCCAAAGCATGATAGTTCATTGAATTAATGTCAGATATAAATGTGTCAGATTTAGCATTTTAGTATTATTACAGTTTATTACAGTCTAACCAATGTACAAATTAAAAAAAAAACATATAAAATACAATATGATTGCACAATGCCAATCTATAAGATTTACAAGAGACTAAAAGTTGAATTATTATTTACATATAAAATCTAAAATACACTTGCCTATTTAAACCAGAGTTGTAAATATGCTACTGAAGTAAATTAAAATACTGGTGTAACACAGTACCTTAGATATTCCATATAGAAATTAATATTGTAGTTATATTTAATCAAATCAGGTTTGGAAGATTATTAGCAAAGGTATTTTCTAGATAGTACATGTACATGTTTGTCTGAAAACACACACAATTTATCTAAAATAATGTCAGTTGTATAGAATTAGTGTTTTTTTCAATTCAGAATGTTTAAACAGGTTTTTGCATTTAAATTACAATACCTGCATTAGAGAGAATATATCCTACTTTATCCATGTCTGAGAGGGTATCAAAATCATTGTGTAGCATTTATGCTTCTCCAATCAAGTCGTTACGTATGGAATCATATAGAAAGCAATATAGTAATATGATTCCATTCGTAACAACTTGACTCGAGATGCAAAAGTTTTTAGTATGTGCAAAATTGCCGTGTATCGAAAACGAAAGTACAAGACGGTTACATCAATGAATGCGCATACAGGGGAAATAACCATGCCAATTTTGGTATAAACAATAATCAAGATTTGTTTACCTTTAGTTTTTGCTACACAAATTAAAAATTCTTACAATAGTAAAAGTAATAATACCATAGGAACTCGAGAACGGGACCGCAGATTGCGGCGCATATTTTCGATCGTGTAACGGTTGTTAAAACGTTTCTGCTACATCTAAATATCTTTTAAATTAGTATTATCCGAGTATATGGTTCAATTGAACCCAATCTGTCTTCAAAATTTACGGTATTATAAAAAAAGACAAGGAGTGACATCCGCCATTCGCCGCAACGTTTTCCCCTTTGGCTACAATTGATTACTATTTTTTTTCCAGAATTTTGTTCAACTATCAGGTATCGTCACGGTTTATTGTTTACACGCGTTGACATGTATAGGCGGCATTATAACGGGCGTATTCGTGTTTTGATTTTTAACATGGAGAAAACAGACACTTTAGTAATATGGTCCAACTGATTTTGCCTAACTGAAAAAAGGAATATTAAAACATGATCCATAGATAAATATTTTAGGCACTCATCTGGTATTCATTACTAGGAAATGTGAAAGTTTTCCATGTATTGAGTGACATAAAGAGAGTACTAGAAAAATTAAAACAAAAATCAAGCATATCAAGGGGGATAACTTACGCCGAACGTTGCGGTAAATGGCGGATGTCACTCCTTTTCTTTTTTCAATATACCGTAAATTTGACTGATTTTTAAATTAGCAGATTATATTAAATTGAGATTAGATAATTAAAGACCACCCGCTCGCATAATATGAAAAGATATTCAAAGGTCGGACAAACAATATGTAAAGCCGGTACGGATTCGGATTTATGCGCCGCAATATGCGGTCCTGTTCCAGAGTTCCTATGAATAATACGAGGGAAAAAAAAGAAAATTGGAAAATGATTCTATAAGTATAGAGGAACAAATGCATATTCACAAAAAATTCTTTTAAAAAGAAGAACATTTGTGTAAGGACTTCTTTTCCCTATTCTAAGCACATACCTTTTGGTTAGAAATAAATTGTGATGTATAAAAAACTGTAGAATATTGACCTGTGGTTAGAAAATTACCGCCTGTAAATATTTGTCTTAGAGACTGAAAGATAGAGAGAGATTTGTGTGTATGTATACGCGTGCACGTGTGTGCGTGCATGTATGTGTGTGTGTTGTTCCATTAAAACATTTATATTTTTTCTTCACTGATGTCAATATAAAATGACTTGTACCTTAATTTACTATTGTTAATGTCTTCTAGACATTGTACAACGCCATTGAATGTGTCTTGTACGTAGACATAGGCGTTTAACCCATTACCGGATATACATGCCTTTTAACGCTTTTTTCACCCCCCTTTTTGTTGTATAAATGGTGAAAAATGCCTTATTTAGGCCCCCAACACTTGTTTTTGTATTAAAAAAGTGACCACTTTTTCGGCCCCGCCCCGGTCCAAAAGATACATCAGGGGGTTGCAAGAAGGGAGATGTGCCCCCTTCTGTTTGAAGGTTTGAAGGGGGCGGCAGCCCCCTCATCGCCAAGAAAATTATAATGTGAGAGGCTAAAATGACCCCAGGTCGATCATAAGGTAACGTGTAACCAATTCTGAAAAACCTTTGACTCTATCTCAATATATTGAGAAGTTGAAGTACTTTGAAATCAATTTTGATGGAAAAAACAACACAAAATAGTGAATTTGGTAACTTTGAGATGTTCCCTCGTTGCCATGATAACAGGAAATTTAAAACTGAGCATGTTGTTACAAAGGCAATGGTCCAGTCAACATTTGTGCCAAGTTTCATAAGTATTGAAGCAGTTTTGTAGTTTTATAGCAATTTGAACTTGTAAAGGGAGACTTTTCAATGAAAACAGCCATTTTTTCACAAAATGCTCATGCAGTAATGGGTTAATCAAATTTTAGGTTTCAAGGTCCACATCGTACAGTATATATTTAAGAAATAATATCGGTCTGAGCTGTGTTTATCGGCCATTTAACACCGGTTTGGAGTTTTGATGCGAAGGAATTGACCAGGAAGGCCGTAGGCCTGAGTGGTTAATTTTTTTCGCATCAAAACGACACCGCTCAGACCGATATCAATTCGATTCTTACAAGACTAAATCACTAATGTTATTTTTTCAAGCGGAAATGGTTCCCGGTGCCGATTTTCGTATAACGCTGTTCGATTTCGCACCCTACTGTTGTTAAGATATAGAAATTATTAAACATTAGACCTAAAACGAAAAAAAAGTTATTTCATGAAGTTTTCAACAACAAAAATATTGTGTAAAAAAGTAAAATATTGTGAAGTGAACAAAGAAAGTATTTTACACATTGCAAACGGCACTTACAATCTACGTAAATTACCAAAAAAGAGGTGAAAATATACATAATTACCTCTTACTGCCTTAGTAACGCAGTAGAATTATAGAGATTGATACTGCAAAATCAGTAATTAATCGCACATAACATATAAATAATTAATTAAATATTGAATCTTTTTACTTTTCTTATGATCTTAATACATTTTTCTAAAGATTGAATTTCTTGAAATATTTTGGCTCATCTGGAGGCGTGCAACTTTAACATCTTTATAGATTGCTCGAAACTGCTATGAGATCAAACGTTCATTGCTATTCAAAATTAGTAAACATAGTCCTAATAGGTCACCCAGAGTTATTGTTGATATTATTGTCCAACAACATTGACCTGGCACTCTTGCACTTGACCCTGTAGTCGGTATATTCCGTAAACGTTACGATCTAATTGTAAATCGATATGAATGTAAGTATATATACAAGTAAAATGGTTTCCTGCGGGGAACATTTTTAATGATATAAGATATTTCATTTAACTATTTTCAACATTGTAGTGTTATGGGGGACAACATATAGTCGATCAATATAGAAGAAGGTCTTTGGAAACTGGTGACCGTTGATGACCGGAGAAGGTCGAACATTAAACAATTATTTCTTTTTAAGAAAATGATTAAATAGGCCTACCATTTGATGAATAATTCCGAGCAAAAAAATAAAGTAAACACACAAGTTTACGCAGAAAATATCTCTATTTATTATGGCAGATGCCACTACGATCGAATATTCTAATATTGTAGATTTTCAGTATAAACAATTTATTGTCTGTAAAATTTCAGATACATATTAAAGAAACATTGATAATTTTCAAACACATCATTCAAGTTTTTCAACCTTAAACGGTAAAATATTTATAGAAAATTAGAAATATCACGTAATAGTTTTTTTGTTCTAATTAGATGTAACTCTGCCTAATTCATTAGAGGTAAATCCGTCACGTACCGGCAAACGGTATTTAGCCAGGTTTTCGAAAGGGTCAATGAACCAATCATGTAACGTTTACAGATCACATGCTCCTCCATGTACCGAAAACAGGTCACGTGCTCCTCCATGCCTCAAAAGTTAAACGCGTACCAATACCCTGCGGTCTCCAGACCGCAGGGAACAATTGTTAAAATGGTGTAAACTAAAAATCCCTTTTAGTGCAGTTTCACTGGAAGAATGTTGACGTTAATTGTTAGGTTCGAATCCAAATTCAACGATTAATAACTTTTCTTATTTATTTTAATTTTAAAATTACCATTCTCTTAAAACTATTGCAAACCTTTTTGTTGTATGTACTTTCTGTGTAGTATTTTTAATAACGCCTTTATAACGTGTATGCGCTACAGCGTATACGATTGCATAATGTCCCAAAAAGAACCGTTGAAAGATACTGTAATAAAAGATATAATTGTGTATAAAACACCATTTAAAAGGTATTCTTAAACCAGGTGTCAAATTAATTCTTGCAAGTAAATGGTAAAAATCATAACGTGGTGTTGGTTAGGAATCGAACCAGAGACCTTCAGATCGGTAGTCCGACATCTATTACACCACACATCACTGACGAGTGATGTTAGCAAATATTACACAAATATGGACTTTTTAGCTGTTGAATATGATGTGATATGTACTGAAAAAATTATTATTGACCGAGGCGATAGCCGAGGTCAATATCAATTTTTCAGTACATATCACATCATATTCAACAGCTAAAAAGTACATATCTGTTTTATTATATAATTTATAAATAGCTTTTATATGGCTTATCACATCTGCCATTGCATATACGACGGAAATCATTATTTTTAGCTTGTCTACTGTTTCCATAATTGGGCCCTTTCCATTGGCATGCTAATACCTATTGTTCTTAAAAATGTAAAACATTAACTAAAATAGACTAATTTGACTCTTATGTACACCCCACTCAACGTTTTTAGTATAAAATATAGAATAATAGCAACAAACTTGGCGTGATGTCAAGTCAAAGTCTCGCGTCTTTTAGGGATTTCCAGAAAATCTATTTTTAGAAGAAAAACCGGTGAATATACTCTGAAAATCTATTTTTAGGGAAAAAACAGTGAATATACTCTGATATTGACCTGTTATTTTTTTACAAAAAGTTGCTTGTTAGCCAATCACGGAAAGGCATTTCAAAGCTATTTATAGATTATATAATAAATCAATATATTCGATAGATACTGGTCGGTGTTTATTCATATGACCTTTACGAAAGTTAATGAAGTGTCAGGTCAATATTAATGGACATAATTATAGACTTTTGAAGGAGGCACACTGTTCATTGCTAATGGTTAACAAATATACAACCAATAGTTATAGCTACTGACGTTTATAAGAGACAAAATAGGTTAGAATGGCGCAATCTTAAGATCTTGTTATGAGTAAGGCTGACTTTTAGAAGAGAAAAAACATGTCATTCACTTTATCATTATAGTATGTGGTTTTATGGAAACTGCAAACTGTTTCGTGTTTAAGATCAACGAAACTGGGAGTAGTGGTCACAATTATGATATATTCTTTGTTTAGAAAGCTGGCAACTTTTGAAACGTTTTCAAGTCAAACAAATATTCAAAGTTAGAAATTTGACATAAATAACTCAAATGAAATCCTCATATCTAATACAGATCAACTGAGTCTTGCTTGAATGTTTGTTTGATATACATTTTTCTTTTTTATACCATTTTCAGTCCAGTATGACTGGTTGTATACAATTCACCATTGAAAGTTTATCAACAAGGGGATTCTTTGTGCATATGTACGACTGGGTACCATATAGGGGAGAACGACTTGACTGTAAAATAGGGGAAAATGGTGCAATATCAGCTTTCAAAGATGAACAAGTTGTTGGTAATGTGCCCAAAGAATGGTCGAAAAAATATAGAGAGTGGCTTCAAGCTGGAGGTAAACTAGAGGCAATTGTGCATTATGGTCACCATAGAGTACACAGGACTAAAGGGGAAGAAGTTCCTGTGATATACTTATTTACTGGGAATTCTACACCACTACTGATTAACACAAAGATTGTGATAGAAAAAGGTATATACCAGCTCACATTTACGATTTTAACATTTTTACTAAATAAAGATCACACACACACACACACACACACACACGCGCACGCGCACACGCACACACACGCGCTACGCGCACACACACACACACACACACACACACACACACACACACACACATGTATTAGAATATTCATAACCGGTGAAAAAATATATAGGACATTAAAATGTTTTTCAATAAATACAAGATTTATTTTCATCGACTGAAATACAATTTTTATGAGTGGCGGTAGCCACAAGTGAAAAATGATAATTTTCATTGCACAAGATGAAATTTAATCTATATAGAAAAAAAACATGAATTTTCTGTTTATGATATACTTTTTTCTCTATTTGACACAGCAATTTGAAAGACACCAGTAAAAATGCGAACAATGAAAAATACGACTTTAATTTCATCAATATTTCTCAATATTTCATTTATAATTACATGTATATAGTAAATTTTCTTTTTTTGTAAATTTACATATATAAATTGTTTCAATATTATCCTTAATGAAGTAAACTTGACCCAAATAAAGCAAGGAAGGTTCGAATAGATTTTTTTTTATTACTATTGTGTTACTGGCCCAGGAGTTGAAAGTGTTATATTTAAATACAATGTTATTTAATAAGTGTGTACCGATAAAGACATCCACTGGACTAGTACACAGGTTATATTTTACCATTCCGATATTTTAATGAGTCCTGTAAAATTTATATTAAAAAATGTTATCACGGTGAATTGTAATGTAGCTATCTAGTACTGATTTGTATGAATGTGTTTGCTATACATTATATTCTTTAATTTGATTTAGCAACCAATCAGAAAGCAAAGCGGAGAAAGTCACTGAAGTTCCACGATGGTGACCAGACTGACACACTACTTCAGAGGAATGTCGGGAGGCTGGTGTGTATTTATGTTTCTGGCATTCTGTTTTTGATAGTTTAAAACTGCTTTAATATTCTCAATATAAGATTTCGTTTGTAAACTAATAAATAGGGGATATGTAAGTTTTTTTTCTATAAATAAAGTATTTGTTTTCACCGAGTGGTGGGAAAATAAATATTACCGTACATGAGTTGTGGTAGTCACGGGTGAAATATGATAATATTAATATCACAAGATGAAAATAAATCGTGTTTTTGTTAAACAAAACAACTTGAATTGTGTTTTTTATATACATTTTTCTCTTTTTTGCCATTTTCATTGGAAAGAATGCCTCTTAAATTTTTAGTTTTGCTAAATTTATTAGAAAATTTTGCAGTGAAAATATGAAAAAAATGAAAATACGCATTTTATTTCATCAATATTTCTCCATATTTCAATCATAAGTATGTATTAAAAGATAATAGTTAATTTGGTTAGGGTAGGGATGATTATACAGGTTACAAAGTATTATTATATTATAAAATTTTACAAGTTTATCATCAATTAAAAAAACCCACAGTCTTCCGAATTCTATTACACGTTTTTAAATTATAATAATGAATTGTTCAATATAGGCGGAAACACTCGGAAGCCAAACAAATCAACTAGATTTTTCCATTTCCGGAATGACCATACGGGGTTTCTTCAAAACTAAGAAGAAATGGGTACCTACAATTGGCCGTCATGAATGCTTTATAACCAAGACTAAAGCTGTTGCGGTAAAATTAGATGAAAAAAAAATATGTGGAAATATCCCCTGTGACACGCAGAAACTATGGAGACGATTTCTGAAAGAGAAAGGGAGGATAGAAGCTGTAATAGCCGGCACAGGGAAAGAAAACAGACGGAAAGGTGAAGAGGTTCCTGTATTTTATATATTTACAGGAGAATGGTCGTGTGTTTTACAAAATTTGAGAAGATACATTATAGGAGGTTAGTACAAATACATATTCCCTAGGCTATATGTACATCATATTTAAAAACAAAACAAAAACACTGTTATTTTCATTCCCGGACGATTTGTAAGCTCGAGTTTTTCGTACGGTTCCTAGCCGTGTACTGTTTCTGAGCTTGAGTCCAAAAATGAATATATAAATCACGGAGTGTTTGTAAGTCCAAAGAATGGTTATTAAACAGGGACTCTAGCGATTCCTAGTCCAAAAATAACCACAGACTGTATTGCAAGCCAAAGTCCAATTAATAAGTACTTGTCAGGCTGTTTGCGGATCCTAGTCCAAAGAATAGGTTCTGACCAGGGACTTTTTGCAAAGCCGAGTCCAGATAACGGACTGTTTTCAAGTCTTAGTCCATAAAAAGGTAACTGACCAATGACGGTTTGCAAGCTCAAGTCCAAAGAATGGCTTATTGTCATGCTCGTTTTTACCCAGAATCCTTGGTGTGGTATCTTCCTGCAAGAAAGACACATACCTGTTCAAAACAATTACATGTATGTGTAACAGAAAAGTGCATAATTTAGGAACGCATGTTTGGTACTGACCGTCGTTAATGTCTGCAGTACAACAAAAAACATAGCATTTTTTTTTGTTTCTAAGGAAATTGTAAATAAAAATCTAGTCTTGTTATAGAAGAATGAATTGTCGCCTAGGTCTCACTTGTTACGGCTTACGTTCATCAGTATTGTCAAGGAAACAATAACAAATGTCTTTAAAATGTCTGATTAAACAGAAGCACACTTTATTCATTTACATCAACAGATATTGAGAAGAAAATGAAAAGAAAAAAATCCCTTTGTATAGCAGCCGGTGATATGTCACAAAATACCAAGGTAAATGTTCTATGGTCTTGTTATATCAAACATAAATTTAGAAAATTCAAGATAGTGACTTCAGTTTTTTTTGTTTAAAACGTGGACAGTGTTGCAGGAAATTCGGTTTGCAGTTGAATTGCACAAGTAGTAATTTCTATATGATATCTATTTGACCTATGATTGTTATAAAAATAACACGTGTCTCTCAGGGTTATAGTGCATATTAACAACTCAAGAACTGAAATAACACCCGAGTTGGAACCGATGACTGAGGCGAGTTCAAGGATATACTGTACTACCCCGAGAGACATGTGTGTTATTTATTTTCATTATTCTGAACAAACATTTTCACCGCTATGCGAGCCAGTCATAATTGATTGCGGCAAGGGAAGAGAACTAGAAAATCACGTTTTCTACTCGCCCCTTGGAAATATTGCAAAATAATTATTGACCAGGTGATATTCATTTCAAAGAAGACATATCTTAATAACACCACACGGCGTCACATTAGGCTATAATATACATATGTAGTAAAAAAATTACGTGAGGTATAATGAAATGAATGAAGTGATAGAAAACAATACCCTGTACATTTCGACAACATTTTATTAATAATACAGAACAAATAAACCTCCAAATAAAGACCATTGTCTCGATGGGACATTTCGGCGTCTGTTCACTGGTTTAACTGTATATATGTTTTAGATCCAAAGATTTGTTTATATTAGAAACATGATTGCCGTTATTTTACTGATAATTTTATTTTAATTTATTGAAACATACAGTGTGCATTGTAAGTTTAAACATGTTATTCATGTATAGTTACGTAACGTTGTCTTCAAATATCTAGGTGTAAGTGTATTTAATGTAATGCATATTTTACTCTACACGAGTTTTTCTTACTCTTGGCGAAATAATTGTTAAATTCTTATTTCATTTTCCACGACTATTTTATTTTAATTGTCAGATTGCAAATGACAGATTTATATGGTCTTCAATTTCTTAAGACCTTTTTGTTTTAAAGAACTGTGCTTTTTACGTTTTCAGGTGACCAATGGAATAACGCCATCTCACAATCTTATTGTTGATTCCGACAGTGAGGCCGATTACCCTGTCATGTCCACGGTAACATATGATGCATCTAATAACCTGATATTGTTTTTTTTCTAACAAAAAATAATTGCTATAGAACACAATGAGAAATGAAAATTTTGATTTTCAAGTTACTGTTGTATTCGCTTCAGATATATGTTCATCTATTAGGCTTGTGAAATTTACATTAAAATTTTTTTAAAGTAATCTAAACAGCAATAGTGCTAAAGCTCGACTTTTCCAAAAATGATTATTGGTGTTGGTGCAAACACCACCCAAAAGTTATACAACTTTTTTCTTATATATGTATATTCTTAGAAATATGTTAACTTTTGTTTAATATTGCATACTAGAAGGTGACTTTAACATGGATTTTACTGAATTAAGCATGAAGGAAATCCATGCATTGCTCGTGTTATATTATCAGACAATGAGATAGGTATGTGTTATTCTTTTCATGTAATGCTCAATGCTAATTAAATCAATCAAGTCCATGAATGCAGTGAGTTAAAATTACACTTTATTTTCATTTTAAGAAACCATACAAAAGGAAATTAGAAGAAACAAGCCACAAAAGTGCCAAGAAATTAAGAACACGGTCTCCACAGAACGGTATTGTATCAATTTTGTTTGAAAACATTATGTTTTACTTGTAAGTTAACATAAATATTGAGAAACAGAATTCGTACAAATATTTATAGATTTATATTTTTCTTCACAAAAATACGCATTATTGTAATGTATTTTATATGAAGAATATCTATGTAGGAGCACATTTGCCTCGGAGCACATTTGTCTCATGTTTGGTAATGAGACAGTTATGTTCGACACACAATATAAAGGACACATTTGTCTCTTATTCTTCCATAAAATTCTAAAAAGGTATGAATAATTATGCCCGTCCGTTTACCGGCTACCAAACATTGTTATCTGTTTTCTGTATTCATATTACGTTTTAAGTCACTTCAGGTCAATCAAAAACTTCCTGCCTTTGCATACGAGTCATATATTAACTAAAAGACTATCACTGTTCTGCATGTCAAAAGGAAAATTTCTACCAGTATTCAGAACCTAAACACATATGCAGAGAATCAATTCTTATCGTTAATTGTGACACTTTTCTTTCCAATGCTTTAAGTTTTATAAATGATTTTATTTTTTTCTAAAAAAAAAAAAGGTTGTTTTTTACGGGGCGTAAAGAACTTTATGTTTTTTCTTTTTTTGAGTGCGCACCGATACTTAAAACGTTTTCCCTCATTTTATAAGTGCGCACGCGATAGTTTTTACGTATTAGAGGGGTAATTGCGTGCGCACGCGGATAATTATTTCGCATTTGGACCCTGGAGGGCTTCCTCTCATGAATAGTTCGACGACCCGATTGAGTGTCGAACCTACAGAGGTTAGGTACAAGTGTTTTTTGAAATCACTCGGCCACGAAGGCCCCTTAATGATCTAAGGGACAAAATGAGAAGACCACCCACACGTGTTTTTGTTTCCATCAGAAATATATGAAAATATCGCCATTTTCCGAGACTTTTTACTGTCAGATCCCCCATTGAAAAAGCTCTTGCAACGTGCATGGGTTCCTAAAATAAATTAGGTTATGCCATAATCATGAAATCTTGCGTCTCGCAGAATCGGGCGAGACTCAACATTCCGACGAGACACGAAGCGAGAGTAGTATAGAGTATGATGGTTCCGGGACACTTTGAAGCCTAAAAAAGTGTTTATCTATCAAACCAAAGGGTAAGACAGCTCGACATAACTTACCCATCAACCCAAAAAGTAAGACAGCTCGACATAAAACCCCATTTTATTGATTTAAGAACACCCTCAGGCCAAATCCCCCCCGGAACCATCATACTCTATACTACTTATAAATAGAATACAGGCGGGAACCGACGAGTCCTTTTTATAATTAAAATATATATAAATGAGTTTACAAAAAACAAATATATTGTTTAAAAGAACGAACATACACCGATAATGTAAATCCTCAATATGTTTACAACAAAAAACGGAAAGATTAATGATAAAAGCCGCGTGTGCTTCATGCGGTAAATTGAAATCTAAGTTTGTAAAACAAGGCGTTCAATAGAGTATTCATAAAGCTATGTGTCAGCAAACGCTTGACTATTTTTAAACATTCAGTGAAATAGTTTATTATTGTTTGTTCATTTTCTTTTTGATTATTGATGTTTAAATGTTGTATAATATATCATATAAAGACACTTTCTGTTTGTAAAAATGTATGAAATATAAACAATGATAACACACAACACACTTTGTTTTATCTTGATACTTGTATATTGTTATAATTCAAACCTGGAATGTAACTGATTACCTCTTTGTGGAGTGAAAGTCCAAAGGGGTCGAAGATAATTATTCTGTAATAACACACCCAATGTGTACCCGGTCCAATAAAGTTCATCTAAAATTTATTATCCCGCATATCTTTACTCATTAGAGATCAGGTAAAATTATTTCTACTGAAACGCCTCCTGAAAGTTTGAATACCTAAGTGTTTTACCCATTGTTCTATTTCAAAGTTAGATAATGGTTTGGTTCAGGAAATTTATTTTTTTTTTTACCCTGGGAATTCGTCTATATGGAACTCGTTGGTGCATCAAACCCTGTAAAACCTTGCCCACTTAATAATGATGTAATTAAAGGTAATTCCTAGAGGATTGCTGCAAAATTCCCAAGGGAAACCCCCATCTTGCCGTTTTTTTAAATTTAATTTAAATTCCCCCGTCATTCATTAATTGTTTTTTTTTGCTGGTTTTTAATAAAGGGGTTAATATTTTTTTCTTTTTTTCTTCCCTAAGATCCCATCCGGGTTTTCCAATTTATTTTCTACACCAGTGCTACCCAAAAACCACTTAATGCCCCCAACCCAAAAGGGGCTAAATTTTTGGAGCCAATTTTGTAAAAAAGGGAAAATTAAAGTGTTAAAAAAAACCCCCTTTTTGACTGCGCTTTTTGTTCCCGCGATATTTTAAATTTTTCTAACCCAGTTTATTCGTTTACCCCTATCAATTTTATTTTTTGTGTCTGTTTTTAAAAGATTAAAAGTCCCATTTAATTTTCTATTAAAATTTTTTTAAAGTAAAAGGGGCATTATCCTATTTTGATTTCGAAGTTTTTTGCTTTTGCCCTTTTTGATAAATTTATTTTTATTCAAGTAAAATTTTAAATTTTATATAATTATTTTTTTTTCCCCAAAGACGTTGTTTTAAAACAAAAAAACAATTTCTTTTCCCAAAGGGTTTTTAATTTAAACGGGTTTTCTTTTTACATTCAATGGCATAGCAAGAATAGCTGCGGGCTGGGGTACATTTTTTTTTTGAAATCTTTTTAAGTGTTGGGAAATTAAAGATGAAATTTTCTTTTTTTTTAAATTTCCCAAATTTTAAAAATGAAAAAGGGAATCCAAAAAACCCTCAAATTTGATTTTTTTAAAGGGGGACCAGTATTTTTTTATTTTTTTGTAAAAATAACTATTACTCTCTATTTTCTGTTATACGAAATTCTTTTTTGGGGGAAAAAAACCCTTTTTCCAACTTAGCGACAAGTTTGGGAAAAAGTTACTTTTATTATTAGCATTTTTTTAAAATTTATCAAATAAATGGGGGTTTTGTTTTTGGAAATTTATTTTATTAGCTTTTTGTTAAAATAAAAAAACCCCAAATTGTTTAGGATTCTTCACCAGCTGTTATTCTAAAAAAAATTTTTGCTTTGTTTTAAAAGTGATTGGGGTGACCCTTTCTCGAAGTTTATTTCCACTTTTTTGCTTTCAAATAATTTTCCCAAAAATTTAAAACATATTTACCCTTTTAAAGAAAAACCCAAGGGAACCCATAAGTTTAATTTTGAAAATTTTAAAAACCTTTCCATTTAACTCCAGCGCCCTATGGATTTTTTCTCGTCGTTTTTAAATTTTAATGAAATTTAAATTTTGGCTGGGGGGGAAAACAATTTTCTCTAAATTTCCAAAAAAAAATAAATAATTTTTAAAAGGGATTTTTACTTTTAAATTTCATTACCCCTTGAGCTAAAAATTTTTTTGCACCCAAAACCTTTTTTTAAATCCAGCCTGATTGCTCTAGTTTTCAGCTAAATTTTTTAAAATCCAAAGAAATTTAAATTCTTTGCCCCAGTTTTTTTCTGAAAATCTTTTGTTAATTCAAAAAATTCTTAAAATTCAAAACCCCTTTTAAAAGTTTAAAAATTTTATACATTTTTTTCCATTTTTTTTTAAAAAATTTTTTTAAATTTTAATAAACCCTGCTTTTTTTTAAATTAAAAAGAAATTTGTTTCGGGCATTATCAAAATTTAGCCCCGGGTTTGGGCCAGTTTATTTTTTTTTTAAAATTTCCCTTTAAAAATCCCATTGAACCAATCAAAAATTTTGAAGATTTTTATCTTTATAAAAAAACTATACCCTTTTTTCTGCTGGGTAGTATTTTTGGGTTTGTTTTTAAAAGGGTTTGTATCAAATCAAAATTAGGTGTTTTTCATATCTTTCACAGTATTTTTTTTGATCAAAAACATATTTTTTATTATCTTTTTTAAATAATCGCCTTCCGGATAACAATTCATTTATTTGTAAATTTATATCTTTTTTCCTGACCCAAAATAAAAATTCTTTTAATTTGAAAATTTTTTTCCTCATACCCTTCTTTTTAATTTTTTACAATTTTTCGCCAACTGGCGGGGGTTGTTTCTTTTTTTTTAAATACACCTTTATTTTTTTTCAGAGCAAAATTTTCGTTTTTAAAGTTCCCCCCTTTTTTTTGCGCCATTTTAAATAGCATTTTTACCTACATTTTTCAAATTTACTTTTTCCCTACAGAAAAAAAATAAAGTTTTTTCAAAAAAACCCTCCTGCACGCGGGGAAAACCCTTCCCCCCGCCCAAATTATCCCCCATAAATTAACCCCCACTTTTTAAATATTACTTTTTTGTTGGCATTATATAATTTACTTTTCTTTTAAAATTAATGTAAAACTTTTTGCTACTTCTTTTAAAATTGTTTTTTTCTCCCAAAACACATTTTGAAATTATTTTTCTTATTAAATTTTATAATATTTCATTAATTTCAGAATAACCAACCCAAATTTGGTTCTTTTGAAAAGGAAAAACCCTTTTTAAAAATCCGCAGTACTCAATGATATTTTCCACATCCCCAAAATTCCCCAAATAAAACAAGTTTTTTCTATAAAATCACAAGAATAAAAATTTTGTACCCACAGAATTAGTTAATTTGGTTTTTAAAGGTTTCCCCAATTCTGTTTTATTTACTTTTTTTTTTTTTAAAACCCAAAAATTTTTTAAAAAATTTGACAGTTGTTAAATCTAATTGAAAAATTATCCCATAAGTGGATATTTAGAATTTTTAAAACTACTCAAATCAAATTCTAAAACTTATAGGTGCTATGCAAGAAGCCCAAATTCGAAATTCATTATTACTTATTAATGTTTCTCTTATGTAATTTATTGATATCTGTATTAAAGAATAAGAACCTTTTGTAAAGAAAATGTACTTTCCCATTCCGTACCATTATTATAGCGAATTTCTCTTATTATTCATATTCATCACTTATATTATGCCAAGAGTAAGTCATTTGAATTTATGAGTCTAATCCAACAAATATATCTTTTATTTTTTATCTAAAATAAAAGGACGACGACTAAATCTTACTGCTGGGAATTCACTTTTGGGTGTATTTTGATCATTTATTATTTATATTAATTATTTCTTCGAACCACTCAGAACTTTAATACAATTTTTTGTTCCATTATATAAATACTTTTTATAAAATTTTTTTCATGTTGTTCCGGATTAATCCCTTCATTTTTAAATAATAAATCATTTTTGCGAATGCCTTTTTTTGTTAAACTCTGGATTATTTTTTCCCAAGCATCAATCAAACCCACAAATTAATTTTAAAATCATTTTAATTCTTTTTGGATCACAAGCACAATGCCTGATCCTGTTTTTCCTTTTTTAAAATTTCATAATTCTTGTTAAAAGGGTATTTTTGTTTTTTCTTAAATCCTGAAATTTTTTTCTTGAATTTTAAGGGAAATATGTTTTCTTTTATCATATCTTTTATTTTTTTAAAAATAAAAAATATATCTCCCTTTGTGTTCATTCCCTTTTTTTCCCCAGTGTTTTTATTTTTCCCGTTTACTAATATTTTTTGGACCATACAGTTTATGAAAGTTTTAATAATAAATTACCAATTTGGCCCATCTCAAAAAATTTATTTTAAATTCCTTATTCCTTTATTAAAAACCTTTTCCCATATATTTTTTTTTGGGTGAAAGAAATTTTTGAAACGTATTTCTTTTTAGTTTTTTTTTAAATTATCTGTTTTTCCCGGAAAAATTTTTTCGTTTTTTTTTCTTTTTTGTGAGGAAAGTTTTTTTTCTCTTTAAACCCAAAGCTCCCTTCATACTATATTTTTTTATTTCCCTAAATGCACTTTTCAATTTTTTAATTTTTTCTTCCACGAGTCATTTTCTCATCGGGATTATGGGGACTTAGTATGAAAAAAAATAAAAAATTTCTCCTGTGGGTGTGTTAATATATGTCAAATAAATCTAGATAAACCCTGCTTTTTTTAAATTTAACTTTAAATTCTTTCCTTTTAAATTTATCTTTTTTCCTCACTACTTTATCTTCTTCCTCACTACTATTATTTTTTTCCCTTTAATAAAAGGCGGGTAAATTCAATTGAAATTGGAGGGGGTAATTTTCCGGGTTGTTTTTTTTTTCAAAAAAATTTAAAGAGCTTCAGTTCCTTTGGGTATCTTTTTTAGAGCTTCGGGCTTCTTGTTTTTTTTTTTAGAGCTTCGCTTCTTGTATCTTTTAAACAAATCCCCTGGGAATTTTAAGCCAATTCGTTTTTTAGACCAGGCAAGTTTTTAAACTGACTAAAAAAATGTTTTTTTTTTGATTTCAAAGGTTTTAGTTTTGGGTTTTGTAAATTTCTGTATACTTTCCCCTATTGCACGCTTTTTTTTTATCTTAAATTTAATTTTTGTTTACGTATTTTTTAATTTTTTTTTGTTCAGATTAAAATTTTTTTTTTTTTGTATTTCTTTTGTTTTGATAACATTTAATAATAATGTAAGTTTAATTTTATATAATGTAGGAAAATTTAAAGATAAGGGAGAAAATTTTGGGAAAATAAAAAGATAATGTAAGATAATGTAAGTTTAGTTATATTTTAAGGGAAAATTCCAAATTAAAAAAAATAAGAAAATCGGGTTTTAATAATTTTAAGAAATTAATTCCTATTCCCCAGATCATGTTTTAAAAATG
Source organism: Ruditapes philippinarum (assembly GCF_026571515.1). Classification (NCBI taxonomy): domain Eukaryota; kingdom Metazoa; phylum Mollusca; class Bivalvia; order Venerida; family Veneridae; genus Ruditapes; species Ruditapes philippinarum. The sequence goes on along the minus strand of NW_026852389.1, from coordinate 160,051 downwards.
CTTATATGTGGAGTTCAGGATAGGAAAAAACAAACACTCTTATACACATGCAAAGGGGAACCCTTTTAGTTTTTTAAACGATTAAATTATACCTCTATTAAAAAAATTTGGGGAACAATCAAAATTTACGAGATTTAAAATAGATTTTTTCAATAAAATTCCCAAAAAGTTTAATTTAAACAAAAGAGTATTTTTTTAACTTATAAAATTCAGACATCATTGATCTTGATATTTTGACTATCAAAAAAAAAAATATAGAATATTGATGATTTTTTTTTGCGAAGATCAAAAAAAAAATAACAAAATACTTTATCCCAAAGGACGTCATAAAACTGCTTTTGTTATCTTTTTGGTCAGGTCATTTATAAAACCAAAGGATATTGGGAAAATTAAAATGTTCACTTTATTTTTATTTGACAGTCCAAGTAAACGTAAAAATGATATGATTTGAAAGGGAACAATTTTTGATCGGGTTTTTACCAAAACCCCAACAAAGGGAATATAGTTTTTTGTATTTGAAAAAACCCAAAAAAAATTTTGTAAAAAAAATTTTACGGGGAAAATTACTAGAGAAAATTAAAGGGGAAAAAATATTAAAAAAGGGGAAATTTTTAATAATTTTTAAAAAAAAAAACCCAAATTCAGAAGCTTTAATTTAAGTTTAAAATTTGACTTACCTGACGGGACTATGCAAGTAAAAATTTTCAATTTAAAACTTAAACGGGAAAGGGAATGTTTTCTTTTTAAAACTCAATAAAAAACAAAAAAATTGAAAAAACCGTTAAATGGGTGGAATGAAATAATCAATTAGGAATTTCCTGAAAAACCCAAATGATCCCAGTTTCAAGGGATTTGTTTAAAAAATTTCAAGATTTATTTTAAAATTAAAACCCTTGAATCTATCAAAGAAATACAGAATTTACTACAAACTGAACGCATAATATCGAAAAACAAAAAAAAGGGCCCTTGTTTAAAAAATTCGCGTACAAAAATTGTTTTACAAAATCTTTTTTGGTTTGATAAATATAAAAAAATATAAAAAGCACTGGGCCGAACAGATGAACACACCAAACAAAAATTTTAGCAAAAAACTTTAGTATTGTTAAAAGAACAGATAAAAAAATTTAAACGGAAAATTTTGATTAAACACGATAAAATTAAAAAAAGGTTTAAACCGAAGTTTGAAAAAAAAATTTAAAAAATATGTTTTAAATTAGAAATCGGGACAGAAATAAAAAACCCTTAAATTTGTTTCCCAACAGCGAAAAAAAAATAAAAAACCTATTGGATAATTTTTTTAAGTAAATTTGCTGAAAACAAACCCGGGAAGCTAAAAAATTTCTGTTCCAAAAAGGGTGAGGGTAAAGTTTTTTAAACTAGTTTGATTTTTAAAAAAAGGGGACCAGGGAAAATTTTTAAAAACCCAATTTTAAAAATTTAGTTGATAGTTTTGATAAGGGGCCATAGTAAAATTTTAAAATCACTTTTGTTTTTTAAAAAAATTTTGGGAAGACAATATTAAAAATTTTGGACCCCTTAAAATTACAAAAAATAAAAATTTCTTTGGGAGAGTTTTGGGGTGAAATAAAAAAGACACAACAAAGAACTCGATGATCTAATTTTTGGGACTACAAAAAAACTCATAAATCTAGTTTAAAAGTGATTTTTAAAATTTAAAAAAGGATAAAAAAAGTTAGAAAAAAGAATTACAACAGTAAGCCGTGAAGTGTTTCTTTTTGGATATTATAATAACAAACAACTGCATGCGGGTACACATATGTATTATAGAAACGAGGGTCTCATGACGGGAGTTTTTGATTTTGAAGATAAACAATTAGCAAGAACTATAGAAAACAGTAAAAATTTCTTCATAATGTTTGGAATAATAGCTAGCGGGATTAAAATTAAAAAAATTTTCATAGCTTTAAAACCCTTTGATTAAAAATCAGAAAAAATACTTAAAATTTTTAAGGAGGGAGAGTACGTTATTAAAATTAAATTTTGATTTTTGAAAAATTTTTGATGTTCACCCTTTTTCAATTTTAGCCCTTTAATATTTTATACGGGAGCCCTGAACATGGTAAATAATCATCAAAATTTTTTCCCAAAAAAAATGATTCATTGCATCAGTAAATGATTTATTTTAAAAAAAATTTTTAAAAAAAAGGATATCATTAGATTTTTTTATTAGGGAAAATTATAAGGAAAAGGGCTTTGAAACTGGAAGTTTTGCAAAATTCTATCTAACAAAAATTTTTAAATGGGTATTTTTAAAAAATATAAAAAGGGGAAAAAAAATCTCCCTTATACAAAACCGAAAAACTCCCTTTATTCCCCGTCATCCCAAAAACGGGGATGGGGGATTAAATTTAAAAAGGAAGTTTTTAAAAAAGAAAATCAGTTCTTTAATTCAAAATTTGGGAAAAAAAGGGAAAATTAAAAAAAAATTGTACGCTAAAATTTTAAACATTGGGTGCGATAAAAGTTAACAAAGGGACAAAAGTGGATTGTTTTTAAAAATAGAAAAATCGAAAATTCTTTTAGAGTTATAAAACACAGAAAACCCGAAGGAATGAATCAGTTTTAATTAATTATGCTGATAAATTTTAAAAAAATGATGAATTTTTTTCGAAGGTTTTTAAAAGTTTAAAAAAATTTTAATTAACAATTTATGGGGCTTTAAAACCTTTTTCCCTAAAGGGAAATTTTCCTAATAAGCTAGAGTAGGGTTGCCATTATCAAAAAATTTTATCTTTTTTTCATTCCCTAAAAATGGGCAAAGATATTTTTTTTTAAACATAAGAAAATATATCGTGTTTTTTTGACGAATTTAATTTAAATTTGTTTATATTTTTGAGTTGAATCAAAAAAATGCCTCTTATAAATTTTTATTACTTTTTTTTTCTTTACCCAAAGCTTTTCTTTTTGCCTTTGCCCTTTCTTAACGTTAACTTTTATTTTTTAATTTTTGTTTTGAATACATTTTTTGACCGAAGTCCCACAAAATTTAACTAAGGAAAATTTCCCCGGCTTCATCTTTAAACTTTCCAATTTACCTTTTTTAAATTTTCATCAAAATAAAAAAATTTGATTCCCGGGTCATTAAACACTGTTATCAAATAACTTTATCCCATTAAAAACTGGCCTAAGCCCTCTTCTGTTTTTATTTTTATAAAAAAAAGCGGAAAACTTTCAGTAAAAAGGGGTTTTCATTTTTTGGTTTAAATTTTATTTTCTAAAAAATTTGTTATAATGAAAACATACATTAAATATTTTGGAAAAGTCCCAAAAATACAATTCCTAAATTTGGTTGGGCCCATTTTTAATAAAAGTTTCTTTTATTCTATTTATACCATAAAGCTTTTGTTAAACATTGTTCCCAAAATTTAAAAAGAAAAGGTTTTTTCTATTTTATTTCAACAAACACAAATTTTTACTAGGTTAATTTTTTTGTTAACTTTTTTTTCTTAAATTTTCCATTGTTTTGGGCCCAAAACGGGGAAATTTTCATTTGTTTGAAAAAAAACCTTTTCAAAAGGATTTTTTTGCTTGAGATCTTTTTTGCGTGTTGAAATCAAAGTATTCTTTCAACCAAGGACTTTTTATCAAAAGTAAAAACTCTGTGAATCTTTGTTATTTTCAACCCCATTTTAAAATATAGTTCGAATTTTATGGGGGGTCACGTTTGTTTTTTTTTTTTCATTAAAGTTGGGGGGCAAAACTTTCGTACCTTACTTTTTTCCCATAAATTTAAAATTTTTTTTAATGTTTTAATTTTACCTTTAAAGCCATTTATCAGGTAAACAATCCTTTTTTAGGAGCTAAAAAGGGTAATCATTTTGAAAATCATGAAAATTTATCCCGGAAAATTTTTAAAATTTGCTTCTATAATGAAGTTTGTTTTTCCTTTTGCGATTAATTTTTTTATATTTTTCTGAGTATCCAAATTTTAAAAATTTCCCCGAGGGTAAAGGCTGGCTCATTGCCCCCCCGTAGAGGTTGTTCGCATCTAAGTTTCATTATGCATTTTGATGGTAAATCCTTTTTCTAATCTTTCATTAAATTATTGTTTTTCTTTTTCTTTTAAAGATTAGCAATATTAAATTATTCCTCCTTTTCTGACCTTTTTCAATAAAAAGATGAATGGCAATATCAGAAATTTAAATCTTTAATTTTTTTTCCCTTTATTTTTAACATTGCATCCCAAAACCAAACCCGGGCTGCTAAAAAAGGGCCCAAGGGTTTAAAACTTGTAGTAAATTCCCAAAAATTCTTTTAAAAATTTCCCAAAAAAATCAGCTAAAAGTTTTAAAAAATCCCTTTTTAAAATAAAAACATGATATTTTTCCCATTTTTTTATTTTAAAATTTTCCCAAAAATTTTTTTCAGGGTGTATCGCTGTCAGATATTAAAAGGGCCTCATTTAAAAAAAGAATAAAAATTTTTCTTGAGGGGTTTAAATTTTTTTTCTTTTAAAATTTTTCAAAAGAATCCCCTGAAGTCATTTTGGGTAAACGCCTTTTGTTTTGGGGTAATTCAAAATTTAATTTAGTAAAGTCAAACAAAATTTTTTTTTAGGTAAAAAATTAAATTTCCCGGAATATTTTTCATAAGTTAAATTTTAAAGACTGCGACATAAAATTTAAAAAATATCAATAAAATCAAATTGCTTATCAAAAAAGCCATTATTTTTCCATATTGTTAGCAATAACAATTTTTTTTTTCAAATTTTTCCCATTTGTTGGGATTTAAAAAATGACTATCATAACCTCTTAAATTATGAAATATTTAAAAGGGAATTTTTTTGGGGTCAGTATTAAAAAATTTATATTACACTCCCGTGAAACACTTCCCCCAAAAATTTTTCCCTTATATGGCAATGGTCACGAACTCGGGAATATCATCTTTTTCATATTCTTTTCCCCCAGATATTTCAAGAAGTTTTGGGTTTTTTTAAAAAAACGGGCCCCATCTTCTTTTGCATTTTTTAAAGGTTTTTTAAAATATGCTTCAAAAATGTCCCTTTCAATATTTCCCCTTTCCCTTTAAAAATAGCCCTTTTAAAAAAATTTATAAATGCATTTGGTCCCCTTTTAAACTTGAGTTTTGGGCTAGTATGTTTATCGTCGTAACAACAAAAAAAATTTATAACCTACCCCCAGTCTATATTCTTTTTGATATGGTTCCCGTAAAGAGGATTTTAAAGATGGAAAACAAATAAATTTCTTTTTGAGTTATAGACTCAAAAAACAAACTAAATTACAAAAGGTGCCAATTTAAATTTTTGTGAAATTTTTTAACCCCCAACTTGTTTATCCCTTTTTTGGGTTTTAATAGCTTAGTACCATTAAAAGCTAAACAGTTTGGGCCCATGTTCATTTTAAAATTTTTTCCTTGGAAAAAACATTGTAGACAGGGTTTTCAGAAATGTTTTGATTGGCATGTTTTGTTTTTTTTAAAAGTTTAAACGATTAAAAACTTTTTTCCCAAAAATAAAGCGTTGTTTTACTTTTGGAAAGTAATAAATATTTGCACTTGTCTGAAAATTTTTATCTGGATATGATAACGGAAATACTTTTTTGTTTTTGTAACCAAAATAAATTAAATGAAAAATTATTTCCCGGGTTTATTTTTGGTAAATTGATTTATTGTGACAGGGGAATTTTTTTTTCAGTTTTTAAAACTAATTCATCTACATGCCCCCTATAATTTTTAAAACCCTTTAGAATGGGGTTTGTTTCAGGGAATTTTTTAAAACTAAATGACCCCCATCTAAAAAATTTTTTTTATTTCCTTTTTTTTATTAATTAATCCTTCTTTGCATTCTGTAATTTTTCGGGTAATTCAAAGGGAACTTGAAAACAGAAAGAGGTGGTATTTATATCTGTTTATAAAGTGCATCAACCCGGAAATTTATTCCCCCATCCACTACCTTTTTTGAAATCCAAAATTTCCATCTTATTTATTTTTTCATCAAAAATCATGTCTTTAAAATTCATTTTAATTTAATTTTTTCATGATAATTGAAATTTTTAATGAAAAAAGCTGATTTGTTTTAAATTTTATTCTTCTTGACTAATTTTCGCAAAAGTTATTTTTTAAAAACATTTTTTTTTTATGCCTTTTAAAATTTCGAATTCTAACTGAAAATAATTCAAAAGATCTTTTTTAAAGTGAAATTAAAAATTTATTTTTCGGATCATTTTTATGAAAAATTTTAATTTTTAAATTTCTTAAAATATTTTATTTGGAGATCGCCCCAATTTCCATATCTATATTTAAATATTAGAAAATATCTTTAAAACAAATCTTTTAAAGGGATATTTTTAAACCTTTTATCTTAAAAGAAGAAAAAAAAATAAAGAAAATTTTATTATTTTAAATAGTGCGTTTTTAAAAAACGAAATCTTTTTTTAAAAAGATTTTTATAAAAAGAGGTGGGAATTTCAATAACATTTAAATTTTATTTTTAAAAATTTTTTTTTTAACCCGTATTAGCGATGAGTTTTTCTTTATCGACGATGTTTTAAAGGGGGAAAAAAGATATGAGGAAAAAAAAAAAAATGAAAAAAACTTTAAAAAGGTAGAAAAAACTATTAATTATTGTAAAGAAAATTTTAAGCTCTTGTAAAAAAAAGAAGGGCGGGAAAACCCGGGATAGATAAAAAAGAATGACTCCTATATTAACGGAATACTTGATAGCAGCGAAATAAATAAGCGAAATGTCATTGGGTAAAAAAAAAGAACAAAATTTTGTTATGCAACGTTATTACCGATTTTTAAAAAAGATATGTAAGAAATGCAAAACCGCCTTAAAAGATTTGATGATTTTGAAAAAACAATTAAACGAAGTATTTTAATTATTTTTCTCGATATTTAGAAAGGTTTTTAAAACCGAGGGTTTTAAATTGCGAGGGGTTTGTTTTTCATTTTTTTTTCTTTTTAATTATTATATAATGAACAAAAAAATTTGTTTTAGATTTTTGTTTTTAGGAAAAATTTTCTTTACGCAATTTTTAAACTTTATTTAAAAAATTTTGCCCATTTAAATTTTTCTTTCCCCGGGCTTTACCCCTGTTTAAATTTTACAGCACATTTATTAAAAACCCCCATTTTACACCAAAATCTTTAGAGCGGGATAAATTTAAGGGGTAATATGGGAATTTTTCACCATCTCCCTTTTGGGGGTAATAAGTTTCATAACCCCGGGGTTTAAGGGGTTTTTACGATAAATTTTTATATTAGGTTTTGGACAATCGCATAAAATATCACTAAATTTTTTCTTTCGGGGAAAAAAACAACCCGGGAAAATTTCCCTTCATAAATTTTTTTGTTTTTTTTAAAAAGGTAAGGCTCTATAATTGTTTTAATTTTTAAAACGTATATTTTCTTTTACTTTTTTTTTTTAGTTTAATTTTTGAATATTTGGCCCCTTAAAAAAGTTTCTATTCTTTCTAACTTTTTTAAATAATATTGGAATTTTAAGAGTTTCTGATTTTTTTATATAAAATTTCCAAAAAAAATTTGCCCTTTTGCCCCCATTTCTGTTATTTAATCTATTCATTATTTTAAACCCTTTCTTAAAGAAAAAAAATTCACATTTTTAAAAACCAAGCTAACGCAAGCTAAACCCCACTAGCTATAAAAAATATTTTAAAAAGGTTCTTTATAACCATTTAGCTTATATTTTTTTCATATAAAAATTTTAAAAGGGGTTTTTATAATTTTTATCTTTTTCTATTTCTAAAAAGTTTTGTTAAAAATATCTTTGATAACTTTCTGTCCATCATAACTTTTTTGGGGGGTTACCTTTCCCCAATTCCCCGCTTCAGGAATTTAAATTTTTTAACCCTTTTTGATAAAGTTTAATTTTTAAAATTTGTTTTTTTGTCTTTCAACTTTTTTAGTTTTTTAGCTAATTTTTATTAACTTTCTGAAGGGAAAGCTCCTACTAAAGCTACAAATATAGGTATGGGGGGAATAAGTGCCCAAATTTCAGTTGAACAAACCTTTTAAAAACCTGCTGTTTTTTTGAAGTTTCCCACGCTTTCCCTTCCACAAAATTTATAACTTTTTCTATATCTGATGCAATCTTGTTAAATAAACTTTTTAGTTTTATCAAGATTTTCCCAAATTTGGGTTTACTCATTTTTATTATTTTTAGCATTTTATTTTTTGGGATCTTTTTTCCAACTATTGAAATTTTTCAGAATAACCTTTTCCCTTTTTAAATAGTGCTTGTTTTTTCTTTTAGTCACGCTTTTTAAATTTTTCTATTTTTAAAAAATTCTTGTTTAGGGGGCATCCCGTTCTTTTTCATAAAATGAACCCTGGACCAGCTCATTATTTAAATCCCTGATAGATAAGTTCTTGGGTTTGTATTTTGAAAATTTCCCTCAATTTTAAATATTTTTTTCTGTCCAAATTTTGGGGTTTTATCCCTTTTTTAAAATGTCTCTTAATTTTACTTAAAAAAACACGTCTTTTTAAACTTAAAATTTTGCCTTACTTTTTTATACTTTTAAAAACCCCTATTTAAAATTAAAAAAAAACTTACCTTTATTTTAAAATGTTTTCCCCGCCTTTTTTAGGTTTACATTTTTATACTACTATGTTCCTTGTGTTGTTTTATTTCTCCCAACATTTTTGGGGAAATCATTTAAATAATATAAATATTTTTAGAGGTGAAAATATTTCCACAAATTTTTCCTTCAGGGGTCTATTGAAAAAGTTCGATTTAAACCCCAGCTTTTGCCTTCATTTTTAAGGTTTTGGTTTCATGTTTATTGTATTTTTTTTTCTAAAAAATGATTGAAAAGTTTTATTAAAAAATTTTCCCTTTTTCCCTTTATCAACCCAAAAATTCTCTGGTTTTCTGCCACCAGAAAATTTTTCATTAAAGCCTCTGAAAAAGAATCACCAGTTTTTATTTTTTATCGGGAAAAGCCCAAGGGATACTTTTCTAAAAAATCAAAAAAAATGTTAATAAATATTTTTTCCTTTTTTTATCTTTTTTGAAAAGGCTTGCATATCAAAATAAACAGCAGACCAAAATATCAATTTTACTAAATTTTCCTTTTAAAATCTCCGTTTTTTTAAAACTTCCGTTTTGATTGGTTTTGTTTTAATTCATTGGCTAATTTAACGTTCCATGTTACCCTTTGGGGGTTTAAATGCCCTGTTTCCCCTTTTCATGCTTTTCCCCCTTCTTCCGTTTTTTTAATTTTTTGTTTGCCCCAAAACCAAAATTTTTTTTTCTATTTATAACAGGCTTTACTAATAAATTTTTTTCAGTTTTTCACCAATAGATTTTATTTAGTTGTCTTTAAAAACAGATTTAAAATTTTTTAATTTAAAACTCACTTTTTCTTAGACCCCTATTTTTTAAAATAAATCATGATTCATACATATTTTATCTAACTGAATTTTAAAGGGTGATTTCCCTTTTAACCCGTGGGTTACCTGGCCGCAATAGTTATATCCAGGGGGAAAAGTTAAACCTTTTTTTGGTAAAAAAAGGAACATAGCTTTAAAGAAATCTATTGAAACCCCCTTGTTTTTCAAAAATTAGATTTCAATTTACCCATGAAGCACACGGGCTTTTAAACATTAATCTTCCTTTTTTTTTGTAACATATTCAGGATTTACATTAAACGGTTTTGTTTTGTTCTTTTAAACCAAAAATATTTTTTTTTTGTTTAAAATCATTTATATTTTTTTTTAATTTAAAAAAGGGGCTCGTCCGGGTTTCCCCCCTGGGATTTTTATTTTTAATAGTTTTAGAGTATGTGGTTTTGGGGGGATTTTGGCCCCGAGGGTGTTTTTTAAATCAATTTAAAAAGGGTTTTTTTGTCGAGCTGCTTTTTCTTTTTGGGTTGGGTAGGTAGCTATGTCAGCTGTTTTTTACCCTTTGGGTTTTATAGATAAAAACTTTTTTTGGCTTCAAAGTGTCCCAAACCTTCATACTCTTTTACTACTAGCGAGGACGATATTGTAACAAAGAAGGGTCTTCGCAAAAGTCGAAAATATTTCCCCTACCCCGAGATTTCACGATGAATTCCCTTTCCTTTGCTTCATGTTTTTTACGAAATTTTGCTTTTTTTTGTTTTTCTCGGTTTAAAAAATTTGTGCCCCCTTTATGGTGTTCCTCAAAGGCCTGACTATGGTACAGAAACCAGTGCGGGAGTCATCTGGCATTGTCCCCTTTTAAAGGGCGGACAGGGTTTTTTGACACTATTTTTCCATCAGCATGGCCCTGGGAGACCCTAATTTAAAACTGATTTGTTTTTTTAAAATTTCATCATGGTATGTTTTAAAATTTGGTCAAAAAAAACGAGCAAAGTTTGTATTTAAGGGAAATAAAATCTCAATTTTAATATTGGTGGTTCTTCCACGTCATAGCAGATTTTTTTAATGACTTTACAGTAACAAATGTGACGCTAGAAAGTTTTCTTAGAAGATACATGACCCCCACTTTTCTCATCATTTTATATCAGTTTGGTCATAACTCTTTAAAATGAGATTAGTATTTTTTTTCTTACATGGATCTAGCTATGTTTTTGTCATTTTTACATAGAATATAAAGAGAATTCTATTTATCGTTATATGGCCTCGAAGGATTTTTTTTGACGTTCAAGATGCGAAGCAAGACGCGAAATTCCGGCGAGACGCGAAACGATGAAATAAGGAAAATAGCAATCCCTTAATTAAGATAGTGCAATACGGCAACATTGATTGAGTCAAGTGCAAACTACCTTCAACATCCCCTAAGCCCAAGAAAAATTCAGCATTTCAACATGAAAATGGTTAAAGTTTGAATTAAGAAACATCCACAGATCGTTTAAGTAACACCCGATTGAGGTGATTCGTTTGGACATAAGTTACATTTTTTGTCACCCGTAACAGCTTAAGGTAACGCAATGGTACGATGGTACAATGATGAAAAAATGACGGCCCAATGATGAAACAACGATGGCACGATGGTGAAATTACGATGATGCAATGACACGATGATGAAAATAATATCGCAGTTTCATCATCATACCATCGTATTTTCACCATAGTAGCATCGTATTTTTACCATTGTACCATCAAGTTTTCATCATCGTGTATTCGTTGTTTCACCATAGTAGCATTGTTGTTTCACCATCGTACAATCGTTGTTTCACGTTCGTACCATCGTGTTTTGACCATCGTTCATTCGCGTTTTCATAATCGTACCATCGTGTCATCGAGCTTTCACCATTGTACAATCGCGAACAGGATTCCGTATGTTTCAGTGTACGTCTTCAAGTTCAGCCAATCAATTTTCTTTGAACAATATATATTAGAATTAATAGTTCGATTTGTAGGTTTTAAGGTTAAGATTTCATAAAAAAGCAGTAGCAATACTATTGATGATTACACTTGACGTGAGGTTAAACAGCGAACCTCGATTCTAAAAAAATTCTGCCGTGGGAAAATATGTGACCATAAGACAAATGTACTTTCTTGTACCTTAAAAACATGAGGTAAATGTGTTTTCTTAAAGATCTTGATCGGAGCACATTAGTTACACAAATAAGTTTTTGGGGTAGACATTTGAGGTCCCATTTGTCTCATGTGGAACAAATGGGACCGCATCGGTCTTACTTAAGTTAAATGTGCTCCTAGAAAAATGTGCTCCTATATAGCAATACAAATCTATACGCAATACCTACGATGACATTGACTCTATCCGTTTATGAAGTGTAGAACAATGGAAACATTTCATGATTATTTTTGTCAAAGTGATTTAACCTGATATGATCTCAAGTGACCAAGACTGTTTAAATCTTCAGATGTATATTTGGATATACATGCCCCATTCAAAGTTTTCTAATTTCTTTACTTTCATTTTGCCAATATAAACCATAAGAAAAGAAGAAAACGAAAAGAAATAATAGTATTATAATTGCACCTATATCGATGAAAAAAATAGATTATAAAACCCTATATAAACTCATGGACCTTTTCGTTATTTTACATCATTTTACACAGGTAGGATCCCGCTAACAGAGATTGATAATGATATACAGTTGTCAGAAAAAGACTTTAGTAAATTGTCTCAATTAATTGGGAATAATTGGAGACATTTAGGCCGTCAGTTGGGTTTAGAAGGCGTGCAAATATCACAGGTAGAAATAGATTCTCGTTTTCCTTCACCCCAGGATAAAATTCACGAGATGTTCATGAAATGGGCAAAACAGAATCCCGAAGAAAATACACTCGATACGGTTATTAGTGCTGTAAATGAGAGCTTCAAAACTGAGATAGAGATGGATAAATTTGTAAAATTCATAGATGAAAAGAGATATGCGAGGAAAAGAAGACAATAACTTTCTTTAAATATTGTTCAAGATAATTATGTTGGTGTCTCTGTGAACAGAAAAGTTTTACGTTGATGATTCCTTGTTCTCTGCGGTCTGGAGACCGCAGGGTATTGGTACGCGTTTAACTTTTGAGGCATGGAGGAGCACGTGACCTGTTTTCGGTACATGGAGGAGCATGTGATCTGTAAACCGTACATGATTGGTTAATTGACCTTTCGAAAACCTAGCTAAATACCGTTTGTCAATACGTTACGGATTTACCTCCTGGGAATTAGTCCGAATTACACCTAATTAAGAACAAAAAACTATTACGTGATATTTCTAATTTTCTACAATTATTTTACCGTTTAGGGTGGAAAAACTTGAATGATGTGTTTGAAAATTGTCAATGTTTCTTTAAAATCTATCTCAAATTTTACAAATACTGAAAATCTACAGAATTAAAATATTCGTAGTGGCATCTGCCATAAGAAATAGAGATATTTTCTGCGTAAACTTGTGTGTTTACTTTATTTTTTTTGCTCGGAATCATTCATAAAATGGTAGGTCTATTTAATCATTTTCTTAAAAAGAAATAATTGTTTTATCTTCGGCCTTCTCCGGTCTTCAACGGTCACCAGTTTCCAAAGACCTTCTTTTATATTGATCGATTATTGTTAACTATATTCCTGATACAAACGTTTATTTATGCCCCCCCCCCCCCCAACAATGTTGAAAATAGTTAAATGAAATATCTTTATATCATTAAAAATGTTCCCCGCAGGAAACCATTTTTACTTGTACATATCTATAATGTTAATAATGAAGATATGATGTCGAAATGTTCAACTACATGTACTACATGTGAAACCATAGTCATTGTACCCATCAACCGATAATTAATATTGTACAGTCTTACAGTCCTTCTTAAAGGCCGATTATGCCTCAGAAATGATTTTCAATTCTTTTCTGAAAAGTTTTTATTGCTGATGTCCTGTTAACAGTTTCCTAAACGTTACACATTGGCCATTGAAACGATTATAGGTACTTCCCTTCCTACACAATACTTACGTTGGATGGAGTGTTTTCATAACAGATACAAATGAATCTTACTTGGATAATTGTGTATTTGGGATAAATATACTTCCATTTTATAACCATGTGTTCAATTATTTACCTTAATCTTTCTATTATTATATTTCGCTATTCCTTATTTTTTCCTTTTATTCTTTTATGAAAATTTTAAATTTTGTAAATTTAGTCGAATTTATTTACTTCAAGCCCTGTTAAATAAGATTTGAATTAATATATAACTGTGTTGAATACCTTTTTCATTATCAGTTTTCACTATGCGTGCCTGCATCACTACTTTACCATTATTACTACTCAAATGTAAAACATATTTTTTAACAGGATCGCGCTCGTTTTTATACAAGGGAGGTTTATATTTCTAGAGAAAAATGAAATCAATAGTTTTTTATATACATTATTACATGTGTATTTAACAATAAGGATTAAAACTCGTTTTTTACTACTTTACTTATGGCTTAACTTTACACTGACATGCTAGTTATAAAAAAAACTACATGTATATGCAGAAGCAATTCACATATTTTTGTTAATATATAACATCTTCAAGTCCTTTGATACGTTATTTTGATAATAGATAAAAACATAATTTTTGCCCAAAGCATTTAAAAGTGAATCATTTGATTGGAACTATAATTGAAATTACGAAAAAAGCAATTTGTGCAAATTTTTCAACTTTGATTTTTATAAGAAATAACTTCCACATCGGTTTTCCAAAAACCCAAGTGTATTATTACTGTATGTTACATTTGCACTGTTGATTGCATTCACGCTGTGCTGTGCCCCTCTCGTGATTAACTGTTAGAAAAACAAAATGTCCTTATACTGCTAACAGTCAACAATCAAAGCAGAAGGCGCTGAATTTGTTTGGGTCTGCGAATGTCAGAAAGGTGAAGGTTGTGAGATTATAAACCAATTTGTTTGTATAGTGTCACCAATGCTGTTCCCAGAGTTGTAACTATAGTTAATTGGCTATAAGACTAATTGCAACACTGCACTGATATTCAAATCATTGTTTATTTGGCTTAAAAAAGTTGCCTGAACTGGGATTTGAACTCCAGATCTCTCGCTCGAGAGCGTAAACCCTTCGACCACGAAGATATAAGATAACAGCGTGAAGAATACCTTATCATTCTAAATTAGAGTTCGTAACCGTTATTAATTTCGATATATTTTGTTCACGATAAACCTGTTGTTTAACACTGAAGTAAATAATCTTGGAGCTGAAAATAAGCATGTACATGTATATCTATAAGAATAACACAATATTAGAAATCTTCGTCCAATCGGGAACTATTTTTTCGTTAAGAAAATTAATGCGCCTGTCATTTGACGCAGTGATCTCCCCTTAATTTTCCAGCGTTAATGTACATATGAAGGAAAGTAACCGCTTCGAGGAGTTTGGACTACCTTTGGCATTTGCAAATAACAACATCAGGGACCATTATTTGTTTGGTCTGACGACCCAAACAAATAAAAACAATCATGCATTGTTGCTTAATCTCAAATAAATAAATTCATAACCCTACTTGCACTGTATGCAGATGGTATATTTAGCTTTTACTAAAAAACATTTTCTGCTATTTATAAACTGATCGTCACTCTGTCATTTGTAGCTTAATCTTCATATGCAAATATTTTAGTTTCTTAGTCAAATGTTTGGAAACAAACACTTTTTCACTCTAAATGAAACTTACCAATTGAAAATATATCAAGTTGTTTTTATAACTTGTGGCTTTAAAGTATCAATGAAATTTTTAATACATATAGTTTAGGTTTATTTACTTGTATATGTTGTGCATTTCTGTTAATATAATTTGGTTAGGCACGGAGGAGCAACTGTTTTGCGCAACGGTACTTGTGTACTTAAAATGCGTCTTGTTAGTATTTACTTCCTGTTTCGCTGTTCACGACGCATAAATGTACTTTTATATATAGATAGGTATGGTGGCTGATTTGTGCGTTCGTGTTTTCGCCCCGCGATTCCGCCAAGCGAAAAGTTGAGAATTAACAAGTTAAAATGGCGGGGGCGCGGAGCGAAAACAAGCTTATAAGCGAGGGCGCGGGGGGAGTTTAATAAATAAAACGGCACCCCGGGCCCCCGTTAATTTCGCCCGGCGATCCCACCAAGTGAAAAGTCAAGCGGGGCGCGGAGCGAGATTTAAGAAATAAAACGGCGAAGGCGCGGAGCGAAAACACTCTGATTAGCGGGCCGTCGGGCAAAGTTTAATAAATAAATAAAACTTCGCCCCGCCCAGTAAGTTAGCATTTTTTCGCCCCGCAATCCGCCAAGCGAAAAGTCAAGAACTGAGAAGATAAATGGCATGGGCGCTGGGCGACAGTTATATATTTTTATCTTGTGTATTATTATAGACGTTGAAATATGTTTTTTTTTTCAAAACGGCTCATATTAAGTTTTTTAATATATATGATCAGTACATGTGCAGGGATTGACAATTATACATTTTATTTGGATTTTAAAGGCGTTTTAAGCTCCACACCCCAAGTGTCTGTGCAGTTAGTTAGCTCCGCGCCCCGCCGTTTTATTTCTTAAATCTCGCTCCGCGACCGTGCCATTTTAACTTCTTATTTCTCACTTTTCGCTTGGCGGGATCGCGGCGTAAACATGAATGGAACAAATCAGTCACCACAGATAGTTAGGTATATATGTCTGAGTGATTGTTCCATATATGTTTTACAATTACTATTATTGTTTTGACCTAAGACTGATGAACTTTCGGGAGCTTTTTCGTTAGTTTCCGTAATTTATCACGATTTACCCATTGATTTTTATGAAAGTAAAGCTCGTGATACTTAAATCCATTAATATTCCCCGATGGCTTATTGGTAAGTACAATGGCATAGCATTCGTGAATTAGCAAATTCGAATCCTTCACAATCATTTTTCCAGGTTTCTTAAAAAATGCAGCATTTGTGTATGAACCATTTGTTCAATTTTGCTTTTGTATACCTTTACTCGGATGATTGAGCTATCCCATGAAGTAAACTTCAAAATTCATGAAGTAAAAATTGACATATTTTGTCAGTTCCTTTTCTGATAAATATTAGCATTGATATGATATCAACTCTAACCCTAAGTGCTTTATTTCATAATTTATAGACGTACATCGATATGTATTTTTTGTGTCGCCTCTACGGAGTAGTGGCGACATATAGGGATCACTTCTCTGTCGTCTCTCTGTCAATCTGTCTGTCCGTCTGTCCGTCATAAAACTTGTCCGGACTACTTCTCATGAACTACTGGTGCAATTACATCCAAGCTTTACAGGAATGGTCAGTACCAAGTCTTGTTGTGCATATCGTCAGCATTTTCCGGTTCAATGATTTCTGTCCGAGTTATAGCCCTTTAATAACTTTTATTTTTAAAGTTTGTCCGGATTACTCCTCCGATTTGAAAGCAATTTTAATTAACTTTACAGGATTGATCTGTGACTCAAGTCCTTGTGCATCTAGTACGCATTTTTTGGTTGAATGATTTTTGGCCGAGTTATGGCCCTTTAATAAAAAGGTGGTTTTTATTTGTTTGGGTCGTCAGACCAAACAAATAATGGTAGCGAAATTTCAGAGTATAATGTTCTTATTTGCAAATGCCGAAAGTAGTCCACTTTTTTGAAGCGGTTACTTCCCTTTTGTATGTACACTAAAGCCGAAAAATTCAGGGGAGATCACTGCGTAAAGATGGTCAAAGACAGGCGCATCAATTTTCAAGCAAAGTAATTCCCGAATGGTCGAAGGTTTCTAATATTGTTTTATTGTATTTTCTGATCGAAAATAACTAAATACAAAGCGGACATTCAATCTCTGACACAGAAGTTTACAACAAACCTAACAACAAGTAGTTCTCAAAACAGCTTAAAACTAGCGATTTAAAAGAAAGAAATATTCTATTTTGTTACAAGTATCCAACAAATTACAACGCATTTAAAATTAAACAATAGCGTTGGCTTATAGAATTGTCAAGAAATGCACAATCACAAATTACGCGGATGAATATGATTTTATCAATGAAAATACTATTTATAACCGAATAATACACAAACCGAGTAGTGGAATATATAGATTCTACATGTCGGACTGTTTGGGCGAGAGGATTTTCACTAAAATATTTACTTCAATTTTAAACAACAGGATTACCCTGAACAAAATACCTCGAAATTAATAAGGATTACAAACCCGAAATGCAATGGAAATTCTCAATTTAGAATGACTTGATATTATTCAGACTTTTCATGTATAACTTCTCCGTGGTACAGTGGTAACGCGCTCGCTTAGGGAGTGAGAGGTCTCGAGTTCGAAACCCAATCGAGGAAAATTTTTTTTCTGATAAATTCTTTTTTAAGTGTTTTTGTTAAGGAAGTAGCCATGATATGCAAGGATAAAGTGTGACTGTCGTAAAAAATGAACATAAATTATTTTTTGATGCAACTCTAGTTATGCAGAATTCCGTATGTATCAAACTCTGGTGCCTTGCAAAATGAATTATAATACATAAAAATAAACCTAAAAAGGAAAATGCATACAGATATACAGTACGATTTAGATTGCAAAGATCAGAAAATACCACAGAACTTGCAGCACTTTGATTTTTTATAAATATAAATGCTTATAGTAAGCTCCAGGATTATTTACATCTGTGTTAAACAACAGTTAAAGTCGTTACAAGCCCTAATTTAGAATAATATGGTTTTCTTCAGCCCGTTCACATATAAATTCACCGTGGCTGAAGGGTTTTCGGGCTCGCTTAGGAAGCGAGAGGTCTGGAGTTCAAATCCCAGTAAAGGTAACTCATTTTTTTTCAAATTGTTAAAGTCAAATAAACATTGGATTGAATATCAGTGTTGCAATTAGTCTTATAGCCAATTTACTACAATTAAAACGCTGGAAAGCATTGGTGGCACTATACATATAATCTCACAACCTGCACCTTTCTTACATTCTGAGACCCAAACAAATTCAGCACCTTCTGTGCTTTGATTCTTGTGTGTTGCCATTTACATTAAAGCTTGTCCGGACTACTTCTCAAAAGCTACTGGTGCAATTTCATCCAAGCTTTACAGGAATGATAAGTAACAAGTTAAGTTGTGTATATCATCGGCTTTTAATGGTTCAATGAATTTTGTTTGAGTTATGGCCCTTTAACAATATTTTATTTTTTAAAAAAATTGTCCGGTCTACTCCTCTTATACCACTTATGCAATTTAAGTGAAACATTACAGGATTGATTGGTAGGTCAAGTTCTTGCACATATTACACGGGTTTTCCGCTTGAATGATTTTTTGCCCAGTTATGGCCCTTGAATGAAAAGGGTGTTAATAAAGGGTGTCAGGACTACTCCTCTTTTACCATTATTGCAATTTCAATGAAACTTTACAGTATTGATTGGTAGGCATAATACAGTTTTTCGATTGAAAGATTTTCAGCTGAGTTATTGCCCTTGAATAAAAAGTGTTTTGCCCTGTTAATGATTTTTCGGACTCCTGCTACATAGTCTCTGCGATTAATTATCATGAGGCGACACATGTCATCATTGATGCCCCTTGTCAGTATTTCAGTATGTGCATTCGCACAGTAGGTGATTTGAATGCACAAACATAAAACTTTGACAATTTGACAATTGATCGATTTTCTTTTACTTTATTACCATCTTCTTACTTTTTCTTGTGTTAAATATTTATATTTGTCTCCCTTTATCATTCATACAATTTTGTTAAATCTAATACCTTAAAGTTTTTCTAATTAATATTCCAAAAATGTTTTTCTCTTTGTACATTGTTTACTTATTTGTTTGATGTTTAACTTATAAAGTAACTTTCTTTTTTCCTTTTTTTATTAAGAAATGGAGGAAAATTGACATTTAATGAAAACCTATAAAGCTTTATTTTTAACTTAAGTAACTTTCTAGGACTTCTAGGAAATTATTTTTGTTGAATAAAGCGTACATTTAACTGATTTAATTTCGAATGTTTATTTCTCAGTCGATTCAAATAAAGTATCTTTTTGCATAAAGATTTATCTTAAAATTTAATAATTATAACTCTTTTGCTTATCTAAAACATTACAAAATCGTTTATTTGTATACATTTTCAAAGAAAAATTACCTGTATGTATCATTTCCAAGTTCCAAGCACAACGAAAACTTTTTAAAAATGACAGATGGAAGATGTTTATCGAAGCGGTCAAGCCGATGTTTCCGGTAATAAAGACTCCAGGACTTTAAAAAAAAAGAAAACGATCGTTACATAACGTTCTGACCTTAGAGCAAAAATAGATGTTATGTGATTTTTGAAATTTTCTTAAATTTGTTACAGTGTTAAAAAGAGCTTTAAAAGGTTCAATATTCAATAGTCTTTTTTTAAATACCTTATTTTTCTAAGAAAGAAAGGGTGTGTTGTATTGTCACTTTAAGGTTAATTAGTAATGTATATATTTTATATAATTCAAATTACAATATTCAATAGTATTCTTTTTAAAAACCTTTTTTTCTAAGAAAGAAAGGGTGTGTTGTATTGTCACTTTAAGTTTAATTACTCATGTATATATCTTATATAATTCAAATAAATGACGAACACAGTTTTGAGCAGATACATGTTTTTATTTCAAAATGGGAACATTGAACATGACATGATTGACAATATGCGAATCAGCCTCAGATATTCTAGTCAAATGTCGGATACGATTGTATAGTTCCTATTCATAACTCATTATAACTCATTTTGTGACACAATTTGTTGACATTTTTATGTGGGTAGTTGGCATATATTTACTGGCATATATTAACTGGTTTGAAAATCCAGTCTAGAGTTAGGAATTGATCAGAGTAAAACGTTGTACACTTATGTAGAATAAAAATGTAAAGGTTTGTTCTGTTTTTTCTCTCTAGTTTTGTATTGTTGACAATATAGATATATAGTGAAAATGCTGACTTTAGAATATCAATAAAAACTATTGAAACATACTTGAATTCAGTCTGTTAATTGTTCGGTTTTATTTTTATTTCCTTATCGCCTTTTTCTTCATATTTTGTCCATAGAAAAGGGCCTAAATTATACATTTAAAGAATTCTTAAGTTTTTTTAACTATAAATGTATCAATACAAGCTAAATTGCATGCCATTCTACACTTTTATATCTATTTTGTCCGCATTTTTTTCTGAATAACAACAGCAAAAATATATTATATATAAACCTTTTTACGCTGCAGTCCGTTGCTAGGAAAAATCGATCGAAAGTAGTATTTTCTCGCTCATGCACAATCTGTGTAGGGCAAAAAGAGCATCGCCATACATAGAAAGTATAGTAGAAGTTTATTGACAATTCCGAGTAAGTTTAAGGTAAAAGTATAAAATTATATGAAATAGCTTTTAACAAAAACTTAAAAAATGCCTTTATAGCTTTGTGGCCAAGTTTGTGGAGAACGATTGTTTAACAATTTCCACCTGACATTGACATGTCCATGAACATTGCTTTTAAGAAAATGTGGAAATACATCTATAAGCCAATAAAGAGGTCAATTTAAACTGTTATTGAAATAGTTCACGCGGAAACCAAAGACATTTTAATAATTTATGAAATTTCGGGGTTAATTATCATTCTGAAGAAATAAGAACACGTGATAATGCATTGGTTACGTTTTCAGTTTACCTGATTTTATCCTTTATCCGATTGATGGCAATATGAAAATCTTTTAATCCAGTTTAATACATTCACATAATTTTTCAAAATATTTAGAAACCAAGATGGGTAGTGGCTAGTAAAATAACACACTTTTATCATCAGGTTCCTCGTAACACATGTATAAATGCACGTCACACTATTTGTCACTTCACAAAGTCAATAAACATCAATGAGATTGGTACATGTTAAAGTTACTTAAATAACAATTTTCACAATTTTACGTGATTAACTATATCATGGTACTAAAACGTCCATGTTGAATGATATTGTCACGTGTCAATCTGTATGACACCGCCTTGCCGATGGAAGTGTACAATGCAAATTGTGTAATATTATGTGATACAGGGGTAGTAAAAGTTAATCTTTAACACCCTGTTGTTTCATTTTAAATTTCAGATGGAAAACATCGTCTGATGATATTATGAAAAGATGACTTTTGCACTCATGCGCTTTTTTTATTGAATTATTAGTCAATCGATCATAGTTTTGTATATCTGTTCTAGATACAATTTCCGTTAAGCACTTACTGCTTTAAGTCATCCCAAAATTACTGTTTCCTGTGTGCATAACTTAAAAACGCGTCTATTAAAGCTTTTATATGTGATGACTTGTAGTCATCGTTATTGCGCTTTTGTCATACGTAATATGCGCATGCGCGAAGTGCAACATCCGTTACTATGGAAAAATCGCATTGTAAAAAGGTCTATTATCATTCAAACATATGTGTATCTACATAATAATACTGTTTGACTTATATATCATTCAAATATTGCTTTTTTAAAAGTCAGTTATACACCACCTCTATAACTTTAACTATGCTAAATCATTTAAACCGCCCGTTTTTTTCCTCTTAGATATTGCCCGCGTTAACCCTATATGTTTATATTCTCCTCTTAAGGCGTCCGCGTTTTAGACTGTGCCTACGGGGAGTGTATGTATACAGATCGACAAACATGACGGGTATGACAATTATCTCAGTAATATAACACCGGCATGACTGTACAATTACTTGTTGAATGCAGTGTTGTAATTTTTGCCGGTTTCGTTTCCGACATGAATCATTCAGTTCTATTTTTTTCTTATAATCACGGGAGTGGTCAAACTAATTGACTGACACATTATTTTCAAAGATACTTGATATTTTCTCACTGTTTGTAAAATAAAATTCAAACAAATAAGAATTAACGTTAAATTTATGTACACTTCCTATTACAAATTCTTATATGTTATTCGCTACTTTGTATTTATTGACATGACAAAATATCAAGCTCCAACAACCTTGAAATAAAAAGGTGATGTATAGGTAAACCAGCATGTAACATTTGGATATA
This sequence comes from Ruditapes philippinarum, assembly GCF_026571515.1. Classification (NCBI taxonomy): domain Eukaryota; kingdom Metazoa; phylum Mollusca; class Bivalvia; order Venerida; family Veneridae; genus Ruditapes; species Ruditapes philippinarum. The sequence continues at coordinate 137,608 of NW_026852389.1, read as the reverse complement.
CACAATGCACCTCTTTAAGATTTATTATGATAAGGCCTAAACCCTCTCTGTAACTGTAATAAATTACCAAGCGCAGTCGGTGAGCACGGACTCACCAAGTTCTACCGATTAGAAGCGAATTACTAAGATCTGTCCGTACTTTTTACGAATTTACCAATCACTGTAGATATAAGATTATCGATCAACTTCTTTTTCTATGTTTCTGTATATATGCTAGTGATCTATATCGACAAGTTTGTTTGAATATAAAGTTTTCCTAGCACTATCTTACGTGCAGAAAGTCCGTGGTGCAGAGAAATACCCAGGTCCAGGTGTCATGTCCGTCAACTATCACTAAAATTCATTAAAAGGCTGATTTTACAATCTAGTTTTATTAATGATGGTAAATTCATGTATATATGGCAAGATTTAAAACACTTGAAAATAGACACATTTATTATATACTTATAAATGAAATATTGATGAAATAAAATGCGTATTTTCATTTTTTCATATTTTCACTGTAAAAAAATATTTTTCACTGCAGTGAAACATATTTTCCGTATTTTCACTGGTATCTTGCCGGACTACTTTCTTCTTAATTAAGCCAATACACAAAATTAAACAAAAGTCTTAATATACATAAGAATTGTAAGGTCAAAAAAGAGAAAAAGAGAAAAAGTATATAATAAACAGAAAATTCAAGTTCCTCTCTATAAATACAGGGTTTATTTTCATCTTGTAATATGAAAATTATCATATTTCACTTGTGGCTACTGCCACAAGTGAAATATTTATTTTCAAACCACTCGATGGAAATAAATACTGTATTAATAGAAAAAACTTGAATATCTTCTATATATCTAAACAGTAAAACTAAATGTAGACAGAAATTCATTAATTAATCTTTCATTGGTTCAGTAGAATATTAATCATTTTGTAAAGTTTGTTGTTGTTGCAGCTGCTGTCAAGCAATGCTTTATAGAATTCACGTTCAAAACATTCTACTATTAGATTTATATCTTTGCTTATAACAATGTTTTGATTTTGGAAAAAAAAATCGCAGATATTTTGTTTGTTATACTACTGTTCTCATTTACGGAATATCTGTTCAGTTGAGTAAAATGTATAATTGAATGTAAAATTAAATGTCAGTTATATTTGAACATATATATATAAATCATGTAAATCATGTAGAATTTTTTTATGTATATATAGATAGCAAAAACTATGAGATATATTCATATCAAAAATTTGACAGCCATTTAACAAATCATAACAATCAATGAAAGTTTATATCATACAGGACATTATTTCAAACGTGTGATATTTCCCAGTCGTCGGTCAAAACAGCGTGTTGTCTTGTTACAGATGTTCTCCTCGGTTGACAATGAGCGGACGTTGTTTCACTAGTTGTAGCTATTGGTCCAGAAAATGACTGTGTTAACACGGAATGGCCTCTCGTACACATAAAGATGTCTGTTGGCGATTGCACTTTGTCACCGGAGCCAGTTATGTCAGCAACTGAAGAAACTTCTTGTCCAGAATTGTTAGTTGTACATGTACTGACATGAACAATATTTTCCTCCAGCATTTTGTCTCCTTGGTAACAATCCAAAGGTGCCTGATTGTAAAATAAAATATGTACATGCATGTTAAGTACACTACCAGAGGGATCAAGCACTGTGTTTCGTTTCACATTAAAAAACAACAAAACAACAATGTCTCGTGATTGAAAGACAAAATAGTGATATGAGGAAAAAAAGTACAAAAATTAATGGAGACAAACTGATAAAACTAGGCTAAACACATTTTCAGTTCATAAATCTTCTACAAAATGCTAAAATTATAAGTTGATTATAATAATACGAGTAGTAAAAAAATGCAAACAGAAACAATTATTTATTTATTTTTCCAAATTAATATTAGCAAACCTGTTCATCCTTTGTAGTTTCGTTTTGAGGGTTGTCAGACCCCGTCGAATAGATGGAGGGACTTGCGTCGTCGTTTAGACCGATAACAATACCGGTATCTGATACTGAAGACTGAGGAGAAATAGAGGACATTATTGAACTAAATAATCTCTCTGGAATATATTTGTATTGTAGTTTACAACCACACACTAGTTTTTTATGTGTACAAATCATCCACTCAACACCTTTTGCTAGCAGGTTATAATGTTGTTTCTTTGTCAGTGCGTTTATCAGAGTATGGCATACATTAGCTGGACTTTGTACGCTGAATGCGTTGAAAGAATCGATCATTTCATTCCAAAGATTAGTCTGAGCACCAGCAGGTTTGTCCGTCTGTACGATCATGCTGAACAATCCGTCATTTATCAGGCCAGATTTCCATAAGTCATCAACTATATACTTCAGATTTACGTGCGATGTGAGTTGACAGAGAGCACATTTTGTACATCTTATTCCTTCTTTCTTATTCTGTTCAAACTTTATTTCAATACTTTTAGCAACTTGCTCATTGTGAGACCTAACACGATTCACGAATTTCTTGAGAACATGAAAATCTCTGCCTTTTATAAGACATAAAAGGACACGAACCTGATCCTTACGGTCAAATATTTTTCCTACATTTGCACATTCGTCTTCAGTAAGACAATTATCTTCAAGAAGGGCGCCAGGTAGCTCACTGTCCTTAAACACAATACTATCTACAAGCTCGTGAATGTGACACTGTAAAGCATTTGCTAGACATTCTCTTTCATCTGACTCAGTTAAGGATTTACCTGAAAATATTAAAACATATTTGCACAACTACAACTTTCTATGCTTCTATAGAACTTTAAACTGTGAGTTTTAGGATATAAAATTTTCTTCTACGGTCGTACATTTTATCATGAGTTTGTTTGTTCGTTTGCTCTCGTTCGTTCGTTCGTCTTTTTGTAAAAGTACATACCCGGTATTCTACATTAATTTTTTAAAAAAGTTAACCGCTTTTTTTTTATATTCAAATTCGTATCTAGAATCACAAACTGTTATTAAAACATGGATTTAGTACTAACTCAATATTATATAATATAATATATTATGAATATGTATAACGTACCTTGGCAGTTCAGTGGATCATCTTTCAAAGTAGGTTCTGTTGAACCATATTTCACAAGCTTCGTCCCATGTTCTGTGTGTATCAGTAATATTTGACCTTTGTGATGATATATGGGGTTACTAAAACATTTCTTCTTGAATTGTTCCCTTTTTTCTTCTGTTAACTCAAAACCTGCTACTGTTGATATATTTTCTTTACGTGCATCGTTGAGAATGTCGCTTTGTTCAAGAAATATGGATGCACATGGTTTCGGACTATCCTCTAACTTCTGGGCAGGAATCTGCGGTTGTGTCAGTTCATCGCACGTGCATGATTTACAGTGATTATGTTCGGTATTCGTAACGTGTTCGTTGTGAATCTTTTTAATCTTTTCTTCTACAATATCACCAATCTCAAAACGTAGAGCCGGGATTATCTCCTCTCTGAGCACTCTTGATATGACATGCTCCTGAAACTGTAAAAGAAATAAAGGATATTAAATGAGTGTAAATTTTAATACTGAATTTATTGAACGAGTTGAAAGATATCTTAATTACTTTTATGTTAAAAGTTACTGAAATTAATTTATCTGAAGTCAATTATGTTCTCTTTTTTTCAATTTATACACTGCAAATACCAAATGATGATTTAAGTGTGTTTGTTATCATATACGAATAAGTAAAATAAAGCAGCTCATAAACGAATAATACGTTATTTGCAGATTTCATTTGACCATTGTATTGTATTAAATATAAACAACATGCGCAATCAATAATTATAGATTATGGGATTTAGATCTTTTTTTGTTTTGGAAAAATACATTATGAAAGCATACAAGTTATTTTAATGTAAAGAAGATAGTCGAACTTACCGTAATTTGGTCTACATCATCCTTGTTACCAGGGCACGGGGCTGGTGGTAAAGCTGCTTGATGTCCTATACGTACAGAAGTTTTCTCAACTGATTCTTTACTTATATGAAGGTCATGTTTAACATTCAACGGTTGTGAAATGTGCTTGATCAAACCTTCCGACTTTGGTCGAATATTCTTTTTATTCATTTTTTTACCAATTACAATGTATACACGTGTTGACAAATTATAAAAGATTTACACATTTATCGAAGCCTCTTAAACTTCATATTCTTTTTTATGTTGATATAATTTACACATTTATTGAACACTTCTTAATTTGTATTAGTATCATCCGACTTTCAAAACATTACAGAATAAGAAATATTATTTGCGTGCATATCCTTTACATATTTCTTTAAAATACCAGACACAGTTTTGTTTGATGAAAATGTATCATAAAGTTTACAACCCAACGCCTACCTAAATATATCGGTAAAGAAAAGATTAATAACTTTAGAATATCTCAGTGATCATTTGAAAGAAACGACATTTTATACGCACAGCGTTCTTCCTGGTCGCTATTTCAAAATAACGTCGTAATTCATGCTTGACTCAGACAGGTACACTTACCAAATAATATAGAAATTATAACTTAAAATATATCTTAAATCATATATCGCACGTTTATAATGTATGGTAGTGATCTATATAACTTAAATTACTACATAAACATTTTAGTGGGAGGATTTTTATGAGTACCTACGTAATATTCTGCAATATTATATTACAGAACTAGAAGGGGATATTTTACGTTTTCACACATTCAACTTAATAAATTTAGAAAATATTCAATTTTGTTTTCTTAAACATAACCTCTTTAAAGAATGTATGAATAAAGTTTTAGACATGATTTAATTACACTATACATGATTAGCTTAAACGTTAACGTTTACTAAGTGCTACATAGTTCGTATGTAAGATTGGTTAAAGCTTGGACTGGCGTGCCTTACACTAATGTTCTCAGCATGCTTCTGCAATTCCTTTTTTATCCAGGCCCTGAGGCTCTGAAACTGCCCTGAACAAACAAAAACATCCCACCCGCCCTTCCCATTTTCCTTACTGATAACTCTTTATTTTTTCAGGTATAAATGACAGCCGCGGCACTAAGCCCTTCTCCATCATGACTATTTGTAGATGTGACAAAGGGTCGTTCAAGCGATTTGTGATAGATTGATAGGTCATTTAAGCTATTTGTAGATGGGTTGAAAGGTCATCTAAGCTATTTATAGATATGATGAAGGTGTGTTTTCAGCTATTTGTAGATAGGTTGAAAGTGCGTATTATGCTTTTTGTTTGAATAATCTAATTGATGTTTTTCTTTGATTTAAAACATTACAACATGACATATTAAAACAACACAATTTAGGATAGCCGACGTAGTATAAATCCATTTACTTTCCCTCATCAGCTTATATTGACAAATCTATTTAATTCAAACTCGTTTTCAGTATCTCTAAAATAATGAATATTTTGCGGTTTACAGTTCTTTTTGACGATCTTTAAAATGTTTGTTAAAAGGTATTTTGGTTATCTTGTTTAGCACTCTGTCTTGTTTTGTTCAAACCAATTACGTTATAAAATTTACACCCGGATGTCACGCAATTTACGCTCTCATAGCCGTCTTTTGTAATCGTATATTGAAAGTTTTTACATAAAAATGCAAAAAGACTGTTACACTATATAAAGTACGAGCCACACCCTTTTCAGCAACATTATTTATGTGCAGTTGTCATATAATCATCTACAGTATTGGTGGTTTCTTGCTTTGAGGTAAAAAATCAGTCAAATTTCTTGTTTTAGGAAATGTTTGTGAGTTAAATTCCAATAAACTTTCACCTGTAACAGATTCAGGTATACTGTCCCCAACATCATGTTGTTTGTTGGCACTTTGAAGAAGGCTTGTAGGAAATAGCTGAAATAAAATAAAAATTAAAATTATTGTCAAGTGTACATAAAGGATTACTCATGTGAAAAGACGGTATTTGTCTAAATACGCCTTTTGTTACAATAATAGGACTGAAATAAAAATACTGTAATACGATTTTACACAAACAAACACGTATAGAATAATAATAAAAATCTTTTGATTTCACGGCTATTCACATCGTAAATTCTAGTTGTTGGCGGTCACTCAACAACGTTAGCATTTGGTTCATAATAGATTTGTATGCTTTATTATTATACGTTTTAGTTTTTACTTTTATTAATTAAATTTGACCAAAACGAAAATTTAAAGTTTCTATTGCCTTCATGTTAACCAGACTTCAGATATTATTTAAATAAATGGGTGTATCAGTTATAGCAATAAACTTTCTTGACTATCTTAAAATATATATATATACCGGACGTTCTTCTGTCATATTATCCGGTTTCCTATATGCAGTTTTAGGAATAGTTCTATCATCAGTACTATTAGTACTTGCTATATCATTTGCTGTTCCGTCCGAACTTGACCGAGGAAGAATTGATTCGTCAGATGTTGATTCTTCTAAAACATTATGTCTCCGCCGTAATAATGATTTTTGTTCACAAGAACAACTTAACCTTCCATGATTCTTAACTAGCATATCGTTTATTCCATCAGCTAGATATGTAAACAGGTTTTGCCTCGTCAATGCTTTTATAATCTTTTGATGGGCTAACTCAGCTTGCTGACGGTCAAAGTAGTTCAGAGAGTGAAATACTTTACACCATAATGTTTCTTGTGCTCCTGTCGGTAAATCAGAAAAGATAATTGTATTATAAACGCCTTTATCAATTACTTGTACTGCCCACAGAGAATCTGCTAAATGTTTGACATTGAAGTTATTTTTGAGCTGGCACAGGAAACATAGTTTTTGTCCTAAACCTTTGCGCTTATTATCTTCAAACTTCTCTTGTATTTTAACAGCAACATGTTGATTGTGTCCCTTTATTAGTTTAAGAAATCTTCTTAGCACATACACATCTCTCCCATTAATTAAGCTTACAAGAATTCTGATCTGATCTTTTCTATCTCGAATTCTTCTAACCGATGAACATTCGTCTTCTGTGAGACAACCATCAGCTAAAAGACAGTCAGGCAGTTCGCTGTCTCGGAAAATAACTCCGTCAATCAGATCTTCAATGTGAAACTGTATGGCATTTGCTAGACACTCGCGTTCATCATATTTTCCTGAAATTAAAATGATGTCGATTAACCAAGTTTGCGCATCTCTAAGATACAGTGCAGAATTTTTATTATATTATATTTGTTAATTAGATTCTTATCTATGTATACAATTATAATGCATATAAAATACACTATGAAAGCGCATATTTATAAGATACTAAGAAGCTGAATACTCTTGCTAATTTGAACCCGAGTTGCGAATCTGTGTTAAAAGTAATCTTCTGAAGTAAATTAAAATATTTGGGTAACAAGGTACCATAAATATTCAATAAAGGAAATAATATAATAGTCACATTTAATCATATCAGGTTTAGAAGATTAGCAATTCCTTTATCTAAAAAGTCTTAATAGTACATATATAAAAACACAAAGTTATTTGAAATAAATGTCAGTTGTATAAAATAGATTTTTTTTTTCTATTTAGCACCAACTGTATAAACTTTGTTTTAATTAACCCAGTGGTTAAATTTAACCAACGTTTATACTATTTGATGTAGTAGTTTTGACAGTTAAAACACAATTTCTGCGTTAGAGAGAATATATCATACTTTATCAATGTCTGAGAGGGTATCAAAATATATTTAGCATTTGTCTTCTCAAATCAAGTCGTTACAAATGAATTCATATACATGCTTTTCATTTTCTACCATAGTTTGGCAGTGGGAACACAATCGTTGTTCCACTGACAAACCATTCTAGCGTCCTAGCTCTATACCTATTTGTGCTGTGTCACTAAAGCACCCTAAATATTAGTTAGCATACTAAATAATAACCGGCTGGTTTTTATTTGAATATATAATTATATATTTATTTCACGCCAACAACTTTACATATTATTATTTCATGTTTAAACAGCTTAAATCTTTTACTTTGATAAGGCAAAACTGTAAAAATATTGAGATAGAAATTTAAACACATTTGTTGGAACAGATTATTTTCTAAGTAGATATCAACCTGTATTAACTTCAACTGCAGATTGTCGTCTAGTTTCTTCTGTAACAAGCCTCTCCCGGATCTGTAGTGAATAGTTACCATAGTCTGTGTTCATTGGAGTTTTAAATGCGACGTTATCATAAGGACTTTCCTTGTCAATGTTTTTTTCATCTATAACATGACAATCTTCGTACGGTACTTTAACTTTTGTGTCATCCATGCCACGTTCAACTGACGGTTCTACTGTGTCAATTTCTCCTGGCATATCATCGAATGATGTCTGAGTTGAGACATCAGCGTATGTCTTACATATTACGTTATTTGATGCAATTTGTCTTAGCAGTTTACCAAGTGTTTCTCTTATAGGTTCAGAAATACCAAATTCCTCCATTACTTTATCAACCTAAACATCAAATGGAAAGATTAAACACTATATAAACTGTTTTCAAAACGTAAACAATTGTTAACATTTGACCCATTTCTTACTTTAAAATACCACAGTGTATTGGATACATTTTCAGGGGGAACATCTTTTAGGTTGTACAACAAAAAGACTAGACACTTCTTTCATTAGTGAATATAAACCGTGATAAAATAACAAACATAGTAAAATATGTTTCAGAATTTTACGTAAAGGGAGTTAAATTGTATTTATGATAAAGAAGAAATTTTTACGGACTAAAAATTCGTCGAATTACGCGGAATTTCGAGTAAAAAGAGTTTGAGTTAATGAGAGAGTGATATTTACATACTTATGCCTATCATACTGTCAAGCTAAATTGATAACATTTAATTATCTTACTAGACATCAAGCATCTGACTCAGTCACAAAAACATTAATATGATTTAATAAAATTGCAATATATGCACCATATCTGTATGTATATCTTATAAGTTAAATGTTGTCGAAGTCAAAGTGTAAAACATAACTGAAAGGTAACCAAACGAAAATAATGAAACTGTGTGATTTATAACGGAACCTATGTTCACAAAATCATTTTTATTAGAATTTGTATAAATGTTTATTCAAACAATTTCAAATTTAACAAACAAGCTTACCGATAATCCAGTTGAGACTTTGTAGAAAGCATGTCTCTGTTTTCTCGGTCGAATACTTTGTTTACCATCTTCATCACTCATTATAAATACCAGTTTCACAAAGATCTCTTATTCCATAAAATGTTATACTACGTGTAAATGCTTTTTATATAAAATAGTAAATACGAATGTTCTAAATATAACACCTGTAACCTGTACATTTGATTTGTTCTTCCTTGTGCGGTAAATGTGTGATATACAATTTTTGTATCATACTTGTATATACATGTATGTGCATGAAATAGTAAGGAAGAAAATTGATATAGCCACCTGTTTCGAGTATATATTCTGACTCAGTTAATAAGAAAGACACATAATGACTATCATATTCACTAAATCTAATAAGAATTTACTGCTTTAAATCGCATCCGGATCTGGGTTGTTTAGAATAGTTTATTGGTTTAAAAAAAATGAATGTGTTAGCATGTTTTTGTTTTAATTATAGTTTGCTATGCTTCACAAATAGCTAAAACATAATTATGTACAGTATATAGAGGAGAGAAGATCGAAAGACATGATATAACAACAAATTGGGGCGTTTAGTTCATGCGCGTACAGAGGTGGGGTGGGTGATGACCATCATACCCTACCGCACGACATTTGTCTATCATGACAAAAATATTCCATTACATTACATTTTCTGTGAAATTGAAGCAAATATTTCACTCATTACCCCCTCCCTTAAAACTAGTAAAATGCCGAACCCCATCAGTAATATGCATAACCCCTTGACGAAATTACATCCTGAGGTCAAATTTCTGGTTGTATTGTGCATTATTATGTCAGGTATATAAGTTTAAAAATATTATCTCGTCGATCAGATGAACAAGGAGCCGCTGGATTTTTGTCAATTTAGAGCCCGGATTTAATCAGACCAGTTGATGTTTTAAATCGGATAAGTACTGTAAAGTCAAAGACGCTCGGGCGTGGAGCTCAATCCCAGCACGTGTACTTAACATATATATCCTAAAGCTAAATATAAGCCGTTTTGAAAAAAAGATCATATTTCAACGTCTATAATAACTTTTTTATTAATGAAATATAAACTTTAAAACAATTCCTTAAAAAATCTAAAAATGATGTTTTTGTAGTTTATTTTTTGTTGTTTTTTTAAAAAACAATTGGTCGAAAATTATGATACAATTTGAATTTTACAAGTCTTTCATTTGTTTCATAAGATGTTGATAATTTGCAGCATTCGTATTTTTTAAAAGAAATTTGCGTGGAGATTTGATTCATACATTTCTTTAATGTCATAAAAACAATAGATTTCCTTCATAAATTACATTTATATCTCCTCCATTTTGTTATTAACAAATAATTTACAAATGAATGTTTGTGAGTGGCTGGAGTGAGTAGATTCTAGCGGAGTGATGTAATGTATAAATGTAAGGTGAGGGTATAGTGGATAGATGTAATGTAAAGTGGATGTAAAGTGAAGTTTAACAAAGTGATGTGGGGTCTAATGAAGTGTATTACACAAGAGTATTGTAAAGTTAAGTAATTTCGGATAAGAGAAGAAGAATTGAATGATGTTGAGTTTAGTGAAGGGGTGTGGGTGCAGTTGAATGATTTGTTGGTGTAATGAAGTGGTCCTTGGATGTAATTAAATGAATGGAAATTTTAAATTATAAAAAAGAAATTTCCTGGTTAAAACTCATGTACATATGTTTGTGTTGCTTTATTATTTTTTGGATGTTCAATGTCAATATGTTGAGAGCCAAAAATACATAACTTAACCTAGGAATCAGCCTGCTTGTGATGATCTTTTATAAGTTTTCTTTAGTTTCTGCTGTGAGACAGCAATAATTATGTATTTTGTAAATCCTGGTTCTGAATCATCACACTGGACTATGATCCTTATCACGATATTTTTTTATCAATGTCTTAAACAAAGCACAACAATCCAGTTGTCTTGCTTCACTTTTATTCTAATCCTCTTTCACCTTTAACAAGTTTAATCTTTACAAAAATCAACTTTTAACACGCTTTTAAATGCAATTTTATATCAAGTTTTAGAATACTTCTTAGAATTCTTTTTAGAATACGTTTTAGAATACCATTTTCAGAATACTTTTTAGAATGAACACATTGACAAAATACTATCAATATATACAATCAAAGTTTATTTTAGATGAAAGTTACAAGTACATTCTTAACTACAAAAATGCTGTAGAATCAATACATCAATCATTTCTAGCAATATGTAGATAATTACAAACGTTATACATCATTATAGCATAAAATCGGCTATTTTTCCCTCTTTTGCCCATGTTATAACAGGGCCAAAACCATGCGTTAACATAGTCACGCGCTCTTGTTATAGCCCGGTTTTACCTATGCGCAATACATACAGGGCCCAGAAAACAAACAAAAAATGACGATTTGCCCTGTTTGCCAGAGTCATGCGCTCTTGTTATATTGGAAGTATAAATTCGAGGGCCTCAGTCGCAAAACGGCGAACAGCCTTCAAGCAATTATGCCGGCAATACGGCGTATAGACATCGCCGCTTATCTTGATTGTCGCCCTTTCTTAGAAACGGACAGTTGTCAATGTAAACAAATAGAATCTGTCATTCAGTTTAATCCCCCGATTAACTTACAAAAATGGAAAGCACAAAATGAATATAAGAAAACGTTGTTTTATTGACGTTTATATTGATAAATGTTCTGTATGTTTCTTTGAGAGAATAATGTTTTATGCCTGATTTTTTGTAAACTCGTGCTTAAAAAAAACGATTCTGAAATTGAATTTGATGTCACTGATCTTTTTCCTACCGCCAATCTGTAATTATTCTAGGAATGTCTGAGGCGCCTGTTTTGTCTTTGGTAGAGTAATGTTATGTCTTTCTTAAGTTTATATATCTCCAAAGTTAAACTTTGTTAAATCAATTAAAATTCGAAATTTCGTTCGGTTCTCAAGTTGTTGGCCCCGGATAAAATAAAACGCATACGTAAAACATGTAGAGTTGGATAAATACCGTTCAAGCACAAGGATTTAATGTTTGTGTTTTATATATAATATACATCATGAATCTGTTTTAAAATTTTATGCTATAATAGCGTCAACGCACGTTTATTTCGTGTTATAACGTCTGCAGAGTCCCTCGGAACTGTTGGAGCCCTCGCCCTACCGGGCTCGGGCACCAACCGTTCCTCGGGACTCTGCAGACGTTATAACACGGAAAAACGTGCGTTAATCCTATATTATCTAGATAATTACAAACGTTATACATCATTATAGCATAAAATCGGCTATTTTCCCCTATTTTGCCCATGTTATAACGGGACCAAAACCATGTGTTAACATAGTCACGCGCTCTTGTTATAGCCCGGTTTCACCTATGCGCAATACATACAGGGCCCAGTAACAAACAAACAAAAAATGACGATTTGGCCTGTTTGCCGAAGAGTCATGCGCACCTGTTATATTGAAATTTATTGATTCGAGGGCCTCAGTCGCATATTCAAGTAACTATGCCGGAAAAACGGCGTATAGACATCGGTGCTAATCTTGGTTGTCGCCCTTTCTAAGAAACGGACAGTTGTCAATGTAAACAAATACAGTAGAATCTACCTGTCATTCAGTTTAACACTCCGATTAACTTACAAAACTAGATAACACAAAATTAATATGAGATTTTTTTTTATTTGTGTTAATGTTGATAAATGCTGTTTATATTTCCATGAGAGAATAATGCTTAGTGCCTGATTTTTTTTATAAACTTGTTTGCTTGAAAAAAAAAACCGATTCTGATGTCACTGTTTTTTTTTCTACCGTAAATCTGAAATCATTCTAAGAATGTCTGAGGGTCATGTTTTGTCTTGGTAGAGTAATGTAACGTTTTTTTTTCTTGAGATAATAAATCTCCAAAGGCCAAGCTTTGTTAAATCAATTAAAATTCAAAATTTCGTTCGGTTCCGAGAATTTTCCAAGTTGTTGGCCCCGGAAAAATGAAACGCATACGTAAAACATAGAATTGGATAAATACCGTCCAAGGACAAGAATTTAATGTAATTGTGTTTTGTATAAACTATACATCACGAATCTGTTTGAAAATTTTATGCTATAATAGCGTCAACGCACGTTTATTTCGTGTTATAAAGTCTGCAGAGTCCCTCGGAACTGTTGGAGCCCTCGCCCTACCGGGCTCGGGCACCAACCGTTCCTCGGGACTCTGCAGACGTTATAACACGGAAAAACGTGCGTTAACCCTATATTATCTAGATAATTACAAACGTTATACATCATTATTTATAAATACAAATCGTTTTACCAATGTACCGCTCTGAAATGAAAACCCATTAACTTTTTATCAATAATCCTAATCTCTTTTCAAATTTTAACAAAAGAGATAATTGCGAACATAACTGATTTAACTGGCCTTGACCAATACTAGTGACAAAAGCATGTTTTGTTGCAGCTAGCACTTACAGAGCTATTATGATAAATGCAAAATTGTTTTGTTTTTCAGGCAAACTCCATTTTACAAATGTGAAGATATCTGATATGGTTGGGGGAAGAGCTTACTCCTGTATGGCTATTAACTACTTCATGAGGGATAATGTAACTGGTCCAGAACACGTTGTCATAGTATTGGGATGTATGTTATTATATAAAGATATTTTCTATAAACAGATTATTCGAATGTTTGAGTATATCAGGTTTCATATGTTACATACTTTGTACAAGACATTAAAATATGAATAAATGACTGATAATAATTTATCATATACCCACAAAGATTGTGAGTATATGATTATTCATAAAAAGTGGTGAATATTTTATAAAACTTTATTTACTGATGTGTAACATTTTAGGTCTTTACCTGCTGAATTTGTGTAATTAATATTTGTCCAGCTTTGAATTTGTGACAAGCAGATTAAAGGTTAAGGGAGTTAATTGTCAAAATGCGGCATAGGCTTAACTTTGTTTCCAGATTTTTATCACATTAAGTTCTGGTACAATAAAGGTTAAGTTTCACTATTCATATACAATTGTTGAAATTTCAGCTACTGAACAGAAACAGCCTGTCAAAGAGTTGTGGACATCACCTAGTGACGAGTTCTTTGTTAAAGGTCAGACTCTAAGGCGCAAATGTATTTTTGCTGGGACGTATGTAATACATCCAATTCACGGTGATTTATATTAGTATTCTACATAAATGATTGAAATCAAATCTTCTATTACTAAAGATATTTTCTTCTCTATAACACAATGATCAAATATTTTTTTCTCTATAACACAATGATCAAATATGATAACTTCTCCTGAAGCAGCCTGTTAGCTCGACTATTGAAAAGAAGGTTAATAGAATCTATCATTGGGTTAGATAGAGGATAGGGAAATCCCAACCCGAGGGTGATCGGTTCCATCGGGAACGAGCCTTGGCGAGTTCCCGATGGAACCGATTGCCCGAGGGTTGGGATTTCCCTATCCTCTATCTAACCCAATGGTTGATTATTTTTCTCACTCACCTGAACACACAAATATCAGTGAATCTACTTGCTACGCCCATTACAACGTACCTAGTTTTGAAAAGGGGGCGGGGCTTAGGCGCCTGACTTTCTATGATTAAAAAGCAAAAAATCTTCTGACCAAGTTTATGTGTGAAAAATTTAATGAAAATAAATTCATATGAGACCCCTCATGAAAAAGCAAGGTTATCATGATGAAACACATCGATATTAAAAACGGAAAGTGCCATAATATAAGTGTTTATAAGGAATTCAGTCCATACTTCAATGGTTGACAAAAAAGCGTTTACCGTTTGCAAAGATTTTTCTACTCTTTCGGTTATTTTGGCCGAATATTCAATTAAAATATATCAAAATGAGATTCGTCATCAAAAAGCATCGTTATCATAACAAAAAACATGAATGTTTTTCAGGCAAAGTGTCATAATATCCGATTTTACGAAGAACGTTTCGATATTTTAAAGTGTGCTATTTTTAGTAACAGATCGTTATTGGAAAGGGCGGATCTAGGTAGAGTAGGACTCATTGCAGTGTGAAAGTTAATATCAATCTATTTTGATTCCGTAGACAATTTAATAGATTAGCTTACAAATTTTTAATACATTTTGACCTTTTGACGTTTATTTTTTGTTAAAATAGGAGTGAATCGCGTATTATTTAGAACTGCTGCACGTTGAGTGTGAGATAAGCCCATGTGAGATAAGATTTTCCAACACCGCTATTTTTAGTAACATTTAAGGATTTTTCTATCTGGTTAGTGAGAAAGAACTATTCTACTCACCTTAGGGCATCAATGTCTGTGTCACTGTTGTTGTCACGCTGGTTGAGTTTTGTGTTCAAGTTAGTAGTTGGGAATGGGTTGAAACTTCACACACTAGTTGTTTGTGGTTATCTAACATAATGGGAAGAGTTCCTTTAACTCTGATTTACCTATTTATCAAGTTATGCCCTTTTTTCTTACTTTCTGAGTGCCCTGTCATGGACAGCTTTTCTTTTTTCGTGAATTTATATGAAATGTTAGTGGCAGCCTGCAAAACTACCTCTAATCCTATTAATAGTGAAAAGATGTTGTGTGTGAAACTGTGATTGTGTTTGTTTTTTGTTGTTTGTTTTTTTTTCTTTTTTGTAGATGAACGTTTTTGATGTTTCAAACTTATGCAACACATGCACTATAATTTGCATGTAAAGATTTATTTGACCCATACAATAAACTGTATAAGATAAACTTGTTCCACAGGCATATTTATAAACTGAATTAAGATATTTTTTAAGTTTTATCATAATTATATTATCATAGAGACGTGGTAATGACATTTAAGGATTACAGGAAACGATAATGATAATTTTCAATCATTTATAGTCCCACACCGGACGTATATTGGAAGAAACTTGAGGGAACACTTCCAGATAGAGCAAAGTTTAAGAGTTTTGGACAAGAGTTACAAATCACTGACGTACGGGAGTCAGATGTTGGCCAGTATGAGTGCATGGGTAAAAACAGTGAGTCAAGTGTAACTAAAGTCTATGATACCAGAATTGAATGTAAGTTTTTCTTTGTCTTAATAAAATTTACTAAGATAAAAAATATCACTTCTGTATGGATGGATTTAATTTAACAATGTAGGTCTATGTAAAAGGAAATGAGGTAGTTGAATTCAAATTACTATGACTGTTGTTGGTTTGAATTTGATTATTTCATATAAGGAGGCTACTTTAAGTTTTGGTTCTACTCTAGACAGTTTACTGATGCTTTTAATTTATGGTAATCCATATTTCAGTAAAGTATTTTATCAGAGGATAATTTTTTTTGTTTACGATAACTTTGCCTATCGCTTTTTTACAAAGTAACAGTTAACTTTCTTGTTGAGTGGAGACAGCTTCTGTCGCCATACTCACTCATCGATTAAAGCTAATGCTATTTTGAAAACACAATCTTTTTACAATGATTGCATAATGGAAAGTTATTAAATAGAGGACAAAATGAACGAAAGAGAAAATATTCGTAATATTATTTCAGCTGCACCATTCTGGGTGGAAGAACCTCAAGATGTTGAAGCCAGTATTAATGAGACGGCAACATTTATATGTAAAGCTGATGGTGACCCTAAACCTGAATATGCCTGGTACATCAATGGTGTACCACTTGAAGATAGTATGTTCAATATGATAACTTATTCAATTTTAATTCATTGATGCAAGTAATCTATTTTAATTTATTGGAGTAGTGGACTGGTGATTAAAGTATCTGCCCCTCAACCTAGGGTTCATGGGTTCAAGCTCTACTCGGGCCACGATCATCATTTCTCGTGACACTAGTACTGGTTGTTACCAAGAAGCAGACTTAAAAGGAGTGAGGCGTGAGGATGTTGCACGTATTCATTATCCCCCATGTACAGACTCAATCAAATCGAGTCTGCAATTCTCTTGTAATTTTGTTGTGATTAATGCTTCCGAGGGATCACTTGTTTCCAGAATGTTTTAAAAGTAATTAATATAAATTGCAAGAAGTTGTTTTTTTTAAGTTTTTGTAACTCCTCAAACATTTTCAAAGTCCATTGACATATGGCTTTGAAACTTTGCACACTTGTTTATCATCATGACCCAAACCTGTAGACAGGAGTAGGTAACTGTATCTAGCATTGTGACATAATGTTTCCCCTTTTCGACTTCAAATTTTGTTAAAGTTTTTGTAAGACCTCAAATATTTTCAAAGTCCATTGCCATATGGCTTTGAAACTTTGCGCACTTGTTCACCATCATGACCCCAACCTGTAGACGGGAAGAGGTAACTCCATGAAGCATTTGGCGGAATAATGCCCCTTTTCAACTTAGAATTTACATTTTAGTTTGCATACTACCTCAGATAGTTTCATATTATATTGCCATCTGGCTTTGAAACAAGTTGGAATTTTATACTCTACTTTGAGAGCATGATAGGACTCTATCCAAGGCCTTTAACTGTAACATGGATTTGAAGAAAAGTTGGCCCTTTTGCTTACTCAGAAAATTTTACATTATCAAGGCTCCTTTACTATCTAAAGATTTTACTAAGAATAGTCGAGCTTTGCCGTCCTACCGACAGCTCTTGTTTGAATGACATATTATCTGTTTCTATAGCATAGCATCATACTTCACTTAATTAAGATAACTATGATAGAATCTCTGACATTTAAAGATCAAGGCTGTACTCTGGATTCTTGCAATGGTTGAATGTTTTGCTAGAGGAAAAGATTGCTATACAACTTTCTTACCTGAACATTCTAACAAATCAACATGTATGTTAAATAACATTATAATAGTTGCTTAGTGATGTAAACACGAGACAATAAATGGCTATAGTGTTTAAGATAAGAATGAGTATGTTATTAAGGAATATCTCATCATGATAACAGGACAGAATGAGCTGGGTGTACGAGATCCACGTATCTACAACAACAACCGATTCTATAAGAAAGATGATAACAATATAACCCTGAGAAATCTAACATTAGAAGATCACATGAACATCCAATGTAATGCCAGTAACAAACACGGATATGTCTTTTCTGATGTCTACCTCAATGTTCTAGGTAAGTTTATATCACAAATATATTACCTCAAGGTTCTTGTTAGTATCACAAATGTTTTATATTCAATCAAAATTTGCTTGTAAAGGTAACATCACAAATGAAAATGAATAAAATGCATAACACCACACTTACTTGTTGGGGGAAACATTTACAACTCTTGATTTTGGACATTATTGCATCAAAGTATTAATTTTTCTACAGGGTCAGTTATAGGTCAGTGTAGAAAATTCTTCTGAGAAAAAAATAGGCCTAAAGGAAGATAACATTTGTTTGTTGTACCTTACTTACAAAGACGAGTTTGTATTCTCAATTTTTCTTTTATTAAATTTGTTAAAAATTGTCATAATGTTTTCATTTTGAACTTGCAATCTGTTTCATGTGCATAATTAAATTTTTATATCAGTTGAGCTGTTATTGATATTTTTGAAATTTGGACCAGGAATGTAATTTCTGATGCCGAATTGAATTTTAATTTCAACTGACTTATTTTTTTATGCAACTGTTTCAATAAACTGGTCGTATTATAGTTTCCCCACTGGCGGGCGGGTGGGTGTTAGGGCGGGAGGCATCCAATTTTTGTCCGGAGCATATGTTGTTCACCTATATAGGAAATGTAATGAAATTTCATAGAAAAGTTCACCACTAAAAGAAGTCAAGTTGCGCGCATAAACCAGCTCTCTAGGTTAAAGGGCAAGGTCGCACAAGAGGTCATAGAAAAAAATGCTTGTCCAGAGCAAAACTCCTACATCATACATGCATAGAGGGATATCAATGTAACTTTGCACAAATGTACACCATTGTAAGGCGGAGTTTTGCGTGCAAAAGTTAGGTCCCTAAGGCCAAGGTCAAGGTCAAACATAGGGGTAAAGTAAAATTTCAGATAAAAATATAAAAACGTGTTCTGGGACCATTAAGTCATCATCTATTGAGGGATTGAAACACAAATGGTCATTATCATAACTACTGGTGTGAAACATGTATTTTAGGTTAATATATGCAAGGTCAAGGTCTCTAAAGATGATTGTCAAGGTCACTTAAGATGATAAAATATAGAGATATTGTCCAGAGCATATCTCCTACACGTATTGAGAGATTTTAATGAATCTTCATACAAATGTTTACCACTATAAGAATTTGTGTTTCGTGCATGAAAAAGATCTCTAGGTCAAAGGTCAATGTCACACTTAGAGGTCATTAAAAACGCTTGTCTGGAGCAAAACTTCCACATGCATAGATGGATTTCATTATAAATTAGCAAAAATGTTCACTATTGAGAGACGGGATGTCGCACGCAAAATTTAGATTCCTCCAGCTAAGGTCAAGGTCAGACGTAGATGCCAAAGTTTAGATACTAGTACAACAATCATTAGAGATGATAATATATCCGGATATTTTCCAGATATTGCCCACAGAATCTCACAGATCTCCTATATGCATATCTATAATGCCCACATCTCTGTCAAAAGCTTCTGTAACGGACGTTTATTGCGAAAATGTTGCCCTTGTTATCTTTTGACAGTCCTTTTTATGTCGATTATTTCTCCGTAGTCTGTCTGTCCGCCTGTCCGTATGATTTTGATTTTTAAAAGTTTGTCCAGATTACTTCTCTCGTATCATTAATGCAATTTAAATTAAACTTTACAATTTTGACCGGTCCCTTAAGTACTCGGTTTTTTCGGTTAAATGAATTTAGGCCCTTGATGTAAAAACTTAAGGCGTTTTTTCCTTTGATTTTTCTGTCGCCTGCTACACAATAGCTGTTACATGCCACAAAATGGCCATGCCATATATAGATCCCTTTAACGTCGTCCATCTGTCTGCCTTTCTGTCTGTCTGTTCGTCACAAAACTTGTCCGGACTTCTGCTTATAAAGAAAAGATGCAATTTCATCCCATTTCTTAAATTGTCAGTACCAAGTTAAGTTATGCATATTTTCTTTTCAGTTTAATGATTTTTGTCTATGTTGGGGCCCTGGTGTGAATGTTTATTTCAATTTAAGGGATCTACTGGGATTTTTTTGTATTCAAGGTGAATACAAAGTGGGTCCATTTAAGTTAAATTGAGTTTCACTCACTATTTATGCATGTATTTGAGTTCAAAAGTAGCTGTTTTGTGCTTTATGTTATTGATTATTTTTGCATTTTAGCATGAGAACTCATGTTGTTATATATATATACTTATCATTT
The DNA here is from genome assembly GCF_026571515.1 of Ruditapes philippinarum. Taxonomy (NCBI): domain Eukaryota; kingdom Metazoa; phylum Mollusca; class Bivalvia; order Venerida; family Veneridae; genus Ruditapes; species Ruditapes philippinarum. The sequence continues at coordinate 117,256 of NW_026852389.1, read as the reverse complement.
TATACGCCCGTTTGAATAACGGGTTATATTATAGTCCCCCCTGGCGGGGGGGGGGCGGAGTCCTACTTTGTCCGGAGAAGATTTCCTACATGCATTGAGGAATGTAAAAGAAACTTCACAAAAATGTTTACCACTATAAGAAGCTGTGTCGCGCATATATTCAGGCCGCTACGTCAAAGGTCAATGTCACACTTAGAGTTCATTGAAAAACGCTTGTCCGGAGCAAAACATAGAGGGATTGAAACACAAATGGTCATTTTCATTACTTCTGGTGTGAAACATGTATTTTAGGTTAATATATGCAAGGTCAATGTCACTAAAGATAATTTTTAGGTCACTCAAGATGATAAAATATAGAGATATTGTTCAGAGCATATCTCCTACACATATTGAGAGATTTTAATGAATCTTCATACAAATGTTAACCACTATAAGAATTTGTGTTTCGTGCATGACAAAGATCTCTAGGTCAAGGGTCAATGTCACACTTAGAGGTCATTTAAAAACGCTTGTCTGGAGCAAAACTTCTACATGCATACATGTCCAGGCCCACACGGACGATATGGTAAGAATTGTACATCAACGTGTCAGTGTGTTGATAGTCCGTGTGATCCTATAATTGGTCAGTGTATATGTGCAGCTGGCAGAACTGGTCTTAACTGCTCTGAAAGTAAGCCTTACATACAATTGAATATTTAGGCGTAATAATTATAAGAACTCATGTTGTTATATATATATACTTATCATTTTATACGCCCGTTTGAAAAACGGGTTGTATTATAGTCCCCCCTGGCGGGGGGGGGGGGGCGGAGTCCTACTTTGTCCGAAGAATATCTCCTACATGCATTGAAGAAGAAACTTCACAGAAATGTTACCACTATAAGAAGCTGTGTCGCGCATAAATCCAGGCCGCTACGTCAATGGTCAATGTCACTATAGTTCATTGAAAAACGCTTGTCCGGAGCAAAACAGAGGATTTCAATATAACCTGCCACAAATGTTCACCATTGTAAGGAGTGTCCTTCGCAAAATTCAGGTCCCGGTGGCCAACGTCAAGGTCACACATAGGGGTCAAAGTTAAGATAAAAATATGAAATTGTGTATTTGGACTATTTAGTGATCATCTATTGAGGGATTGAAACACAAATGGTCATTATCATAACTACTGGTGTGAAACATGTAATTTAGGTACATATATGCAAGGTCAATGTCAAGATAATAAAATAAAGAAATATTGTCCAGAGCATATTTCCTCCGCGTATGGTTAGATTCTAATGAAACTCCATAGACATGCTTAACACTATAAGAAGCAGTGCCATGTGGACTAGGTCTCTTAGCTTAAGGTTAAGGGCACACTAGGAGGTGATTGAAAGATGCTCGTTCAAAGCCGAACTTCTACATTCATCGGGGGATTGTGATATCTCTTGGCACAAATGTTCACCATTGTGAGGCTTATTGTGTACATAATCAGTTTGTTTCCGGGGACCAATTAGTCATCATTTATTGATAACTAACAAACATTCATGACTACAAGTGCGACACAAGTATTTACGTTAATATTTGCAAGGTCAAATTTACTAGAGATGATATAATATTCAGATATTTTCTGGATATTGCCTAGAGCATATCTCTAATATGTATATCTTTAATGCCCACATCGCTGTCAAAGCTTTTCCGACGGCATTTTTGGCGACAATGTTGCCCTTGTTGATAATATAGATATCGTTTGACCTACTTTAAATTTTTTGATGTACAGACTTGAACTTTTGACAAAGGATGTAATTTTTGATCCTGAATTAAATTGAAATATAAATTGACCTACTTTTGATATAATTGCTATCATTTGACCTCCTTTCCTGCTTTATAACATACATATTTGAAATTGATTTGTTAGGATGCTTGTCTAAGTAATTACTTGGATGAGTTCCTTTATTGGCTTTTGTTTGAGTCCCAATATCCTGGAAATTAATCAGAAATGTTATTTTGAGGTAAAGTTCGAATATGGGTCACCTGGGATCAAAGACAAGGTCACGCAACCAAAATACGGACAAACATTGTTTACACACTGGAGACTACTGTTTTGATCTAAATATCCCGGAAATTGGTCAGAAAGGTTGTTTTGATGATTTCTAGGTCAAGTTTGAATATTTGCCAACTGGGGTTAAAAGCTATATCACACAGTCGATATTTTGAAAACCTTGCTAACACTCTAGAGGCTACCATTTTGAACCAAATACCATGGAAATCGGACAATAAGGTTGTTATTATAATTTCTTGGTCAAGTTCGAATATGGATTACCTGGGGTCAAAAACTAGGTTTCACAGCCTAAATATTGGAAGTCCTTGTTAACACTGTAGGGGCTTATGTTCCTGTCCAAATATCCTGGTAATTGTTCAGAAAGGTTTTTATGAAGATTTCAAGGTCCAGTTTGAATATGGGTCACTTGTGTTCAGAAACTAGGTCACATAGCCCTTATATGGAAAAATCTTGTTTACACTTAAGAGGTTTCTGTTGTGATCCAAATACCCTGAAAATTGGTCGTTGTAGAAAGTTTGTTTTGTTAATTTCTTGGTAAAGTTCCAGATCGGTCATCTCTGGTCAAAATCTAGGTCACACAGCCCAAATTAAACGGGATTAGGCCATCATAATCAGGTGATATGGCCCTTTTGTGAATTAATTAATATACTATAGCCATTAGACACACCTGCATATCCTTTTTCATTTGAAATGCTGAAATATGACATTGACCACCAAATTCACTATGTATTCCTATATTATGGCAAAGGTCAGTTGTACAGAAATAAAAAAATCTACTTTTTGTTTCTGCTATTCAGTGTTGTATTAATGCGGTGGCAAAGCATTTTTTCACAAATGCAATCTTGTAAATAAAATTTTAATTGAAAGATATGATTATCCCAATATGAAGCACTGGATATTCTGATGTGTCTCTTAACCAACTGTGTTTATGGATGACCATGAGACTTAAGTTTGTGCTTACTTGATCATTGGTATTGATTCGATATATTTATTCATGGACGTTTTTAGTTGAAAGGAATTGCATGTAATTATTCTTTTGTACTTGTATTTAGCAGCAATATGGTTGCAATCCGCTTTCAACAAAAAATTCATGTACTTCACTGTCGATTTGTACACCCTTCACTGCACTGAATGTCTTGCATCTGTGTAATTTCAGGTACTACTGACACATCTAATACAGAAGCTTTTACAGCTAACCCTTCCTTAACCAGAGCTGCATTACTGGTACTTGTACTGCAGTTAATATTGCAGTGAAATTGCAGGGACTGATACTGAATTACTTTTACAAAATTTGACTACGACTGGTACTGCTACTACTACTGCATTTCAAGACTAAATAAAAATGTCATCAGTTTTTCTCAAAAAGTGAAGCTGTGAATCCCATGTATTATTTTATTTTTATGAAAAAGTAAGTTTTCAAATCTTACTCATAACTACAGAAAACCAGAACTCAAGAAATTGAAATACATGAAAATTAAGCTCAAAGAAATCATACTGCATAAATGAATTATGATTTTTTAAAGTTTATATGTGTAACTGTTTAAACTAATCAGTTATGAAAAGGAATTCATCATTAAGGAATCAATCTGCGAATATGTTGAATCAAAAACAATGAAACACTTGACAAACCTCTTCTTTTTCATTTATTCCAAATAATCCTATTTCAAGTGATATTGTTAGCACAATAACAAGTTGGTATTAACTACTTTAGCATAAATTGAACAGAGGTGTTGAGGTGTGAAAGGCAACAAAAGACTGTTGTGTTTAGATATGAATGGTTGCATTTGATTAATTGTTTGCATTTTTAAAATATGTAGTTAAAATCATTAAAATATGTTAATGTACATTATATGTTATTTTTGATTTCCAGTGTGTATTTATTCTAACTATGATTCTTTAAGTTTAAGGCGACCAGATATGGAACAGTCGCCCTAATGACATCCGCAAGGTTTAAAAATTACAATGAGTTTGGGAGACTGATCCAGGTCTCGAGTGGCCTAAGTTGTAAATGTGCTATGTGTCTGTAAATTTGCTATGTGTTTGTTAATTTGCTTAGTATTAATTTATATAAAATGCTGTTTGTTTTCTTTGTTTTTGTGTGAATCCGTTTTTAGTTTGCTTTGATGCTTTGATTAAATGTTGTATGTAATTTTTGCTGTAAACCTTGTATTTTTATGCTAGTTGTATCTTTGCTGTCTGACTTGTATGTTTGTTCTAATTGAAACTCCTTATTTTCTTCCATTAGGCTGTGCATGCAACTTAATTTTAGTTAACTTTGTTTGTTACCCTGTATGTGTTTTATCTTTTTCTTTTTTTTCATGCAGTTTTAGTTCTATCATAAAAAAGATATGTACTTTTTTTAAGGAAGTCAATCTAATTTTTTAGTAAATCTTAAATTATGTATAAACTCTATGTGTTAACTTACTACTTTATTAATTCATATTTTTATTATAATTATTTTTATTTATTTCACATTGCTACATGTATCATACTTAAAGTGTCAGCTCATTCTGTTCTACAGTCGTTGATTACTTTTAAACCTTTAGTCCTTTTAATACAATATCTACTGTGCATGTCATTATACTTTGCTTTAATTTGTCATCTTATTTCTATTCAATCTCTCAATCTTGCTATTTTTATTTCATGCCTATAGTTGTTATTAGTTTTAAATGTTTTTACTTTCAGATCTGTTATATGTTAGTAAATATGTTTTATGTCTTTGTTTTTGTCGGTATATAGCTTATTAGCTAAGGTTTCTTGTAATATGTAAACTGACTTGGAATAAAATTTCTTGTATCTTGTATGATGAATATATAAAAGGACTAGTACTGAAACTTAATTACTTCCTAAAATAAAGTACTGGTACCGCAGTAACGAGCTAAAATCTAGTACTGGTCATGGTACTGCATAACTTGGCAACTACTGGTACTTAAGTATTACACCCTTAGTATTTATGCAGTTCTGTCCTCAACTAAATCATCAGCAGTTGAGTCTCCAGTTACAGATGGAAGTATAATTATAGGCATTAGTATAGGAGGGGTGATAATTGTTGTTGTGATCATAAGTATCATTATCTGTAAATGAGCGAGGCAAAAAAGAAAAAGAATGTAAGAAGAAATAGTCAAAACCTGAATTAAACATCACTGTTGACAAAGAAATTGATCAATTTAAAAGGGAACAAGCAAAACTTGTCCGGACGTCTCCTCAAAAACTACTAGTGCAACTATAACCAAACTTTACGGGATTGTACATACCATTTGCATTTTCTGGTTCAATAATTTTTGAGATATTTCTCTTAAATTATTTTTATGTTTAAAGTTAACTGTTTGTCCGGACTACTCTATTACCACTGAGACTTTACAGGATTGATCTGAAGCTCAAGTTCTTGCGCATGTTGCACTTGTTTTTAGGTTGAATAATTATTGGCCAAGTTATGGGCCTTGAATAAAAAATTATGTTTAATGTGTTGACAGCTACACAGAAACTACTGGTGAAATTTCATCCAAACTTTACAGGAATGATCAGTACAAAGCCTAGTTTTTCATATCATCGAAATTGTTTTTTAGAGTTATCGCCGTTTAATTATTTTTGATGTAAAGTTTGCCCGGACTACTCCACTTTACTCCACTGGAACAATTGCAGTGTAACTGTACAGGATGAATTTATAGCTCAGGTGCTAGTACAAGTTACAAGGGTTTTGCGCTTGAATGATTTTTAGCTCGAAAAATAATTTGAGGTATTGTTATAGTCATGTCGGTGTTGCCGTTGACGTTGCCGTTCGCATACTTGTATGTTGATCACTTCGTTTTTTGTGTTCATACTTGGCCACAACAACTATTGGGACAAGACCTTTCAGTAGACCAGACTAACCTTGACCTTCATCTATTAATGACCTTAACTTTCAAGGTCAAATGTCCAAATTTTCCTTGTTTTTTTTGCTGCTAGTAGCTTGTCCGTGCTTCATCTCCAAAAACGCTGGTTTCATTGAAACTTGACAGAAGTTGTCATTACAATCTCTAGTTTTGCAAATCGCAGGCAGGTTCCACAAAATAGCCACCAGAGCTATAAATGGAAAAATCTTGTCCGGGCTTCATCTTCAAAACCGCTGGGAGATTTCAGTGCACCTTCACATAAGTGATCAATAGTATCCATAGTTGTGCATATCGCTAGCACATTCCGCTCTGCTGCGCAAAATGACACTAAGAGCTATAAATAGAAAAAAATCGTGTCCAGCTTTCATAGGTCAATCTGCTCAAGGGATTTCAATGAAACTTCACAGGAGTGATCGGTACTATCCATAGTTGTGCATATCTTGTCCACACATTCCTCTTGGCTGCACAATATGGCCGTCAGAGCTTCCAATAGAAAAATTTTGTCCGGCTTGAACCGCTGATGGGATTTCAATGAAACTTCACAAATAATCAGTACCATCCCTAGTTGTTCATATCGCCTTAACTTTCCAATTGGCACCAGAGCTATAAATAGAAAGTCTTGTCCGGATTTCACAGGTCAAACTGTTGGTGGGTTTTCAATGAAACTTCACAGAAGTGATCAGTACCGACTCCAGTTGTGCATATTGCCGGCATGTCCTCTCTGCTGCCAGAACTCTAAATAGATACTGTTTGGCTTTCACAGGTCTAACTGGTGGCGGGATTTCAATGAAGTTTAGACTTTCAAGGAGTGATCAGGCCCATCACTAGTTGTGCATGTCGCCCGCACATTCCGCTTGGCTGCACAAAATAGCCGTCAGAGCCATAAATAGAGAAAACTTATCCGGCTTACACATTTCAAACTGCTAGTTGGTTTTCAATGAAACTTGTGATCAAAACAATGCATAGTTCTGAATATCACCGGCACGTTCCGCTCCGCTGCACAAAATGGCTGCCAAAGCTATAAATTGTAAACTCTTGTTTAAATCAAATATGTTAAGGCTTTATCTCCTACACTTTTTATGGAATTAATGAGATTTTAGGAATGAAATTTATTAAAGGTGGTCCTTTGTATAATTAGTATTTTGGCATATATTGCAGATTTAATATCAAAGGTCCCTTTCGAAGACATAAGTCACTTTTCAGTGACAGCTCTTGTTTCATTTTTAGCTCGACTTCTTTTTCGAGAAAAAGGGGTATTGTTACAGTCAAGGCGGCGTTCCTAATCCCGTTGCGGTTGTGGTAGCCGTCCGCAAACTATTATCTTGATCATAAATTTTTAAATTTTATGTTTTGTCTTGATACTTGGCCATAAATCATTGGGACAAGACCTTCAAGTAGGCAAGACTAAAATTGACCTTCATCAATAACCTTGACCTTCAGGGTTAATGTCAATATTTTGCTTGAATTTTACAATTAGTGGCTATACTTTTGTTATTTTTCAATTGATTAGCTTCAAACTTGAACAGATAAATCGTTTAGATTAGACCTTCAAGTTAATCAGACAGAGCTTGATATTCACGCAGGTCAAATTTTGAAAGTCAAATTATTGAAATTTTCATATTTTTTTTGCTGTCATTGGTTATAAGTTTGTTATTATATCCTGACAAACAAGGTTTTAGGGGTATAGTGGAGTTAGATGGTGGTCGGTCGTGCGGTCGGTCGGTCGGTCGGTCGGGCGGTCCGTTGTAGATTTTCTGTCCGGGAAATAACTCAGAATGTACAAGAGACATCAACTTCAAATTTTGTAGGTAGATATATCACATTGTGTCAAATTGCAGTGCAAAAGAACCATAACAATAACCAAGTTGGAGTAGTTGCCCTATATTTATTTTACACTTTGAACTTTGTCCGGGACATAACTCTAAAACGACAGGGGGTATTAACAAGAAACTTTTTAGAAAGATAGGTCTCATTAAGTAAAAGTGCAGTGCACATGAAGCATAATTCTGCCATGCCTTATTTTGGAGATATTGTCCTTTGCTTATTTTACACTTTAAACGTTGTCCGGGAAATAACTCTAAAACCATAAAGGTGTAAATAAGAAACTTTGTAGGTAGATAGATCACATTGAGTAGGAGCGCAGTGCAAGTAAACCATAAATCTGTCTAATTTTGTAGTTATTGCATTTTATTCATTTTCACACTTGTACATTGTCCGGTACATATGTTGAGTAGAACTTTGTAGGAATATAATCTCACTGAGTAGAAGTGCAGTGAAAAAGAACCGTTACCCTCTCATCCCAAATGTCGGGGTTATTGCCATTTGATCATTTTACACATTGAATTTTGTGCTGGACATAACTTGAGAACTATAAAAGGTATCAACTTGAAACTTCGTAGGTAGATAGATCTCAGTGAGTGGAAGTGCAGTGCTGAAGAACCGTAACCCTCACTACCTTAGTTTTTTAGCTATTGTCCTTTGTTCACTTTTACCATTTGAACTTTGTCCAGAGCATAATTTGAAAACTATGAAAGGTATCAACATGAAATTGTTTTCTGAAAAGTACGTGTCGGGGGATTTCGGCATTTGTGACAATGTCTAGTATATGAATTCTTGACTTCATATTAAGACACAACATTCTTCAGGATAAGTCCTTCTTGTATATTAAACTCAAACTGGCCTTGGCTCATTTATTACCTTGACCTTACAGGTTTAATTATTGAATTTTAACTTATTTGCCATAACTGTCTTAAACTTGGAAATTAATGAATGGATTATCTTCATACTTGAACAAATCAACCTTTTGGACAAGACCTTCGACAATGTTGAACTGACTTTGACCTTGATCGTCATGTTCAAATTATTTAATTGTGTACGGGTTTGATTCATACTCGTACAAAACGTGCTACCAAACAAGCATTTTGAATGATTTAGATGTGACCTTGACCTTTAATTGACCTTGACTTCACAGTTTTAGTTGTAAAATTGAACTTTGATATCGGTTGTCCAAGATAATTTGTTGAAGTGACCTACTTTCTTGTCCTTTGATGTACAGCTATGAAATTTGAACCATATGCACAGATTCAGATGTAAAATTGAATATTAAACGTTATTAAAATGATTCATAATAGGACAAAACAACAAGTGTGACTAGACCCATCTATAAAAGAAGAAAAAGGAAAAACTCTCTTTTTTCTTTAATATTTTAAGATTTGTCTAAACCTTTTACGTGTTTGCTTTTAAAAAAGTAAAAAGTTTTGCCTCCGCCCAGCGGTAGCTCTTGTTGACTGATATAATACAAAAATTTGGTTCCAATTATTCAACTCTTTGAATAACCTGTGTTGTATGTGAAACGTATTGATGGACTGCTTGCTTGTTCCTTACAGTGTTTATTGATCTTGCAAAATCCAGTTTTTTTTTAGATTTGTCAATATAGCCAGATTTCGTTTTTGTTTAGTTTTAAAGGAAAATAACACACACGACATTGCTATTCTGGTGGATTGTATCATTCTCTCTTGTATTACAACTTAGCAAAATCGGTTCCAGTGATATATAACCAGTCACAATAGTATATTCACATACATTTCACATATTCACTATGTGTGATGTTATGATGTTGCATTGTAAAATATTATCCAGCTAACATAATAATTGTAGTAAATTGAATCAAAACAGGGGTCAAGTAAGCATTTTGATATTTGAACCAGGACTTATGTCTGGTTGCATTTTGTATGCTTTTTATGCGCACACTATTATTGGGGCATTCAGATTTGTCCTTATCCGCCAGTGTGTGTATGCCTGTAAGTGCGTTCTCATGTTGTGTCACATGTAGCTCTTAAAACGCTTGAGCTAGAGTAAACAAACTTTAGAGATATGTTGATCAATTATGGTATGCACCTGGAGTTTCACACGAGTGGATATTTTCAGTTTATTGTAAAAATTTGCAGTTTTCAGTTTTTGTGGTGCATAGCCCACAAAATGTTTGACTAGAAGTCATGAATTTTCAAACAAGAATGCTGGTCAGTATTGTTATAAATCTGGGGATTTGCTTGTGGATTTATTTAGTATTTGTGAATTTATTCCCGTTGACTTATTAAAATTTGCAATTTTCAACTTGTATCCTGCCTAGCCCAAAAAGTATTTGATACAGTGTCAGTATGTGGAGCTGTGCACTTCGTTTGCAGGTAAATTTATTCAGTATTTTAGACTTATTGCCCTTGGCTAAGTAAACATTTCAAATTTTCAACTGTGTCGCCCATAACTAAACCCATAGCCAAAAACGTATTCGGCATAGAATCACGAACAAGAGGTTGCTTGTGTGTTTATTGAGTATCTGTACAGTTATTGCCCATGGGTAAGTAACAATTTGCAATTTTCAACTTATGTCGAACATGGCCAAAAATATATTTGACCTAGAGTCATGAAAACTTCACAGAAATGTTGAACATCATGTTACGTTTTGCATCTGGGGTTTGCTATTGGATTTATTCAGTATTTGTAGAGTTATTGCCCTTGACCTAGTAAAAAGTAAAAAATTTGTAATTTTCAACTTGTGCATAGTAAAAGGTTTCACTTCAGTGTTGTTATATTTTTCTGGTCCTTCGGGATCATTGAAGCCGGTGTCGCGTAATTATCACACGCGTGTTAATATTACCACGCGTGTGATAATTACGCGGCGGCGTAATAATTACACGGTTAGGGGTAGTGCCGTTAGAATCTCACGTACGGTCTTAAATTTATTCCAAAATAGTTTAAATTATATACCATTTTATTTCAAAATGAATTTCGCATCTAATGGTATAATTTTTGTGGGAATTCATTAATTTTCTAACACACGGGAGTCTTTTAAAAAGCATGTATTGCAGCGATTTTTAAATATGACAACCTTCATTATGAATCATTATAATTATGTTCTGATAAACAATTAAAAAAAAAATTTAGTCCTTGTCTTTAATATGTTTTTTTAATTGTGTTTTCACTTAGTGTTCAAGACAGTTGTGATTTTAAATATTGATATAGCTTTGCGTGTGTCGTTATGTTTTGTCAGAGATGTAGATAGACAATCATTGATGTGTCATTTGTTCCTTAATTAGAATAACATTATCTTAACAAATCGAAGCGTTTGAAGGTAAATATTACGTTACTGAACTTGCGTTAAATATAGCGTGTATATGTATATAAAAGGAGGTAAGGTTAGAATAATAGTACGGACACAGACATATAGTGAAACAAAAAAAAACTTCTAATTACAATATTACATAATTATATTATACACACATATATTGCAAAATGGGTTCATTTTAATTACATATACAAGACTATATGTCTATAATGGTTTAAGTTAAAAGTAGTTATCAAGGTTAATTGATTACTATGAGAACAAGACATTTCTTCTTTTAATGTAAGCGGATATAAAAAATAAGTTTTCTAGGGTAGTTTGAAACAATATGAGATAGGCTCTGATTCATGGCCATGAGAGGATCGTTAACGAAATCAAAAAGAGTTCTGAACGGATTTTTACGCAAGTCTTTATACTGTGCACGCTGAAAAAAGAAATGTTTCTCGTCTTCTACACGATTAAAGGTACAAAGTCTACATAATCTCTGATCAGGCTGTTCTCCAATTTAACGTCCTATTTCAATACTTAACGGTAGAACACAAGTTCTAAATTGACAGAGTATCGATCTTTCGTTCTTGTTCAAGTTCAACAATACATAGTCTTCGCATTTAAAGCTCTCTAAATATTCGGTAAGTTCTTAGTTTTGGCACTGTTTGGAGATCTTCTGACCAAATATTGGAATAATTGGTCATTATCAAACCGTTAGCATGTGATAAGTTAATAACTGTTCTAGTGTCTTAATTTGAGGCTAATCAAAGTGTGGTCATAACATGTTTTATGTCGGAAGACCAGTTATTGTTGCATTTAGCGAAGTCAGTATTTAACACTTTCTTTGTAATTCTCGAATCGTAAATCAATATGAATCTATTCCACAGTCGCAGAATATTTCCACATCGTCTGTGAACACTAGGTATCTACCCAGTGCCACCAACCATCGCGAGAATAGGCGTGAAGCGATGGACACCAAGAAAGTACCGCGGACATTGTCTGTTGCTTGATATTTCTTAAAGCCCCATACTGATGAGCAATAGTCCAGTATAGGCACAACACAGGAGAGATACAATTTTTCGTATGACTTGAAGCCAAAGTCTTTCAGGTTGTTTATCTTGCCACCAAGAGCTCGACCGGCTTCTTTACCAAGAGATTCACTGTTTAAATAAAAGTAATTCTTCTCATTGAATATAACCCCTAGGCATTTGTATTTTTCAACTATTTCCAGAGTACTGCTGCCGATTTTAAATTCAAAGTCACTTCGTTGTGCCCGACCTTTGCGACAATGCATGCATTTAGATTTATCTGCATTGATAATTACTCTCCAGCGTTGGCACCAGTTACTAACTGTATCTAACATGGACTGTAATTTCTCCTCACTATCCACCATTAAGACAATATCGTCTGCGTACATTAACAAGAATAGTTTAATGTCACCAACCGTTACACCAAGGTCAATGTCGTTGATTTCACGTGCTAGATCGTTACCGAATACGGAGAACAATGTAGGGGACAAATAACAGCCTTGTTTTACGCCTGACAAACAGCAGAACCAGTCTGTAAGCTTGTTATTTATACGGATGCACGACACTGAGCTTGCATAGATATTAATCGAGTTATACAGTTTGCCGTCTATGTTATTTATCAACAGTTTGTATCGTAGCATGTCTCTATCTATGTAATCAAAACATTTTTTTAGATCAATATAGGCTGTGAACACTGATTTAATGTCTGTATAACACTGTTTTGCTTCCTAAATCCGTTTTGCTCGTCTGCGAGAATGTCGTTATTTTCGAAATAACCTGTAAGACGTTTGTTCAAGAAAGATGTGAACAGTTTGCTAATACAACACAGCAGACTGATCCCGTGGTAGTGCATTGGAACACGCTCATCAGAATTTGGGTCTTTAAGTATTGGGCAAATAACTGTCTTTCGCCACACAGAGGGTATTATACTGCTGTCAAAAATAAGTTGAAATAGATGGTGAATTGTCTCTATAACAGCAGAAGTTTTCAGTACGTCATAAGGGATCCACTTATGTGGTGTCTATCTATGGTGTGAAAACTCCTCCGCTTATTATACAGTAATTGTAAAACTTTTCGATTGAATTGAAAACGATATTACCCATTTTGAAACCCTGGGGTCAGTTAACTTAACAGATGAGATGACAATAACAGCCGAGTGGGCGTTAAACACGATTTCATAATTTTTTATCTATCTTTTGATGATGAATCATATGTACCTGATAAATATATTAGCCGGGCCTCACTAGATAAAACATGTTATAATTACGGTGTAAAATTGATTGACCAATATTCGGCTAGTTAACGGTAGATTATATAAGGATTATAATTTAGGAATGAAAATGTTTATGTTTCTCAAAACAGTGCTTCTGTTATAGATCATGTTTTGACCAATGAGAAAAATTTCTCAAATGTCAAAAACTTTTGTGTACAGCAAGTTAACGAGTTTAGCGACCACGCCCCTATACAATTTTCATTGAATACTAAATACCGTATACATGTAAAACAGGAGAAAGTTGAAGTAAATTATAAATGGGATTCGAACCTAAGGGATAACTTAAGGGCGGGTTCGATCAGCATATTACCTGATCTTAATCCATTGACTTAAGAAATAAATGCCAGTGATCGACAGGCCGTAAACAACACAACAAATAATTTTACTTGTTTAATTAGGGAAGTTGCAAACCCTCTTTTTTTAGGAACATAAACAAATAAAACACATATTAAATTTTCAGACAGCCCGTCAAAGGATGCTGATTGGTTTAACGCTGAATGCAGAAACTCAAAGAATACATATGTAGATGCCTTAAACCCAGACTGTCTTTTAAACGAATATTTCATTGAGTCTATTAATATTATTTGTTATCATTTGTGTGACATTTTAAATGTCATTTTAGATTCTGATTGTTATCCAGACAAATGAACGGAGGGTATAATTGTGGCTGTATATAAAAAAGGCGATCCGAAATTAGTTAATAATTATAGGGGAATATCTTTAGTCAGCTGTATGTCTAAGCATTTTACTTCCAGAGTTGAAATAATTTGTGAGAAATATTCTGTTATTTCTAATTGCCTATTTGGCTTTAAATTGGGAAGATCAACTGTTGATGCAATTTTTATTCTACATTCTGTAATAGATTCTGTATATGTAGGGTTTATTGATTTGAAATCTTGTTTTGATAGTATTTGTAGAAATTCATTATGGATGAAATTGTATAAATGTTGTGTACAAGGAAATATATTAGGAATCATTAAATATATGTATGACAAAGTAAAATCATGTGTAAGATATTGTAATACCTATTCAGTTTTTTCCAGTATGCTGTGGGCTTACGTCAAGGGGAGGTAACTTTGCCATTTAATGTGCTCCCTATTCGTAGAAGACCTTGAACTATATTTACAAGATAATTTAAACTCAGTTTTATTTTTATACTCTGCTTAACAAGCATCTAAAGTATATCACAAGTAAAAAAATATTGTATAATGAAAATGTAAATACTCATGTACTCATATAATCTATATCTATTCGATAATTATTTTTAGTTTAAGTATAAAATTCAGATTTTGATTTTTATACTATTTTCACTTTATATTTTCAAGTTGCATTTGATCTGTACTTAACCAATATGTTATGCATCTTATTAACACCAATTGTTAATAGTTATGCAAAATTGTATATATGTTTATTAGTAAGTTTTCACTTTATAACATTGTATTATTATGTAAATCACTTAAATGTGGAAATAAAGAGTATATATGTACAAATCCAAAATAAAATTCGGTTCTGTTCTGTCAACGGTACGAGTTGATTCGACAGTGTTTTAGATAATTATTTATTAATTTATTAATTATTTGATCGGGGTGCCATTATTTACATTAATACAGAAATATTTAATTTGTGATTCAACAATCATAACATTTAATTATTTTTGGCATTTTAAAAACAATGCGTTAGATTGTGTACTAATGTCTTGTTCCAAAATCAGGACAAAGGAGAAAATGCGAACAGGGAGAAATGTAAGTCAGTATGACGGGATAGCAACTTTGAAGTTGTTTCCAACCGTATCGTAACTTTTGCGTCTGTGTTAAAAAAGAAACAGCACTCTTATCAAAGTTAAATTTGACTTTCCTTGTACATAACCTCGATAATTGTGGTTTATAGGAATATAAACATTTAAGCAAATAAGTTATAACATTGATTTATGCCAATAAATTTAAGGGAACGCTGCAAAACCTCTGACCTCTGTTAAAATCATTGACTGTTATGTTTTAATTAATTATTTGTAACTTCATGTAATAATCTCATTACAGCAAAATGAGGAATAAAAATTCTTAAAATAGTATCATTAAGTGTTCAGAAACATATAATTTATTTTTGAATATTGTTTACGTTAATTATTTTAGATTTATGTTGCGGTTTTGCATCTGTGAGGAAGGAGATACGCTCGATTGTCAGCGGGACAACGGTACTGGAGCCACGAAGAAAGAGAAATGCATGAATGATAGTACAAATTGCCCAGGTAAATAATTCATTTCAGTGTAAGTCCCATCTTGTCTTTCTTCACGAATATATTTATCTTTAGAACAAAAACAATTGAAAATTTTACATTTCAATATAAAAACATATACAAGTTAAATGTTGATGCTGCACATCAAAGACACCGCCAAATGATGTGAACAGTCAATCAGCATTAAAAATCTTTCTCTATTACAGTTGAATATCCGAAGCACAAATCAATTGTTTTTCTCTCCGTGTTCTTGGTATGTGCTCGTTGTTTAATAATAAAGTTGCATATTTTTGTGAAAAAGTAGACCCTAATGCATAAATTCACAAAATAATGCCATGTCTGAAATTCTTAAATGTTTGTCTGTTGCGACTTAGACTGAAACGTCTGGTCAAATAAAAATAAATTGGATAACAAATAAAATTGAAATGATTGGTATACTTAAAATAGATTCAAGAAATATGTACCGAGAATATACCCATTTAAATTTGGTACGAATTGCATAATGTTCGAATGATTTTGAGGACAAACTGTTCTGCAGTGATCTCCACTTACAGGCCGTAGCGTAACCGGTTTGTTGTATTTTCTTAACGGTTGAGTGAGAACCACCTCTCTGATAGTGGGCGTGGTTTTGGCGTTGTAACTTGTAATTTAACGATTCGACAAGTGATATTGATCAAAATTGTCCTGGTTCCCTTCTACCCCGTCAACGAAGACTAAATGCTAGCATATGGAGCATAATATCAAATTTAATATGACAATTTAAGGCGGAGCCGAACTTCAACAGAGGCGAAGCAAATGAAGTAAGAAGCACTGTCTCAGTTGTCACCTCTCACAACGGTTAAGTTTTAGAACGATCGACTACAGACTGGCTCATTGGCACGTTATTCATTATGTAGATAAAATTAGATAATGATAAAAAGAATATGATATTCAAACATGGCACTATCACTTCAGTTAAACTTTTATTTTAATTCCTTAAAGCTCTGTGACATGTTGTACATCATAAAAGCTATTTTTATTAGAAAATTTAAAAAAACAGTGTGACTTTGTTAAAACAAAAAAAAAATACACAAAATAAAGTCTACAATTTTCCCCATTGCTGTATGGACAAATGCATATCTACTAGACTGCGCTTGCAAGCGGTGTCTAATAATTGGTATGCCAACAGAGATTTACAATCGTTTAGTTGTACGAATGTTAATTTATTGTGATAAATGTTTTTTTTATATATATATTTTGGATTAATTAATAACGCTGAATGAATTATTTCCACTGAAAAAGCCCTTAAATTATGAATTCGAATAACTTTCTCCACAAACTATCAGTTTGCATTTTTTTTCTGATTTCTATTGCAAAAAATGAAAATGCGATAAAACATTTAAAGTATATGAAACTCGTTAGTTACGGTGGTATAACACTGTCTGGGGCGACATCTCTGGATGTTTCTGCAAGAAAATTGTCTCGGCCTGACGGCCTTGACATTTTTTTTATCAGAAACAACCCTTGATGTCGCCCCAGCCACAGTGTTATATCCTCGTAACTAACATGTTTCATATACTATAACAATTACCAATCAACTGGCATGCTCTATTTTTAATCACGATAGACAGTGCGGTAACCGGGATTCGGGTAACACTGCACTCCAGGTAGCGCAAAGCGCATGTATGGGTATAAGAATTTACTCCGGCACATTTTCAATTGAAAGGTTCCAAACTATGATACAACTTACAATTGAATGATACCCGTAAGGATTATAATATACAAACAGATATTACAAGAACTCCGATACACAGGAAGGATCAGCTATTGCACATACTCCGATTTCCAGTTTCTGAGTAGTGATTTGTGTGAATCTGTTCGTGTCTGGTTCAGACAGATATAGCTATTATAATTTTAAACATTATCAAAACTACATGCCAAAACAACATGATATACAACTGATCTAAAGAAAATGTTTTTTTAGAGACAATTTATTCAAAATTAAGATTGTAATGAATCTTTCTTATGGTGGCATATTTCTGCCACCAGATAACCATATAACTGACTAGTAAATTAAGAGGTTAACCAGTTACGTAACTAGTTAATTTGTAAATAAATAAAAGATCTTAACGGGAAATAACGTCATTGTGTATAGGTGGGGGATTGTTACACTCTCGTCGATCAAGTCTAATATTGGATTCACAGTCACATTCTCCAAGCTGCCAGTCAGACCACCCTGTTTAAAACAAAAACAAACACAAAAAAGACAGTATGGTGGCATACTTCTGTCACCATATAACTATATAACTTACTAGTAAATTAAGAGGTTAACTAGTTACGCAACTATTTGACCTCTTAATTAACTAGTTAGTTATATAGTTATCATAACGCGAAATAAATGCATGTTAGTGCCTACAACTGTCATTCTGAATATATATACATATACAAGCATATATACATGTAGTTCCAACACGTGACGTTTTACTTTTAATGTCATTGAATTTACTCAATATGATACCACTCGTAAGTTCCTCAACAAATATTAGCATTAACAGGACTTAATTCCGCTGGTAATCCTACTATTTCAGAAGACGCTCAAGAAGAAGTGATGTATGAAAAACTAACTCGTGTCTGCAATTGCACTGATAAATTCTTTGGGATTAATTCTTTTAGGGTACCTTAGCACATGTCACTTTGATGTTTAAGGATATTTGACTGTGTGTTTCCAGTGACATCTTTTCTGTAACTAACCACTTACACAGATTTGATACAAATTCGATTTTCTGTGCAAAAAATGTCTGACTATAGCATACAATGTATCTGGTTTAGAGAAGTTGAAAGAGATTTTTTTAAGTTCAACCTTTATTTCTTACAAAAGTTTCATCTCTATAATTTCAAGTTTTAGAGCTCAGATATTTGGTGTGATGTCAGGTATGATGGAATGCTATTTAGTTTGTTCAAATCAAGACCCGGGGTCAAAGTATGGCCCGCCCAAGGGGTCATGTGATTTTACATAGAGTAAAAATAGGATTTGCTTTTAAACAATTTTTTTCCTAAACTTCAATCATTTGAACTTTTAATGTTTAACATGGTATAGTTAATCACTGTCCTAGATTTTCAAACCTTTCTCTTCAGGAGCTCGGATATTTGGTGTGAGGCATTCGATAATGTCCTGCGTCAGGAATCATATAGGAAAATTTTATTTTATTAATTCTAGAGCTTTTAGAAAATATTTGTTGTGTAAATCATAACCTTTGATACTTTATTTTGCATAGTCTAATGTTGGAACAATCTTAAAAAGCGCCTTCGCTAAGATATTTCATATGTAGAATTGTATATGAGATCACTGCTAAGTGTGTTCAAATCATGTTTTGCAAAATTACGGTAAAATAACAGTTAAACCAGGAAGCTTAGATTTTTGTATTAAAAGTATTATTCATAATTATTTTTTACACACAAATAGCTCGAAATTACGATGGTGAAAAAAGTCAAATCAATGAAACCACGAAAGTGAAAGAGAGCTGGTTAAAAATAAAAATAATGAAAACTCGTTTATATAATTTCGTGTTTTCAACATCGTACTTTTAACTTTTCACTATCGTTGTTTCGTAACTTCGACATTCATCCCCGTGTTTTGGACTTTTTATAATCGTATTTCCGACATTTCACCATCTTGCAGTCGTTATTTCAACTTTCACCATCATTCATATGCTGACATCATGATCAAAAGCCCTTGACATAATTATTTCTGTGAAATTGTTCCCTTGGTTAAAATATTTTCTTATACCATCATGCATTTTAAATGTTTACGTGCGCATGCCAGACAGGAACGCAACAGTACGATGTCAGATGAAAAGTCAAAGGAACGAAGATGAAAAGCCGAACGTACGACGATGAAAAGTAGAAATTATGAAACCAAGATGGTGAAAAGTCGAAAATACGAAAAAGAAGTAAAAAGTATGATGATAAAAAGTCGAAATAATGAAAACCAAGATCGCGAAAAGCCGAAGGTACGATGGTAAAAACTCGAAAGTTTTAGTTTTCACTATCGTGATTTCGTTATTTGGACTTTTCAGCATCGTACTATCGGCGTTTCATCATCATACCTTCGCCTATTTATCATCATAAGTTCGAGTTTTATGCTTGTCGCGATGGCCGTAATGGAAAACCGTACACAAATTCCACTTATTTAAAAGAAAAATAGAGTATAACTTGACATATTTTAACATTTTAATTATCATAATATATATAATGTTTTGATATGCAATACCCTCAGATATATTAACATTTCATATATCAGGTTATATGTTGTTTTATCTTTTAACAGAAGAAGAAATGGCTACAACGCCTACTACACAACAACAACAACAACAACGGGGTCATCGACAATGCCTCTTCCGGTATGTTACATAACCAGCTGAATTAACGTAATTTAATTGTTGCTTTAAAGTTAAGTACTTGTCATTGAAACTTAAAGGATGTAAATAACTAAACACAAGGTGTGCAAAAATCTGCAAACAAAGTGATCCCTCGGAAGCATTGATCACAATAAAATTACATAAGAATTGCAGACTCGGTTTTATTGAGTCTGTACATGGGGGATAATGAATAAGTGCAACATGCTTCACGCCCCCCAGATTGAGACTTGAGCGGTACTCAATTCTCAACACTAAATGGTAATACAGCCTTGCCGGACTTCACGTCCTCAATGCCAGGCTCTATCATGGTCACAAAGTTAAGGTTAATCGCCCATTATATAATTTCAGGATAATATCATCGCAAAAGCTACACAAAAGTTTATAACTTGTTTCAATTTGACTTTAAAATGCTCTAGACTTACGTTTTGTATTGATGTAATTATACATTTTTGTCCAAGAAATAATAACTTAAATGACAGTGGACAAAACTATGAAGGAAAAAAATGTCATAGATGTTTGTCCTTTCGTAGATAAGTTTTCCGGCGTCTCTTCATTAACTTCTTGTTTAGTACCTCTCTATCTGTCATTTTAGTTCCACTTTCCGAAGAAACAAAGTGCAGCTATTATCATGACCCTCTCGTCGGCGTTCGATTACCTTTTCGTTAATGTCTGATTTTTTAAGAAACAAAGCTTTTTCACTTAAAACATGGTATACATGTTTGTTGTTATAAATGTTATAAAAAGATGCCATTTCAAAAATCCCAACATTATTTTTTTGCATAGTTATGTACCTTTTGCGACTTAGACTTTAAGCCTTGGTCAACTTTTTGTTTAAAGTCCAATTCCAAATAACTATCAAAGTAATTCACTTCAAACATAATATGTATGTGCACTATCAAAATATTATACACCAGATGTACCTTTTTGCAGGGTTATGCTCCATTTTCAAAGTTAAACTCTTCAAACTTTATATGATTATCACTATACATTTTTAGTTTTTAAATTAGAAAGAATTTTAATAGGGCAGATAACCTTTTACTTTTTTTAGTTATGCCTGCTTTGGACTTTGGATTTCTTGGTTAAAAGTTTTGTTAAGGAACATTTCTCAAAAAATATCAAAGATATTCACTTAAACAAGTACTTATTCAGTCATTTTTTAATTTTATTTGTAGAGGTAGGGGAGATAATCCTAAAGGACTGTATTGCTTTATTATTTCCCTTGTTTGACTTACTATCCAGCACTGAGAAACCTGAAGCGCACCGTCTGTGGACGCGTCTTTTTAAAAAAACATTTAACCGTTGAAAATCATTTAAAAATCATTTGATGTGCAAATAATCGCCTTTTCCTTTAAGTTATAGATCCTACCCTTTGGCATCTTGCAAAACATTGTGATAATTTGTCGAGTGCTCGAACTTTGTTATTTAATTTTGGCAAACGCATACTTGTGCTTTTATTGATATTAAAATATGTTTAGTGAATATAAAGTTAATACATAGTCAAAGTTAAAATATGTGTCGATGATACTCTTAAGTCGATAGTCATGTACACTGTAGTATCTTATGCCTTAATTGAAATTAGCTCTTTTCACTCATTTAACTACATGAGGTTATTTTATATAGGAAAAATAGAGGATTGGGAACGTTTTGTGTTTTCTTTTTTCCTTTTTATTTTTGTGACACCATTAAAATGTTTATACATGATGTCTCAGTGTTAGAAGGAAGATGCCTACGATTACAAAAGTAATGATAATGAAGATAATGATAAGTGGTTGTTTAGAGATTCTGCAACAAAAGCAACAACAACAAAGAAGCCATCTCAAGTGGACCTCGTCTACTATGCTATGTATGATGAACTGCTTAAGGAAAATCCTAACTGTCGAAATTGTAGTTCAGCAAAATTAGAAGCCGAAAGAGGTAACACAGACAGTGAAGATGGCGGAGGCTACGAATACCATGAATATTACTCAATCGGTGGTGACTTGGCAGACGGCAGTGACAGTGATTTTGGGGATTATTGAAACCGTCTTCTGTATTAATGACAAAATAATTACGATGACAAGTCATGACTGAGATTTACAAATAGAAACAGTTCATAAAATTTAAAGATAGTGAATATAGTAAACTATAATAACACTAAATGTCATATATGGACTTGTCAATGGACAAAACTATTCATCATTTTAGAGAAAAACATTATGCCTGCTTATTTTGGTGTCAGATGATTTTACATGTGGTATCTGATTGGAAAAAAATATATGATATCGAAAAGATTACTGCAGTAATAAAAAAATAAATTTGCATAAGATATAAATGCATTATATTATATTTTGACCATGGTAGTGCATAGTGTATTGTATTAGCAATGCCATTTTAACATATTTATATCTGTTATCTTCTATTTTCGTTGAAAAGAGCGTGGACTTAGTTACTTTCATGCGGAAATGCGTTTGAATACCAGGTTAAATACTTGTTTAACGTCATTTTTATATCTTTTGATGTTATACCTCTGTTCAGAAAGAATTGTCTTAAACCGCTATGTTAATTTTGTCCTTTACATCACACCTATGTTGTCAATTATTACTGTTCCTTATAGTGAATTTATAAAATAGGTCATATCATAATTCTCTTTGGACAATGGCTCACATTATAGTACCTAACAGCTACATGTATGTCTGAGAAGGATATTACACAATTAGACCTACAGACTTGTGTTTAAGTTAAACTAATGCAGATGCTAAAAATGTAACCTGATTCAGAATTTTCTGAATTTGATAAAGTAGTAAAATAAGACCATCATGGCAGAGCAATATACACCCAAATATATTTTTTTCAGTAATTAAAATAGGGAAGAGCACCAATGAAGAAACTTGTCAGAAAAATATTTTATCTTAAACATCAGTATAATATTATATGACCTACAAGGTAGGGACAATTATTTTTTAGGTGCATGATTCACAAACGTTTTATAGAGGTCTACTAAGCAATGCTAAAGGCCAAACTTAGAGGCATAATATCTAAGCTCTGGGCTTTGAAGTGTCCTACAAAAAGACTTAATGTGTTTGTATATATAAATTTAAAAGAATCAAGTGCCCCCGGGGCGGCCCATTGTTTTTTTTTACTCCAAAGGGAATAATTGATATTAGTTTTGCAGAGATCCATAAGGTAATGCTAATTGCTAGATATTTTAGCATGCAACACCCGAGATGGGCCATTAATCAACCCAGGGAGCATGATTAAAATTATTATCGGTTTAACGAAGGTCAATGAGGAAACGCTACATGTCAAAAATCTAAGCGCATGGCATAGTACTTACACGCGATAAGAATAACAAAAAAATATCCTATAAAAGCCTTTTTGATTATGTGACACCGAGGGTTGGATCAATATTGACCCACGGGGCATACTTTATTTAGTATATTAAATTTATAGAGGTCAACAAGACAATGCTTCATGAAAAATTTTCAAACTCTAGGCATTGTAGTTTTATAAGATAAGACTAAAATGTGTTTTCTCATACAAGGCAATATCAACAAAGTGATGGCCGGAACATAGATTATACCTGTTTTGTAGAGGCCAACAAGGCAATGCTACATGTCAAATACCTTAGCTCTATGCAATGTAGTTTCACAAATAAAGTCTTAAATGTATTATTTATTTACAAAATGAGAACAAATATTAAAAAGGCAAGGCGACAAACACAGCATGCAACCCATTTACAACACAGCTATCCAGCAGGGCACCCGGTAGGCACCGAACCAAAAACAGGAGGTGGCATAAGGGCAATGAAAGGAGGGGAGGGGCATGTATAAGAACTAACAGTTCCGACATGGAAATCAAACGGCAATGGAGAGTAAGGAAACGGTGGGGTTGGGGGCATAAAATGGGACATGTGGGGAGAGAAAAAGAAAAACTCTCCGTTAACGACAATTTAACAAGACAAGATATCATAAAACGTGTAAACATTCACAACACGCAACAAACAAAACATAAAACATACATATGAAGCAACATAGAGGGCTACCGCCTTGGGCGATCAGTACTTATAAAACCACTGAAGAGATTTAACTGGTATAAGGCACCCCAAACCTCACTTTAGCCCAAATATGTTCCCGTATGAAATTCAATTGCCATGGGTAGACGAAATAAATAAAGACAACTGATCATGAAAATATACAAAAAATGTACAGCCCAATGACCTTAACAAAAGTAATCGCATTTAAGAAAGGCAGAGCAACAACAAAATCACCTACAAGGCCCCGACGAAGTAAAACAGAAAACTAAAATTAGAACAATTCAGTCCAAAAGGCTTAACGAGCGGACAATTGTAGAGTCTTCCACTTGGTCTGTCAGATGCAATCGGAAAAGGAAAACGTAGCACCCAACTGTGACAGGATTGAACACCAAGCCTATGGTATGTCTTACAATAATTGGGTCATATCCTCTTTTAATAAAACGTTTGATAATTTTAGTGAAGACAGCAGAAAAATTACTATGACCAATAACCCTACGCAATTAATAAACAATATCTCCTTATTTATCAGGCTTGCCAATATCTTGTCGTAAAATTTGATTTACAATTAAAATTAAAATTTAGAATAAAATCTGAGTTACGATGGCAGAACTTTGTAAATATTTACGCAATTTGTGGTAGCGATAGCTTTGTTAAAGACGTTTTCCAGTAATAAATTGATTGCTTTCATTACAGTCACCAACACGTCTACTTATCTGATTATCTGAGAAATATGTACCCCATGTGATGTTGCATGAGGTTAATCTTCATCTAAATGCCATTAAAATCATCTCTTTTCTCATAGATTTTAATAACTATAGTGTTGAAAATGCTAGAACTGTTTAAAACAAAAAAAAAGTTGTGATGTCTGAAAAGATTATTTATCACTTTAAATTCACTTGGATATATTTTCGTAACCATTTGATCAAGTGAGTTATTTATGATAGTTCTTTGACAGGTTCCGGTTTTGCTGTCTGCATACAAATTACCAAATTGTTGGTTTACACAGAATTTATGTACCTGCTAATAGATATTTTATTCGACTTCCAACCTAACAATTGTCAGGAAATATTTTTTTCTAGTACAAATACTGCTTGATTGAATCTGATTAGTTTCACCAGTTCCGAAGCAAGTTTACCAGTTCCAGTGCACATATTTGTAATATTAAATACGAAGAAATTGACTGACTATTTTGTGAGGTATTATTAAACTAGTCAGTACCCTGCAAAATGTCAGTCATATTCATTATTTTAGTTTTCATTCGGGGTATTGTAAACTTTAATGCACCACACTACTTTGCGTGAGATGAAGCAGAATTTTAATTGCATTTGCATTAGACTTTTATCATTATTCTTAAAAACAGGAATCGTGTATCATAAATGTCCAAGATAAAAGTAAGTTCTTGTTTTGCATTAATACTTGAATAATATTCATTTTTGTTCAATAACTGATAAATACTTTTAATAGATAGATTCTAATCTGTTTTAGTTTTATCCATAAAATTGATATATTGACAAACATCTTTAGTTTAAATAATATCTGTCAGCACTGGCATAGACATAGATATATATTGTCATTTTTTTATCTATACTCTGGATTTTATTTTATCACTCAGTTTTCAGAAATTAAATGTATACTCATTACACTACACGTACATGTACTTGCTATAAAATAATAACATTATAGCGTATTTTAGCGACTTTTCCTCTATATATTATAGTGGCCTACAGTAACCGGATTTTATATGAATTATTATAATTAAACTTTAAAATATGTTTACCTCAAATATGTTTTTTACATATACTAGTTCGTACATTTAGATATCAAAGAACATTTTATTTCTGATGAGAAACACGGACACTTTTTCATTTGGGTACATTCTGATAGTAATCCCGTCATAAAAAAATACGTGCTTCGGAACTGGTCAAAACCTGGTTTAAACAGGTGTTAATATCTTTATGTTTATTATTTTTATCAAATATTTTTTGATTAAATTTTAGGGCAAATAACAACTTTTCCATCGATATATAAAATGTGTCTCTTTCTTTCAGTTCACATTTAACATGTACCGATATACCAATAAACAATAATACTGCCGATATGAATTCAGCATTTTTGCCTCATGTAGAGTCAATAATCGGACAAAAAATATTAGAAGCCGAAAATGAATAATGACTAATTATTTATTTTTTAGTGTCAATTAACAACAAAACAAGTGAATATTTTATTTTCTATATTTATTGTCGTTAACGTGAATAGCTCGCTTGATTGTTCGGAACTGGTCAATGCGACAGAACCGGTCAAACAACTGTATATCATCCAAGTAGCGGGAAATGTTATTAAAATTAAAACGACACTTTAAAACTATATAAACTATAATAAAATAACATCTTGCACAACAAACAAACACATTTTCTTTGTTATTTTATGCTTAAAAACCATTTTTAATGAAATTTCCTCAATACTAATTGGAATATCAAAATCTGTTTTCCCCACTGGAAGCCCTCAATTTCAGACCACTGTTTTAATTATTTAAAAAAGAATCCATTTCTTATAAGTTTTTTTTTATATAAATCACGTATAGTATAAAAGTAGTTTGGTATACTTGCGACAGATTTTAAGTTCATATAAAAAACAAGAAAATTCTTGCCGAATTAGTTTAAGTAATAGCTTTACATGACTTACACGGGAGAGGAACTGTTACATGAAGGATGGAGTCGGGAGTTCGTGTGATAACTGTCACTGAGTCCCGGTAAACGTTACGGATTTCATCGGAAAACTTTGGTATAATGTTGGTTTTGAGTGTATTTCATTCCAAGTGTTATTTTTTCTTACCTCCTTTTCTTATTTTGTTTTTCCTTCTTTTTTTCTTTTTATAACATTTTTTGCTAACGCAGATTTCGTAGAACATTGAGGTATTGGATAAAATACGCTTTGGATTCAATTCTCAAGCATGGCTCCTTCATGTATACATTATTCCTGACAATATAGAGAAGATTAAGTAACTATGCCAAAGGTCTGCAGTGCATGGTTTGCCGCAAAATATGAAGTAGTATGCACTACCTATATCTAACTTAAATAAGGTGGGGGTCATCTTCATGTATTCAACGGATATTTAAATTTCTAAAATGTGTAAATTTTTGCAATAGAGACGTAGAAAATTGCCTGACAATGATATCACAATACAAATTAAGTTTTTAATAAAATATTTGAGTCGTCTTAAGATTCATGCCGGTGATCGACTATGTTTCTTTCTTCATTAAATCCACTTTAACTTCACATGTCTTAAAGTGCTCTCCTGAGTGCGGAAAATTATTACATACATCTTTACTTATCAAACAGTTAAGTTAAACTTAAGATTGGATGTCATATGGTCAGTCTAACTTAAACTGAGTGAGCAGGATTTGCTTTTAAATACTTAACAAGATGTACGAAAGTAATACCGGAAAAATTTACGTTGTCATTTTTACAGTAAAACGAACATTTTTCTATCACTGTTTGATGGGCATCCCCCTAGTAATGCTTATTGGAGGAAATTCTGCTATTTATGTCCAAGAGTGATAATTTGGTTTTAACGGTACATGGGAAGGTCCATTAAAAGGGTAAGTCTGCATATTATCTGAGATTGGAAGTATCAACAACTATAATAATTCTAAGAAGTACCATTGGCGCAGGTGGTAAATCAACGTCATTGTTACTTTTAATGATTTGAACTCAAAGGTTCGAACCCTACGCTCTGCAATGTTATTATGTTGAAGTCGTTATTGTTATTTCCACTTTTTTATTTACTTTATCTTTGTTTGAATATAGTTTTGTTTTTCTAAATTTCTTTCTTTCCTTCCTTCTTTCATTTTAAAAATCAAGTTAGTTTGAAAACACTGCGATTACGAAATATTAATAATATTTATAATTTTAATATATATAAGTCAATATAAGCACACTTTATTTCATTATATTTATTTTACATTTCCAATAAGAAAAATATATTTAAAATCACTCAGATATAATTGTAAATAACATGATTCAAACATGTAAATGAATTAATACAACACTGACACGGACACTCTGCCTACTGAGCTTACCAGGCACATGAAAAATGACGTTTTAGATTGTCTTTTATGTATTAGGCTTCTGTCTGCCTTACCTATTTTTCACATTGTTATTAATCTTCGTTATGTAAACAAAGGCTTAAGTTATCAGTATTGCTGCAATTAATATCAAAAATATATAGTCGAACTTCATTCACTCGAACCCGGGCGTGTGCAAATTTTTTCGAGAGATCGTTAGTTAATTGGAGCCAATAAAGATATGCCCGTCTATTTATGCAAAAGATAACTATATATTCCTATCTTCACAAGAAACAAGTCATTGCAGCAAAATCAGCGTAAAATGTGAAGGGAAACGTAAGCCATAAAACTATAATTGACGAACAGCGATATACAAACGAACGAATGTCATTAAAATATCTCTTGAACTATATACATTCAAAACCAACATTATATATCAATATTGTTGTGCTAAGAATGAGCGTAATACATTTCATGATTTACACCCTTATTTAATAAAAAGGCTAAAACGTGTTATAAAAATTATCATAAGAACTCTAGGACATCGTCTGAGTTATCACAAGAACTCGAGGACATTTGAAGAATGGGGCATAAATTTGTTACCCAAGGCTTTATGTTTACAACTTTCTATTTTAATTAGATAATGATGTTTGGCAAGGAAGAAGATCACAAATGAACAGATCAATATGTACGAATGAACAAATAAGTTGGAATTTTTCTAAATATACTAGATTTTAAACAAGAGTCAATGACAAATAGACAATTATGTTTTTTTCTGACACATTATACACTATGCATGTTAGGCTTTATTACTAAAGATTATAGTAGCACCTCAATATATTTTTAAAGATGAATATTGCAATTTTTGAAAAGTGTTTCTGTGGTTTATACAAACGTTTTGCGACGGAATCCATAACGTTTTCCTGGAACTCTGTGATAGTTCTCACACGAACTCCTGACAAGTTCCTCTCCCGTGACTTTCCACTTTCATTTGATAGTAGAGACTTCACCCATTTATGTGGAGCTAAGTGACAAATCCTACAATGTCAATCATGTTAAAGCCACCTCTTTCAAAAGTGTGTATCAATAATATATCTTTTTCAATTTCCTTTTTGTTTTATTGTCCCAAAAGTACGTATTTAAAAATAATTGAGTTTTTTTTCTGTATTTCTTCTGGAAAGTACAATGATTGCATTAAATAGGTAAATTTTGGAATCAATATTGATTTTGTGACTCCGAGTTGTCCATAAACAGTCAGTTTCTTTTCGTCCCTGAATTAATTAAGCTTTTACCTTTTTGAATTTTCAATTTCCAATTTAATTGTTCTCAATGTTTTCTATTTGTGCCAAAGTAGATGCCTCAAACTTTTATTTTTCCATCCATTTTATGTCAGTTAAGTTTAAATTCCCATCCTAATTGAACGCCTTTGTCTTGTGCATATCTAATTCTAGACCAGAATGTTTTCCGAAAGTTTCAATAGTTTATAATTTATTTTGTACATCTTCTGTGCTTTTAAAGAGCATTGTGGTATCGTAGGCTAGTTGTGTCGTTAAAGCTTAAAAGTTTAATTGTTGGTTTTTATTGGGATTTTGTTTATGGTTTATGAACGTTTATGTCGTTATTCGTATCTCAAGCCTTTTAAAATCTAAAAACAGAATGTTTCCATGAATGTTATACATGTATATTTTCCACAATAGTCAATAACGTCCGATATTTGAGGTATATTATTACCAATAAAACAATTATTTATGAAACCTTGTTGATCGCTGACTATAATGTTCTAAAGTACAATATCACTGCAGTATGAACTGCAGTACCAGTACCAGTAATGCAGCTCTGGTTAAGGAGAGGTTAGCTGTAAAAGCTTCTGTATTAGATGTGTCAGTAGTACCTGAAATTACACAGATGCAAGACATTCAGTTCAGTGGAAGGTGTACAAATCGACAGTAAAGTAGATGAATTTCATGTCGAAAGTGAATCGCAACCAAAATACTAGTACAAAAGAATAATTACATGCAAATCCTTTCAACTAAACATGTCCATGAATAAATATATCAAATCAACACCAATGTTGAAGTATGCACAAACTTAAGTCTCATGGCCATCCAGAAACACAGTTGACCAAGAGACTCATCAGAATATCCAGTGCTTTATATTGGGATCTTTCAATTAAAATTGTATTTATACTATTGCAATTGTGAAAAAATGCTATGCCACCGCATTAATACAACACTAAATAGCAGGAACAAAAGTAGATTTTTTTTTATTTCTATACTACTGACATTTGCCATAATGTAGGAGTGTCTAGTGAATTGGGGGTCAAGGTCATATTCAAGCATTTCAAATGAAAGAAAATGTGCAGGTGTGTCTAATGGCCATAGTATATTAATTATTCCACAAGAGGGCCATAATTGCCCTTATATCGCTCACCCTATTAAATGGGCTGTGTGACCTAGTTTTTGACCACAGATGACCCATCTTGGAACTTTACAAAGAAATCAACAAACTAACCTTTCTACGACGACCAATATTCTGGATATCTGGATCACAACAGTAGCCTCTAAAGTGTAAACAAGGTTTTACCATATCAGGGCTGTGTGACCTAGTTTCTGAACACATTTGACCCATATTCAAATTTAACCTGGATTTCATCATAAAAACCTTTCTGATCAATTTTCAGTATATTTGGACTGGAACAGTAGCCCCTATAGTGCTTACAAGGTTTCCAATAACGCTATGTGGCCTAGTTTTTTACCCCAGGTAACCCATATTCGCACTTGACATAGAAATCATCGTAACAACTTTACTGACCGATTTCTAGGAAATTTGGTTCAAAATAGTAGCCTCTGGAAAGTTAGCAAGGGTTTTCCATATCTGGGCTGTATGATATAGGTTTTGACCCCAGTTTTATCAAAACAACCTTCATGACCAATTTACCGGATCACAATATTCAGATCACAGCAGTAGCCTTTAATATGTCAACAAGGTTTTTCTGTATTTTGGTTGTGACCTAGTTTTTGACCCCAGGTGACCAATATTCGAACTTTATCTCAAAACAACATTTCTGATTAATTTCAAGGATATTGAAACAAAAGCCACTAAAGTAACTCATCTATGCAATTACCTCGACAAGCATCCTGACAAATCCAAATTTAAAATCTGTATGTCACAACACAAGAAAGCAGGTCAAATGATATCAATTATATCAAAATAGGCCAATTAATACCAAAAATTCAATTCAGGATCAGAAATTACACCCCTTGACCAAATTTTAAGTATGTACATCAAAAAATTTGGGAGTAGGTCAAACGATATCATTAATATTAAAACTAGGTCAGTTGATATCAAGAAAGTAAGTCAAATGGTTTAAAAATATCAATAACAGCTCAACTGATATCAAAATTCAATTACGCACGTAAAACCGATACCAGGTTCAAAATAAATTAATTATGTCAATTAATATATAAAAGAAAAATTAAAATAAATCTCAACAAACGGTTTCATATCAGGACACTTGATACTGGTTATTCAGTTAAAAAGTGATTAAGATCTCTTGAAAAATGAAGGAGGTGTGCACGTCATAATTGTCCAGCCGCCTGCCTTCCAATATTCACCAATCAAACAACCAGAGATTTATCTTGGAAGTCTACATCAAACATTGTAAGTCATGGAGTAACTACTAAAATTATTGCAGAAGTTAACAGAATAAAGAGATCAACCAGAATTACATCAAGCACTAACCTTTAACAGTCAATATTGCATATGCCCTATCTTCATCCAAGCCATTTGTTATAATACATGTATATACTCCAGAATCTCGCACAATTGTTCCAGAAATTGTCAATGAATTATCCTGAAAGTTTTGTGTCATTCTTTGTTCGTTAGCTGACACACGTTTATCGTCCTTCTCCCAGTACACCTCCATGTGTGCAGCCTCGTCAAAATCTGTAGATCCTGAACACGTAAACTTAGCGTCGTATCCTGCTATAACTTCAAGATCTAGCGGATACTGCTCAATTCTCGTCTTTCCTTAAATAAACAATTCTACAAATGAAATATGTATATACTAGAATAAAACAAAATAATGCTAGACGTGCTTGCATATACCAGAACAAGGGTAATAAAACTGAAAACCTTAAAATAAACAAGAAAGGAATTGACAATAAACTTTCAGGAGCATCCCATGACTAAACAAAACATTCAACCATCAAATATTAAACTTTTTTGTCAAATAATAAAACAATATCTTAACTATAACTCTATTCCCTTTTCTTTTTGGCAAAAAAAGATAAATATCTTATGTCAGCTATCTTTTGCATAAATCCTGCTTATTAATCTAAGTACAATGAAACAACTGGTTACTAGAACTAATCAATTTCATAAAATAACAAGAGCACCGCTAGGCGGAGCATTATATTACCAAAAGTCTTGTTTTTTAGTAAGGATGAAGCACTTGTAAGACATTACATAAATTAAATAAAGTATGACCTCCTCCAAATAGCAATCCTCCTATAAAGTTTGAATATTGTGGGCCGAATAGAACTTAAGTTATGCTCTGGAAACTGTTTTCATTTTTGAGGTAATAGCGACCTTGAACTTTGAACTTATGACCCCAAAATCAATAGGGGTCTTCTACCGAATATGGATAATCATCATATGCTGTTTGAACATTAAGTTATGTTCTGGAAACTGTTTTCAGTTTTCAAGTAATAGTGACCTTGACCTTTGACCTTGTGACTCCAAAATCAATAGGGATCTTCCAACCAATATGGACAATCATCCTATGAAGTTTGAATAATGTAGGCCAAATGGAACTTAAATTATGCCCCAGAAATTGTTTTCAGTTTTAAAGTAATAGTGACCTTGACCTTTGACCTTGTGACCCCAAAATCAATAGTGGTCTTCTACCCAATATGGACAATAATCCTATGAAGTTTGAATATTGTGGGACAAATATACCTTAAGTTATGCACCGGAAATTGTTTTAGTTTTTAGGTAATAGTGACCTTGACCTTTGACCTTGTGACCGCAAAATCAATGGGGTCTTCTACCCAATATGGACAATCATTCTATGAAGTTTGAATATTATGAGCCACATAGAACTTAAGTTATGCTCCGGAAACTGTTTTCAGTTTTAAAGTAATAATGACCTTAACCTTTGATCTTGAGACCCCAAAATCAATAGAAGTCTTCTACCTAACATGGGCAATCATCTAATGAAGTTTAAACACTGTGGGCAAAACGGGACTTTAGTTATGCTCCGGAAACT
The DNA here is from genome assembly GCF_026571515.1 of Ruditapes philippinarum. Classification (NCBI taxonomy): domain Eukaryota; kingdom Metazoa; phylum Mollusca; class Bivalvia; order Venerida; family Veneridae; genus Ruditapes; species Ruditapes philippinarum. The sequence continues at coordinate 83,963 of NW_026852389.1, read as the reverse complement.
GTTTTCAGTTTTAAGGTGATAGTGACCATGACCTTTGACCTTGTGACCCCAAAATCAATAGGGGTCTTCTACCTTAAATGGACAATCATCTTATGAAGTTTAAAAACTGTAGGCAAAATGGAACTTAAGTTATGCTCCGAGAACTGTTTCAGTTTTAAGGTGATAATCAACTTGACCTTTGACCCTGTGACCAAAAATCAATAGGGGTCTTCTACCTAATATTGACAATCATCCTATGAAGTTTGAACACTGTGGGTCAAACGGAACTTAAGTAATGCCCCGGAAACTGTTTTCAGTTTTAAGGTGATAGTGACCTTGACCTTTGACCTTGTGAACCCAAAATTAATAGGGGTCTTCTACCTAATATGGACAACCATCCTATGGTGTTTGAATATTGTGGGCCAAACGGAACTTAAGTTATGCTCCGTAAACCAAATTGCTAACAGACGGACGGACAGACGGACGTTCTCACAGGACAGTAATTATGTGGCTACTCTGTTGTTCTCTCTATTGTTCTTTTTAGCCACACAAAAGAAAATAGCCACATAAAAGCATTACGGAATGAATGACATCAAACAGAAAGAACAATTACCTATTGTCCCTCTAGCCACATAATTACTCTCCTGTGAGTGCGGACGGAAGGACGGATGGATAGACAGACGGACGGACGGATGGCAGGGAGTATAACATAATATGCCCGAAATTCTTTCGAGCATATAATAATTTTTTTTTCTAAATTTTATTATTTTCTCTGCATTCCATAAACTTCATATATTGCTGTAGGTATAGATATTAGGGGTATTAAGTTATTATTGTAAACTTACGTCTAATTTGAGTTTTACATGTTGATGATGTCACCTCACCGTAGATATTCTTTGCTCTACATCTATAGTCACCTGCATCAGCCATTACCACTTTCTGTAAAACATACAAAAATCTATTTTCAACAGAACAGATTTCAGTCATTGACACACTGTATGTTTGTTTGTTTGATTGGGATTTACATCACACTGACGCAGTAAAGGTCATGTGGCAATGTTCCAGCTTTACTGGTGGAGGATGACCTGAACGGAGCCACTGACGTTCTATAAGTTAAGCTGGATAGCTTCCTCACATGAAAGAATCCAAAGTACATGTCGGCATTTGAACCCACACTGTATGTTAATCTCTACTGAAGGAACATAAATCAAATCAACTTCCTTATAACGGACCATATATTGTCAGCATAACTATTTGAACATAGACAGTCATGCTGCAATCTTTAAATACAAGACAATGATTAAGGATCAGGTACAGTAAATTTAAATTTGAAACAGCATGTGATTTCACTTAGAAATATCTAACCCTTCCTCTGCTCAACCGATAAATGATTAAGCCTTTGCCAGCTGTATACAGCAAGGCCTACCTGCACAACCTTGCAGTATGACTGGTGACTGATCAACAACAAATATTCATCTTGATATCCCCAAAATTGTTAATAGACATTTCCAAAATTGAATCTGGACAGGTCCAAAAAAGTATCTTTCAGCTAATTAGATAAATAAAATTTGTATGATCATTGTAGACACAATAACTGGCATAAGAAACATTTAGAAAATACTATAATATATAATTGTTAAAGTAAAGCTACTAACTTATTTGGTATAACAATAAATACCTGAATATGTAGATTCCCGTTAGGCATAATTTGAAACCGTCCACCTGTAATAAGACTCTGATCTCTGTACCAGGTGACTGTAGGGTCAGGTTTACCTGTCACCAGGCAGTCTAGTGTAACAGATTTACTCTCAGCAACCTTGATCTGTGCAGGCGGAGGCTTGATTATAGTAGGCTTTTCAGCTGAAAATTTACATTTATATACATGTTACTAAAGCTATAAAATGTTACAAAAACATAGAGATGTTAATTAAGGTACTACGACCCTAATAGGCACTATAAGGAACTAAAAATTGACATCATAGGCCAGATATATACCTTAAAGTACGCCTGTATGCAAAATTTAAACAAAGTTTGCCGTACGGAAATCAAGTTATGGCCACTTTTCTGAACTCAAGCTAAGCTGTTATGTGGGACCTTTTTTTAGAAATGATGAATCTTTAAATAATCTGCAATAACATTCAAATGAAAAATGTTTTTCCATTAATTTTTGGTAAGAAACAAATAGTATCATTTAGCTAACAATTCACACACCAGTTTCCTACTTAGGGAGCCTTATTTAAAAAATCATTAAAATTTACCCAAATGAGTGCCTGTTTTCAAAGTTTCCCTAAATTTTTAAAGAAGTATATTGCTTGATCTTGTAAAATATGAAATACTTTTACCGTCTAGTTTTGATTTTATTACACTTTGAAAATATCAGCTACCATATTTATTACTAGATTTAGCATAATTTAGCCAATAAATACATATATAAACTAAAAAATCAAAATTAAACACTTTTTTCTTTCCAAATGGGACATGAGAGATACATAAATAATGTTTAAAGAAAAAAAGAAAGAAAAAAAAGTTGACCCTTCTTGGGATTGAACCCGCGGCCCTCATTTTCAATGTAGTTAACAGTAGTTCTAACCTATTTGAATACTCTTTAAAGCGGAGGTATAACAGCTCAACTGATATCAACATTCAATTACGCACGTAAAACCGATACCAGGTTCAAAATGAATTAATTATGACAATTAATATATAAAAGAAAAATTAAAATAAATCTCAACAAACGGTTTCATATCAGGACACTTGTTACTGGTTATTCAGTTAAAAAGTGATTAAGATCTCTTGAAAAATGAAGGAGGTGTGCACGTCATAATTGTCCAGCCGCCTGCCTTCCAATATTCACCAATCAAACAACCAGAGATTTATCTTGGAAGTCTACATCAAACATTGTAGGTCATGGAGTAACTACTAAAATTATTGCAGAAGTTAACAGAATAAAGAGATCAACCAGAATTACATCAAGCACTAACCTTTAACAGTCAATATTGCATATGCCCTATCTTCATCCAAGCCATTTGTTATAATACATGTATATACTCCAGAATCTCGCACAATTGTTCCAGAAATTGTCAATGAATTATCCTGAAAGTTTTGTGTCATTCTTTGTTCGTTAGCTGACACACGTTTATCGTCCTTCTCCCAGTACACCTCCATGTGTGCAGCCTCGTCAAAATCTGTAGATCCTGAACACGTAAACTTAGCGTCGTATCCTGCTATAACTTCAAGATCTAGCGGATACTGCTCAATTCTCGTCTTTCCTTAAATAAACAATTCTACAAATGAAATATGTATATACTAGAATAAAACAAAATAATGCTAGACGTGCTTGCATATACCAGAACAAGGGTAATAAAACTGAAAACCTTAAAATAAACAAGAAAGGAATTGACAATAAACTTTCAGGAGCATCCCATGACTAAACAAAACATTCAACCATCAAATATTAAACTTTTTTGTCAAATAATAAAACAATATCTTAACTATAACTCTATTCCCTTTTCTTTTTGGCAAAAAAGATAAATATCTTATGTCAGCTATCTTTTGCATAAATCCTGCTTATTATTCTAAGTACAATGAAACAACTGGTTACTAGAACTAATCAATTTCATAAAATAACAAGAGCACCGCTAGGCGGAGCATTATATGACCAAAAGTCTTGTTTTTTAGTAAGGATGAAGCACTTGTAAGACATTACATAAATTAAATAAAGTATAACCTCCTCCAAATAGCCATCCTCCTTTAAAGTTTGAATATTGTGGGCCGAATGGAACTAAAGTTATGCTCTGGAAACTGTTTTCATTTTTGAGGTAATAGCGACCTTGAACTTTGAACTTATGACCCCAAAATCAATAGGGGTCTTCTACCTAATATGGATAATCATCATATGCTGTTTGAACATTAAGTTATTTTTTGGAAACTGTTTTCAGTTTTCAAGTAATAGTGACCTTGACCTTTGACCTTGTGACTCCAAAATCAATAGGGATCTTCCAACCAATATGGACAATCATTCTATGAAGTTTGAATATTGTAGGCCAAATGGAACTTAAGTTATGCTCCAGAAACTGTTTTCAGTTTAAAAGTAATAGTGACCTTGACCTTTGACCTTGTGACCCCAAAATCAATAGTGGTCTTCTACCCAATATGGACAATACTCCTATGAAGTTTGAATATTGTGGGACAAATATACCTTAAGTTATGGACCGGAACTTGTTTTCAGTTTTTAGGTAATAGTGACCTTGACCTTTGACCTTGTGACCGCAAAATCAATGGGGGTCTTCTACCCAATATGGACAATCATTCTATGCAGTTTGAATATTATGGGCCACATAGAACTTAAGTTATGCTCCGGAAACTGTTTTCAGTTTTAAAGTAATAATGACCTTGACCTTCGACCTTGTGACCCCAAAATCAATAGGAGTCTTCTACCTAACATGGGCAATCATCTAATGAAGTTTAAACACTGTGGGCCAAACGGGACTTTAGTTATGCTCCGAAAACTATTTTCAGTTTTAAGGTGATAGTGACCATGACCTTTGACCTTGTGACCCCAAAATCAATAGGGGTCTTCTACCTAAAATGGACAATCATCTTATGAAGTTTAAAAACTGTGGGCAAAATGGAACTTAAGTTATGCTCCGAGAACTGTTTTCAGTTATAAGGTGATAGTCAACTTGACCTTTGACCCTGTGACCAAGAATCAATAGGGGTCTTCTACCTAATATTGACAATCATCCTATGAAGTTTGAACACTGTGGGTCAAACGGAACTTAAGTAATGCCCCGGAAACTGTTTTCAGTTTTCAGGTGATAGTGACCTTGACCTTTGACCTTGTGACCCCAAAATTAATAGGGGTCTTCTACCTAATATGGACAATCATCCTATGGTGTTTGAATATTGTGGGCCAAACGGAACTTAAGTTATGCTCCGTAAACCAAATTGCTAACAGACGGACGGACAGACGGACGTTCTCACAGGACAGTAATTATTTGGCTACTCTATTGTTCTCTCTATTGTTCTTTTTAGCCACATAAAAGCATTACGGAATGAATGACATCAAAGAGAAAGAACAGTTACCTATTGTCCCTCTAGCCACATAATTACTCTCCTGTGAGTGCGGACGGACGGACGGACGGATGGATAAACAGACGAACGGACGGATGGCAGGGAGTATAACATAATATGCCCAAAATTCTTTCGAGCATATAATAATTTTATTTCTAAATTTTATTATTTTCTCTGCATTCCATAAACTTCATATATTGCTGTAGGTATAGATATTAGGGGTATTAAGTTATTATTGTAAACTTACGTCTAATTTGAGTTTTACATGTTGATGATGTCACCTCACCGTAGATATTCTTTGCTCTACATCTATAGTCACCTGCATCAGCCATTACCACTTTCTGTAAAACATACAAAGATCTATTTTCAACAGAACATTTTTCAGTCATTGACACACTATATGTTTGTTTGTTTGATTGGGATTTACATCACACTGACGCAGTAAAGGTCATGTGGCAATGTTCCAGCTTTACTGGTGGAGGATGACCTGAACGGAGCCACTGACGTTCCATAAGCTAAGCTGGATAGCTTCCTCACATGAAAGAATCCAATGTACATGTCGGCATTCGAACCCACACTGTATGTTAATCTCTACTGAAGGAACATAAATCAAATCAACTTCCTTATAACGGACCATATATATGGTCAGCATAACTATTTGAACATAGATAGTCATGACACAATCTTTAAGTAAAAGACAATGATTAAGGATCAGGTACAGTAAATTTAAATTTGAAACAGCATGTGATTTCACTTAGAAATATCTAACCCTTCCTCTGCTCAACCCATAAATGATTAAGCCTTTGCCAGCAGTATACAGCAAGGCCTACCTGCACAACCTTGCAGTATGGCTCTATACTGTTGACTGATCGACTTCAAATGTTCATCTTGATATCCCCAAAATTGTTAATAGACATTTCCAAAATTGAATCTGGACAGGTCCAAAAAAGTATCTTTCAGCTAATTAGATAAATAAAATTTGTATGATTATTGTGGACACAAAAACTGATATAAGAAACATTTAGAAAATACTATACATAATTGTTATAGTAAAGCTTCTAACTTATTTGGTATAACAATAAATACCTGGATATGTAGAGTCCCGTTAGGCATAATTTGAAACCGTCCACCTGTAATTAGACTCTGATTTCTGTACCAGGTGACTGTAGGGTCAGGTTTACCTGTCACCAGGCAGTCTATTGTAACAGATTTACTCTCAGCAACCTTGATCTGTGCAGGAGGAGGCTTGATTATAGTAGGCTTTTCAGCTGAAAATTTACATTTATATATATCTTACTAAAGCTATAAAATGTTACAAAAACATAGACATGTTAATTAAGGTACTACGACCCTAATAGGCACTATAAGGAACTAAAAATTGACATCATAGGCCAGATATATACCTTAAAGTACGCCTGTATGCAAAATTTAAACAAAGTTTGCCGTACGGAAATCAAGTTATGGCCACTTTTCTGAACTCAAGCTAGGCTGTTATGTGGGACCTTTTTTTAGAAATGAGGAATCTTTAAATAATCTGCAATAACATTCAAATGAAAAATGTTTTTCCATTAATTTTTGGTAAGAAACAAATAGTATCATTTAGCTAACAATCCACACACCAGTTTCCTACTTAGGGAGCCTTATTTAAAAAATCATTAAAATTTACCCAAATGAGTGCCTGTTTTCAAAGTTTCCCTAAATTTTTAAAGAAGTATATTGCTTGATCTTGTAAAATATGAAATACTTTTACCGTCTAGTTTTGATTTTATTACACTTTGAAAATATCAGCTACCATATTTATTACTAGATTTAGCATAATTTAGCCAATAAATACATATATAAATTAAAAAATCAAAATTAAACACTTTTTTCTTTCCAAATGGGACATGAGAGATACATAAATAATGTTTAAAGAAAAAAAGAAAGAAAAAAAAGTTGACCCTTCTTGGGATTGAACCCGCGGCCCTCATTTTCAATGTAGTTAACAGTAGTTCTAACCTATTTGAATACTCTTTAAAGCGGAGGTAATGCATTAGGATGGTAATACCTTAAGATATAAATTTTCAATAGATTTTACAATAATTATGTTTCCATGACAAAGATAAAATGTGTATTGATAATTGGTGGTAACAACTCTACACTTCACATAAAAGAAATAAAGTACCATTAGTTTTTGTTTTGCTTAAAATTGTCATGTATATATAAAAGTACTGTGGAATCAGTTAAAATTATTTTAAAGAAAGGTTTTCTATAATCAATAGATTGGCCAAACAAGATGGATGAACCATTAGAAGCATCCTAAACATTCTAGAATATTTTATTTTATTTTAAACATTTATGGTGTGCTTCAAAACATAAGTTTAACCATTAAGTCAGTAAATATGACCAAGCCTTGTTTACAATAATAAGGCAACAAAATTTAGATTGAGCCCTTCCTTTAATACATGAGATATTCATTTTCATTTTTGATATTAACTTTATAAGCACATTCAGGTTGAATATAAACTTTGTCATATTAACATACCCTGTACATTGAGGTAATATATTGTGATATCAACTTACCCAGAACATTAAGGTAGACATCAGAAAAGATATATCCGTGTTTGTTACTGGCATTACATTGAATATTCATGTGATCTTCTAAAGTTAGATTTGTCAGGGTTATATTGTTAGCATCTTTCTTATAGAATCGGTTGTTGTTGTAGATACGTGGATCTCGTACACCCAGCTTGTTCTGTCCTGTTATCATGATAGAAATATTCCACAATTACATACTCTCTCTTTTAAACACTACAGCCATTTATTGTCTTGTGGGCAACTGTTATAACCTTATGTGTGAGTCAATTGTTTAGAGTCAACAACTTACGTCAGGTAAGAAAGTTTTATAGCAATCTTTTTCTGTAAGAATTCAGTCATTGCAAGAGTTCAGCATACAACATTGATCTTTAAATGCCAGAGATTTTTCATTTCTTAGCTTTTTTTGTATGATGCTATGCTATAGAGGACACATAAGTCATACAAAAATTTTAACAAAAAAGTATAAGAGCCCAAAGTCCAACATCTAATATATTGGGCAAACCAATTGTTTAAAAAAAAAGATAAAATGAATAAAAATTGTAAAATTTAAACATATAAAACTTTAGGTCAATTGCAAAACAAGTTTTTGCAGCTTATAATTATCGAGCTCTTGGCCAGAGTAGGTAGGGCTCGAACCCATGATCCCTGGGTTGAAAGGCACCTTAACCGCTAGGCCACTGCTCCAATTAAAAATGAGGGCCATGATGGCCCTGAAATCGCTCACCTGTATGTAGACACTCACCATGACAAGGCACAAGTAATATTGGAAACTATAAACAAGAGGGCCATGATGGCCCTGAGTCGCTCACCAGAAACAACTGGTTTCCAGAGTTGGAAATTATCCATTGTCAATATTTTCTGATATTTAATTTGAGTATAGAATATGTTTAAACAATAATTTAAAGAAATGCCATGACCTGGTGCATTAAAGCTTTAGCTTAAACGGCACCAATCCAATTAATATGAGCAAACTTGATAAAAGACTACCTAATAATGCTACAAAGTTTGGTGATCATCTATCAATTATTTCAGTAGGAAATGTTCAACAAAGGTTTTTCTATTTTTGGCTTTATAGGCATCTAAAACGGGCCAATCAATTAAATATAAGCAAACTTGATAAAAGCGTACCTAACAATGCTGCAGACAAAGTTTGGTGATCATACATCAATAGTTCTATAGATGTTTAAAGTTATTTCTATTTTTAGCTTTAGCGGCCCCTAAAAGGGGCCAATCAAATTAATATGATCAAAATTGATAAAAGACTACCCAAGAATGCTACAGACAAAATTTGGTGAACATTCATCAATTAGTTCTTTAGAAGAAGATGTTTAAAGGTTTTTTCTATTTTTAGCTCTAGAGACCCCTAAAAGGGGCCAATCAAATTAGTATGATCAATCTTGATAAAAGACTACGCAAGAATGCTACAGACAAAGTTTGGTGATCATCCATCAATTAGTTCTGTAAAAATAAACGTTTAAAGTTATTCCTATTTTTAGCTTTAGCGGCCCCTAAAAGGGGCCACTCACATTTATATGAGTACACTTGATATCAGACTACCCAAGAATGCGACAGACAAAGTTTGGTGATCATCCATCAATTAGTTCTGTAGAAGAAGACATTTAAAGGTTTTTTCTATTTTAGCCCTAGTGACCATAAAAGGGGCCAATCAAATTAATATGAGAAAATTTGATAAAAAAACTACCCAAGAATTTTAGAGACAAAGTTTGGTGATCGTCCATCAATTAGTTCTGTAAGAGAAGATGTCTAAAGGCTTTTCTATTTTTAGCCCTAGAGACCCCTTAAAGGGGCCAATCAAATATAATATGATCAATCTTGATAAAAGACTACCCAAGAATGCTACAGACAAAATTTGGTGATTATCCATCACTTAGTTCTGTAGTAGAAGATGTTTAAAGGTTTTTTCTATTTTTAGCTCTGTTGACCCCTAAAAGGGGCCAATTTATATGACATGAGCAAATTCAAGTGTGACTGTCACAAGGATGCTACAGGCCAAATTTGAAGTAAATCTGTCCAGCGGTTTCAGAGGAGAAGACGATTGTTGACGTATGACGACGGACGCCGGAGTATCCCCCTTTGATACTAATAGCTCACCCGGAGCCTTCGGCTCTGGTGAGCTAATAAAAGCGGATATAAAATCTAAACCTTAAACGTTCATTTCTGTATCTGAAATAGTGTATGTGTAAAAGCATTAGTTTTTAATATATACATATATAGAAAATCAATGATCCCCTGTGGCGGGACCAATTTTGGCCCAGGGCTTTTATTTTAACAAACTTGGTAGACACTGACACTAAAAGATATTTCATGCCTAGTATCTAAACTCTAGCTCTTTGTTTTTTTAAAAGAAGATTTGTTAAAGTTTTTTCTTTCAGTTGCCATGGCAACATGAGTTCAGCATGGAATAATATTCTTTGAACAATTTTTAAAGTCGATCACCAATTTAACATTCCTGTTAAATTTTGATAAAATTGGTATAGTGGTTTATGAGGAGATGTTTTAAAGTTAAAGTTTACAGAAGGATGGTCGGACGCCAGACGAAAAGCGATCAAAAAAGCACACCTTGTCACTTTGTGACAGGTGAGTTAATAAAATAGATTACTTGCATCAATGCATAAAAATTGAATAATTTTAATAATGCACATACTATCTTCAAGTGGTACACCATTAATGTACCAGGCATATTCAGGTTTAGGGTCACCATCAGCTTTACATATAAAGGTTGCCTTCTCATTAATACTGGCTTCAACATCGTGAGGTTCTTCCACCCAAAAAGGTGCCGCTGAAATAACATTACTAATAATGAGCTCTTTCATTCTTCTTAACCTCTATTTAACAACTTTCCATTATGCAATCAATGTAAATAACAACAAAACAAAAATGTTTTTTCACAATAGCATTAACTTCAATCGGTTCAATGTTTACAAGAAGACTGAAGCTGTCTTCACTCAACTAGAAAGTTAACTGTTAATTGCCCTTTGTACAAGAGCCACTGGCAAAGTTATAATATACTAAACGTTATCCCTGGATAAAATACTTTACTGAAATATGGACAGCCATAACATTTAAAGCATTAGTAGGCTGTCTATCTAGTGTATAATCAAAAGCTACAGTAGCCTCCTTATAATCCAATGAAATCCCATAACAGTCATAGTAATTTGAAGTCAACCTCCTCATTTTCTTCTGCATAGACCTAGGATGTTAAATCAATAAAGAAGTGGTGACTTATCTATCTTTACAAATTTAATAAAGACAAAAAGAAACTAACCTTCAATTCTGACATTAAAGGCTTTAGTTGCCATTTCTGTTGACGCGCTGTTTAGACCCATACATTCATACTGGCCAGCATCTGACTCACGTACGTCAGTGATGTGTAACTCTTGTCCAAAACTCTTAAACTTTGCTCTATCTGGAAATGTTCCCTCAAGTTTCTCCCAATATACTTCCGGTGTGGGACTATAAATGATTGAAAATTATCATTATCTTTTCCAGTAATTCTGAAATGCCATTACCACGTCTCTATAATTATATAACTATGATAAAAAATATCTTAATACAATTTATAAAAATGCCTGTGGAACAAGTTTATCTTATACAATTTATTGTATGGGATAAATAAATCTTTACATGCAAATTCTAGTGCTAGTGTTTGAGACAAGTTTAATGCATAAGTTTGAAGCGTCAAAAACATTCATGTACACAAAAAGCAAAAAAAAAAACAAAACAAAAAACAAACACAATCATATTTTCACACACAACATCTTTTCACTATTAAAAGGAAAGGAGGTGGTGTTTTGCAACGCTCCTTGGCAGGCTGCCACTAACATCTCATATAACTTCAGGAAAAAAGAAGAGGTGTCCATGACAATGCACACAGAAAGTAAGAAAATGGGCATAACTTGATAAACAGGTAACTCAGAGTTATAGGAACGTTACCCATGATGTTAGATAATCACAGATAACTAGTGTGTGAAGTTTCAATCCATTCCCAACTACTGACTTGCGCACAAAACTCAACCAGTGTGACAGCAACAGGGACACAGACATTGATGCCCTAAGGTGAGTAGAATAGCTCTACTATTTCTTTCAATAGTCGAGCTAAGAGACCGCTTCAGAAGATGTTATCATATTTGATCATTGTGTTATAGAGAAGAAAGTATCTTAAGTCATTCAAGATTTTATTTCAATCATTTATGTAGAATACTAATATAAATCACTGTGAATTTGATGTAATACATACTTCCCAGCAAAAATACATTTGAGCCTTAGAGTTCCACCTTTAAGAAAAAGCTGATCACTAGGTGATGTCCACAACTCTTTAGCAGGCAGCTTCTGTTCAGTAGCTGAAATTAAATCAATTTTATTTGATAAGTGAAACTTAACTTTTATTGTACCGATAAGCCGTATTTTGACAAAATAATCCCTTAACCTTTAAACTGCTTGTCACAAATTCAAAGCTGGACAAAAAGTTATTACACAAATTCAGCAGGTAAATTACTAAAATGTTACACATCAGTAAATAACCTTTTATAAAATATTCACCCCCTTGTGGGTATATAAAAAATGATTATCAATCAATTATTCATATCTAATTATCTAATTATATTGTACATTATATATAACAAATTAAAGCTGGTATACTCAAACAGTCGAATAATTTATTTATAGAAAATATCTATACATAATAACATACATTCAAATACTGTGACAACGTGTTCTGGACCAATGGCGTTGTCTCTCATGAAGAAGTTGATGGCAAAACAGGAGTAAGCTCTTCCCCCGATCATATCTGATCTCAACACATTTGTAAATCGGAGCCTGCCTGAAAAACAAAGTGTGGTTGTATATAGAATAATTGTCCTGCAAGTGCTGGCTGCAACAAGACTGGCATGTCATGCGTATTTGACCAGGTCAAATAACTCAGCCAAGCAGTATTATTCAAATGTGCAGTTGTATGTTGGCTCTTAATATTTTTACAATAAACATTCAAAAATAAAACAACACATTCATGTGTATATGACTTTTAAGTTAATTTCAACCATGACATTTCTTCCTTATAAGTTAAAATTTTCATTCATTTCATTACATCCCACACCATTCTATTACATCCAAAACCACTCCATAACACCTGACATCACTCAATTACACCCCACATCAACCCTCATCTACATTCACCATCACAATCTTCTACACCCCACATCACTCTACTACACCACTTTACTGTTCTCCCATCACCCCACATGACTTTAATATGTTCCTCTTTACTAAATACCAGTCAATAACACTCCATTCGACTCAACATCACTTTGTTTTACTTCACTTTACCCCCACCTTACATTAAATCACTCCACTAGAATCTACTCACTTAGATCATTCATAAACATTCATTTGTAATCTATTTTTATTCTGTAAACAAATTCAGCAGACTTACCTTCAATATCCATGCTAACTCGTTTATCAAAGTTGATAGCTTGCCATCTACCATCTGGTATTTTTGTCACCCAGTATAGAACTGCAGGTGGATAACTCTGAGGCGGTGTACATGGTAAAGTTAGATCATTCCCAGCATAAACTGTATGTGTCTGAAAAAATAAATTGAAATTAGTCGCATACTTACTTTACAATATTGACTTAATCAGGGGACATTTTGTAACATTTTAACTAAAATATGACAAATGCTGTGTCCCTATGTCATACTATACACACTATACCATTATGTTTACATAAATGGCAAATAATGGCATAAAGTACATGTAAGATCTGAAAGTGTAAATATGTTTCATTCTGACTCTCTAGGTGTTTCCAGTAAAATATTAAAACAATATTTTAAGAAAAACTTAAAGTATAAATCATACAGATGACGGCAAAAAAATGAACTGGAAGTCATATTTAACCATCGCTTGTGCAATTAATGCTTCACAGCCACTTTTACGGACCTATTATTAATTTGAAATTTATACGCATGCGTGACAAGATGGACGCAGTTTTTCGAATGTGAAGATTTTCATACTTTTAAATGGTTTTACTGGTGTTTTATTTGGTCGAATCTTGGATTAAAGTCTTGAAAAGTGTACCTTGGATGTTTTACAACGATGTCGGACTCACAAAATAACGCAAGTACCCCTATTTACGGTGTTGCAACTGAGAAGAGATATAATATGTTACGTTTCGAGGGACAGTTTGTCGCCTGTAATCAAACGCCCATTCGACATTCGAACAATGTTAAGAATGTAAAACGTAGTTATATGGATTCTTCAACAAGCCAAAACAGTACAGTTTCATTTTCTTCACTATCTATAGATGACAAATTATCTATAATGTGTTCTTAACTTGATAAGCTAGAGAAGGATGATGAAAAATTAATACAAATGTCTTCAAATTTGAACCAGACAATTATCAAGGTAGACAAAATTGGTCATGATATTGGCTGACATAAACTGTATATGAAGCAATTAGCATACCATACAATAGACCAGAGTGCGCGTTCGAGGCGAAATAACCTGATTTTCTACTGATTAGCGGATTCAACAAACGAGAATATATATACCGTTATGGCGGATTTCATGTCAGACCAATTAGACATTAATTTAACGGAAATGTGTGTCCAGAAAATTCATCATCTTGGTTCAATTAGTAGAGCAAGTGCACGTACACAGACACCAAGACGACCAGTCATCATTGCTTTCCGCGAATATCGAGACACTGAGTATATTTTGGAAAATGTCTAAAATTTATACGGCACGAGATTCGGAAATGACCGAGACTATCCGAAAAAAATTGCAGTTGCACGCAAAAAACTATTTGACTTTCAGCACATGAATTTCTCAAAAATAAAGACAAGTGTAATATACAATACCCGGCTAAATTAATTGTAAACGGAAAACTTTTGAGAGATGAATTTCCCGAGAGAAATGTTCAACGAAACAGCTGAGCACAGCGTATATATCCGTTCAACTGTGATAGATTCTCAATCGCACACTTTAGCAACGCAACCTGTTAACCTGGACATAACCAATAACTCTCTTAATTTAGTGAAACAGACATATCTCCCCCTATCGTGCATTATCCGTTACAATGACATGGCGGTCCAGTACAAACGACGGTAAATGTAGGCGCCGGGAACCACAATCATAATTTACATGTTAACAAGTCCACGCTGTTTACAAACACCACGTACATACAGTCAGGTGACAAAAACGAATATTCAGTCCAATGAGCAATCAAATCGAGTTTTAACGAGCATTGATGGTTCTTCGCCGACCAATAGCAATACTCGGCAATTTTCGGGAATGTCCGGAGACAACCGTAACAGTGATCATCAGCAGAGCATGAAAAGTGACCATTCCACTAATTCAAACTATCAATAGGATGACGGGGAGAAACAGACTTTTAACTTAAACTGTGTCTTATTTAATATTCAAGGTTTGATAACGCGAAATGTAAATAAACTCGATCATAATGAGATTATGGAATATTTTAGAAAAAAAGATTTACTATTTTTCACAGAAACATGTCGAACGAGTTAGTAAATATGGAAGTCGAGGGTTTTTATATTCATGCACTCCACAGAACTAATTAACATTATAATGCTAAAAGGGACTCGGGTGGAATCTGTTGTTATATAAGAGATAATTTAAAAACAAACGTTTGTCTTTATCACAGTGACAGCGATGATATTTTTTGGTTGAAATTATCTTATGTATTTTTTGAGTGCAAGTTTGATTTATATCCATGCTTATGTTATATCATTCCTCAAGGCAGTAGCCGCGAGCATTTAACTCAAATCCCGGTTTATGATAGAATATTGGATGATATGGTTAAGATATCTGCAGAAACAAATGATAATTGTAGATATTGGTGCTGGGAGACATGATGGTAGGGTAGGCCGTTTAGATCATTTTATACAGTATGATGATTTAGATAAGCATGTTTATTTTTTGCCTGATGATTATGATACATATGTTATATTACCAAGATTAACTGAGGATAGTATTGTCAATAGAAATGGCCATGATCTGATTGATTTTTGTAAGCAAAGCGGTTTAAGGATTATGAATGGTCGAGCATGTAATGACCCGGGTAATTATACATATATAAGTCATACGGGTAAAAGTCTAGTAGATTATGTGCTCGCTAGTCCATCTATTTTGAATACCTTTTGTTATTTCAATGTCGGAATGCCTAACATATTGTCCGATCATTGTATAGTTAGTTTTAGTTTAAAATGAAATGATGTTCAAAATGTACCGCAAACGGATGATAAATGTGATAGTAAAAATCGTTTTACTTACAAATGGGACCCAAATAAAATTGATATGTATTGATTCAAATGTTGTTAAATTTTCTGAAATTATTGGAAACATTTGTACACCTTTGTTTGGAAAGCGTATTTTTGATAAGAGGGATATTAAACAAAATTCCGATAAACCATGGTTTGATGGCGAATGTTCAAGAAAACTGAAACATTTTTATAACAATGCTAACAATTACAATAAAAATAAAACGGTTTACAATCGTAACTTGATGGCTGATTCAAGAAAGAAAGGAATATAAAAACATGATTAGAGGCAAAAAATATTTACATAGAAAAGAAAATACTGATAAGTTTATACAGTCAGGATTTGAAAATGCAAAGCTTTATTGAAAGTTATTTAAGGCATCTTTATGTAATAATAGCTCTCCCAAAATAGGTGTAGATACATTTGCGAATTTTTTAGCGCAATTAATAACCCAGATAGCCATTTTATCAAGCTGATGATGATATTTTATATTTTAACGATATAATTCTCAATAACGAAATACAAGTTATGTTTGAAGAATTAGATGTAGAAATAACAATCTCAGAAATTATCAAGGCTATAAAGCAGTTAAAGTGAAGCACGGCAAGTGGACCGGATATGTTTTTCAAATAAATTTTATAAATGGTGCTGATCAATTAAAAAGTAACTTTCATGTGTTATTCAATAGTTGTTTAAGCAGGGGTTATTTTCCTGAGCAATGGTGTCAGGGTTTTGTTGTTCCAATCCATACGTCTGGTGATATAAATGAACCAGGAAATTACGGTGGAATCACATTACTGAGTACATTTGGCAAATTGTTTAGTCGAATTTTGAACAGCAGACTCGATAGTTAGGCTGAAAACTATTCTATATATGTTGAAGTTCAGGCAGGTTTTAGAAAAGGTATGGGTACAACTGATAATGTTTTTGTTCTTAATGGGTTGCTTAACCATTGTTTAAATAATAAGAAATATTAGTACTGTGCATTTATAGATTTTCAAAAAGCTTTCGATTTTGTTGTTAGGGATATATTGTGGTACAAACTTTTGCAATGTAGTGTAAGTGGAAATACATTAAATGTTATGAAGTCAATGTATAGTTATGTTAAGTCACAAATGAAATGTAACAATGAGTTAAGTGTTGCGTTTTACTGTAATTTAGGCGTTCGTCAAGGTGGAAGTCTCTCACCTTTTCTTTTTAGCATGTATTTAAATGATCTAGAGCAAACTTTAAATGATAGAGGTATAGAAGGTATTGATGTTGGAAGGATAAAGATAGGTCTTTTGATATACGCCGATGATATTATTCTTTTGTTTTATTAGAATATTCTAATAGATGGACATTAACAGTAAATACGAGAAAAACTAAAGTCATGGTGTCCAGAAAAGCACGAAGTTTACCTCATAATTTACGTTACTTGTATAATGATCAGGAATTAAAAAATGTATTACGTTTTAAATATTAAGGTGTTTTATTTACGTCAGGTGGTTCATATATTCAACATGATAAGTTCTTGGCTGAACAGGCTTTAAAAGCTATTTTCAAAATGAATTAATATTTATATAAATTTACAGATTTATTACCCAAACATACACTTGATTTATTTGATAAGTTAATTATGCCAATTTTAATGTATTCCTCAGAGGTATGGGGTTTTTATAAAGCCCCACATGTAGAAAGAACATTTTTAAGTTTTTGTAAAAGATTGTTAAGTCTTGTAGCATCTACCCGAAATGATTTTGTATATGGCGAGCTTTGTAGACAAAGTTTGATATCATAAAGAATGTTTAGTGTTATAAAATATTGGTGAAAATTATGTACATGTCCAGAATCAAAGTGTATTAGAAATATTTATTTGATGTTAAAGAATGACGCAGTTAACGAACCAAATGTATGGTTAAACCAAGGTGTTGAAAATAAAGAACTATGTTTATTGATATTAAAACAAAGGATAAAAGATATATGGCTGATTGATTTTAATAACAGATTAGAAGACTCGACAAGAGCACTGATTTTTAGAACAATAGTTAGTTTTAATTTTAGCAAATATCTAGATGTTATAAATATCTGTAAGTACAGAATAGCTTTAGCACGTTTACGCATGTCATCTCATACATTATCGGTAGAATCTGGAAGGTGGAGAAAACTAGAATGTGTTCCTTTTAATGAACGAATTTGTCATATATGTAATACATTAGAAGATGAATACCACTTTGTACTTGTATGTAAAATGTTTAAAGAACTTCGTACAAAATATATCAAGAGATACTATTGGAATCACCCTAGTAATTTTAAATTTATTACTCTTATGAATACAGAAAATGTAACAGATATTCGTAATTTAAGTATTTACACGTACGTATCCATGCTTTTATTAAACGTCAGCAAAGATCGATTCACTGTAGATTTGTCAATTTTACATGTACATATATCTATAACATAATGCTAGGTTAATGCTTACTAAGACAAAATTTTTGGTAAAAATAAATTGCTTTACATTATAAATATTATAACCCGCTTTTGATATTTAACCTTTCTGTCAAGGGTTAACTCATCAAAAATGAAAACGGTGACTCGATAAAATATATATAGATATATCTTTTTCATTTTATAAGACTACTTTAATCTTTTTGGTCAAACAAAATGCTTTATGTTTCATGCATAATATTGAGTACTTTGGTGATAACCTAGTCATAGATACCTTTAAAAATGGTTCCGTTGATGGAGACTCCTAATCTTTCTGTTTATAATGACGTTGTTATGTACAAATCACCATCATGTGCTCTATATGTTCGTTTTCGTTTTTCTATGGGCCATTTATGTGTTGGTGAATGTATCATATTTAGCGCTATGTATCATTTGTGGATAGCGCCCTTTCCAAGAAAGAGCAAAATCCTTAAATGATATCAACATATTATCTAGGAGCATCCAACCTCGTTAACCATATAAATATTATTTAGAAATTACATTATTCTGCCTCTCCCAAGCGAGATGTCATGTGAAACTACTCTTCGTTTAATATTGTTCCCTGAAGGTCTTTGGTTTGGTAATTTTATATGACAGTAATACAATGTCTTCATATGTTCATAACATACAATTGTACACATTGAATCAGCTTAAAGTGTATGAGCTACTTTCCCATTTACCAAAGAATTATTTCCCGTGAATACATATGCCATCTCGACTTCTTGTCACGTATTGCCATGTTTCTATTTTTTGTATGTATGTATATTGATGCTTTGTCAATGGCTCTTTTTAGGGCTTTAGTGCAAATAAAAGTTCTTCTTCTGCGAATATGACATATGAAGGGAAGAACAACTGTTATGTTTCTAGTGAAATAAATTTGAGGTTTGCAAATAATTTTTAAGCTTCATACACATACCTGTCTTGGTTCATATGCAAATTTTTTGAGTTTAGCTTTTCTCAGGTTGATCTTCACTGAAGCAGATATTCCATACCCATTGTCAGCAAAACACTGGAAGATACCTTCATCTTTATCTCCTGGCTTGTTAAACACGATTGTACCTTGATTTGGTAGTTGGACCACACGGTCTTCTTGACCACTGGGATTATAAACCACCCCGTTACGTCTCCATATATACCTGCAGGTATCAATATAATACTATTCATTATACTCATGCTCCCTGAGATATCATACTTTTTTTATGAAGAACAACTTAATGTAATAGTCATTTTTTTTGGCATCTTTCTAGATGCATCGGTACAAGAACACTAATGTATATTTCAAGTAACCCTTTTACAAAATTATTTCAACTACAATTATTTTATAATAGTATACTGTTTTATTAATAAAATTCCAGAAAAACAACAACACTATTTTGTTAATAAATCCTAGTTTTAATGTTCTGTTCATGTAGAAATTAAACTTAAATATGGACATAAAAGAACAAATTCGCGTGTTTGTAGAAATAATTTTGACTTACTTTGGTTTTGGTATACCATCAGCTATACACAATATCTCAACTGATTCTCCAGGTATATAATATATATCACGGTCTGTTGGCTGCACGTATATATTTGGTGGACGATTAACTGAAACAACAGAAGGTTACACATGAATACTATACAAAAAATAGACAAATATATTCAATGTGCTTAACAATATTTTGTTAATTATTATATTTCATAGGCTTTGATGACAGAAAAATGATGTACAGAGTCATACAGAAGACATTCATAAACAATACATACAATAAATTTCTGCATACAGTTAATTTTATTTAAAAAGCATGAAAACAAGTAAATGAAATAGATAACTTAATCTAGAAAATCTCAGTATCATCAATATTAAATTATTTGTCATTCATTTATAAGTACAGTATAATATTGTCAATACCCTTTGGAGAGAATCAATGACAGCTTTAATTTCACTTTTCACTTTAAATTTAAAAAAAAACTGGAAATAAATAAAAAAAGATAAAACTACCTGCAAATACTGTTGACAGGAACAGCAGATATATGGCGGTTCTTTGTAACATCTTTGCTATATATTCAAAAGAAAGTAAAAGTTGCTATGATAATGTAAGAAGTTTCAAAGAACAAAAATTTTGTTGGATAACAAGTGGAAATTGTTTATAAAAATGACATCCATGACAGCTATACCTTGCATATAAAATAGAGTTTATATTGAGAGCTGTGCCCAAGTATGTCTATAACAGCTATGATTTCACAACTAAGTGTCATCAATATGAAGTTTTCAGCAGTTTGCAGTTACTGAAATCATAAATTTCACAAGCATATATGCCACTGAGTTTTTCGTCTGGACACAAGAAAAATATGTTTTAGTTGAAGAATCAAATCAATATACAAGAGTGTACAGCAACTTAAGGCTTTCGTAAAATACCTTTGCAGGTTAGTAATTTCAAAACAATCATGTTCTGGTTAAATTCTATTAAACTGCAAAAGTATTACAACCTACAAGAATATTTAAACCATTTATGAAGTCCCTTTCTTAAAATCGGATATTCAAAACTCAGTCAGGAAATGACCGGTTTTACTTATAAGCGTCCTGAAGAAATTTAGTGTCCCGATGCATTTTTATTCAAATTTAAGCTATCAAAAGGGTTATATATGTACACCAGGATATCTACATGTATAACATCAATTATTATACCGGAGAAAGATTGTTTTATGCTTCGTTTACTTTTTGTTATATTTTCAAAATGAATAATGTTGTGTTAAATTTTCATCGAAGAATGATTTCAACACAGCTGAGTTAATGTGTACAATTGTATGGTATGAACATATGAAGACATTGTATTACTGTATAATGTAAATAATATATGATTTATTTTACTTTTTATAATTCATTATGAAGATGACAGATGTATGAATTAATACTTATACACAAATATTAGATTCTCCGTCTGTAATTATGTTAACTCTTAAAGGTGAACACCTCCACATAAACTATTTCAAGAAAATCAAACATGAGAAAATGTAATAACACTCTGAGGAAAGTTAAAAAGATTCAAGATGTATTTGCTTGTTGTTTGCAATTAATGACTAATTTTGAAGTATTTTTCACCATTCTGCGTGACAAAGGCAGTAAAGACTATATTTTGTATATTTGACCTTCTTCAGGTAATTTATGTTGCTTGTAAGTTCCATTTGTAAATAACTTTCTTTGTTCACTTCATAAAATCATACAATTACAAAATTTTCATGAAAATTAGCTTGAATCTGAATAAAGATATTTGTTGATACTGATATCTGCATCACTTAATGAATGATCGGAACCTATCACTGGCTAATATTATACTATTCCAACAGTTTCGATCACTGAAGTTGGACATCAATGGTTTTAATATATGTACATAATGTCATAAATAGTTTATGGCTGTTACTATGAACAATAAGTTCAATATACCATTGATAAGTACATCATACTCTATTATCTGGTTAAAATGGTTTGTATATCAAATATCATTCATGAGGATGTGATGTTACAAAACATTTTACCATTGACCATTAATGTGGAAAATTTAAAGTCAGTAGACAGAAAGTGGATGGGCGACAGACCTGAAATCGAATCCCACTGTATAGGACCACATGTCAATGATGTATGTCAAATATAAATAGGCTGTGATAAATAGTTGCTGAGAAAAAACTGTTAGGAAATTTTCTACCATTGACCATTAATGTCGATAATTTAACTAAGTCGGGAAACAGGAAGTGGATGAGTGACAGACCTGAAATAAAATCCCACGATATGGGACCACATGTCAATGCTGTATGCCAAATATCAAGCATACGGTGAAAGCGCGATGACACGATGGTCAAAACGCAATGGCACGATGATGAAAACGCAATGGTACGATTGTGAAAATGCAATGGCACGATGGTGAAAACGCGATGGCACGATGATAAAAACACGATGGCGCGATGGGACGATGGTGAAAACACGATGATACGATGGTGAAAACGCGATGTAACATAGTACTATCGCGCCATCGCGATATCACCATCGTACGTACCATTGTGTTTTCATCATCGTACCATCGCGTTTTCACCATCGTTCCATCGTACATCGCGGTAACAGACTAAAGAAAAAACGGAACACAGTATTAAGCTGTAACTTCTTTTGTTTTGCGCAGTAGTGTGCGTAGCCGTTGAACGCTTAACGTCATTTACAAACGAACTTGGTAGACACAACGAGACACAACGAGAAGGTGTTTCATGCTAAATATCTAAGCTCTAGCTCTTTTTTGTCTTTGGATTTGTTTCAAGAGTTTTTAAGTTTTTACTATATACATATAAAAAATCAGTGACAACCCACGGCGGGGCGAATGTTGAACCTAGGGCTTTTATTTAAACAAAATTGGAAGACATAACTATGCTTAATATCTAAGCAGTAGCTCTTTGGGGTTTTTAAAAGAAGAGAATTTTTACATTTTTAATGTAAACATATAAGGAAAATTAATGACACCAAGTGGCGGGGCCCATTTTGATCCTAGTGATTTTATTTAAACACTTTGAAATATTAAGCCCTAACGAATTTTCTGATCACTCGGGAATATCTTTAAGTTTCAATAAACAAGAAAAATATTACATACATTCCTATGTTAAATAGGTTCGATTGCATACTAACTTTTATGAAGTTTTATGCTTGATACATGAAAGGTGTGATGTAAAATGAACAAACATGTCATCAGATATTTTATAGTTTAAACATTTACATGGAATGTAATAAATGTAATCATAATAGATCTATTAAAATTGCCTGCCTTCAGATGAGAAAAATGATTTCAAAGATATCAAAATTAAAAAAAAACATTCACGACCAATTTACAGCTCTAAAACAAACAAACAAAATTACACATCTTCCACTGAACAGAAAATTTAAAATTGTTCACAGATTTGAGACATGATTATTTATTTACAAAAAACATAATTTGTTATCAATTGATCCAATAAAATACCGAAGATACGGTTTTTGTAAATATTAATTACAAATAAATATAAAAGGTATTTCCTATCCTATACTACGCGCCCAGGGGTCAGTATCTCGAAGCTACCATTGGCTTAACGACTGTCGTTAGCCTCTCGTTAAGGTTTTCACTGGTATCAATAAACGAATAATCGTTAAAATCCCATTATTAACGGATGCGTAGAAGGTGTCGTATAGCTCTCGTTAATATCACTTTTGTACAAATGGAAGAATTTTTATTTCTTTTTCTCACATATCAAACATATGTAAGAGCTGTTATTGTTTACATAAAGATGTATATTTAAATGCAGATTAAAAATCATATAATAACTGAAGCACTTTGTATTACAATATAAATAAATATTTGCATGTACATAATGTTAAAAATGTAACAAAATTCGGTACTTTTTACAGAATTATATTTCGAAAAGTTATCTGTGATGTAATGATTTAATGACATTAACAAAAATGCATTACGTTACGCTGCAAAAATCAGTACAACAGATAGGCATGAAATATATGGAAATTTTGTTTGTTTAACGTAACAGATTGAAATATTTTGCTCTTGCAAACACCAGCTGTTATATTTTTACTTGCTATATTTTAATTTGTAATACATAATTCTTTCTTAATCCGTTTTCTAAGTGTTTATTGACAATATTTGTGTTTTTTTGTGAGTGAAAAGGGAATATAAATAATGGAGGATAAATATATTAAAGTGTTATTGGAATATTTTGTCAATCTAAGGTAAACTTTGCGAAAATAACTTTTCTTCATTGAGAACAAAGGATTTTTAAAGCACGAACAAATAAGTGAATGTTAGTTCAAGGATTAATCTTTATATCGATAACTGAACAATTTATAGTAATCTACATATTAACTGACATCTATGGGTAAACGTAAACACAGTGGTAACAGTGGCAAAAAACCAAAAGCTAAATCAAAATTTCCGGCTCAACGCTCGACCTGAAGCAGCAGTCAGCGGTTCAAGCATAAATGACAGCGTTAGTGACGTAATAAGAGGTGCAAACTCTGTTTTGTTTAATGATTCCATTGCAGAAATGAATAATCTTGATAATTCCGTTTTTGAGCATAAAAGTACAACAACCGAAACGAACAAAAATGACACATGCCCTTCAAATTCAGACATCATGGACTTCCTCAGAAATATGAATAAAAAAATAAACAAATGGACCAAAGGTTGAGTAAACTTGATGTTCTGGAAGAAAAGGTCGGTAATGTTGAGACTGAATAGTGAGTCTGGAATTGTGCAAGATAGCAATGTTCAATATTGAGAAAAAAACAAAATTAGGTAGTGGACTAGTTGTACTGGCACTCACGGTCTAAAAGTTCATTGTTATTGCACTCGTCAATTGCTATAGATGAGTTGAAGATTGTATATTATGTGTCGGCAGAATTTGAGGAACATGTAGTTGTGTTCTGGTGTGTATTAAGAAGCATGTGATTATGCAAAACCTGTACTGGATAGCCAATTCTAGTCGTTTAGTTCTTAACGGAAGTGAATGAAAGGAGATGAGCGTGTTTTACTTAGTAGCGATCCTGGAGAATTTCGTGCTCGATGGCCATTTTAGTCATTTAAGCTATCAAAAGGTTATATTGACCAGGTGATCTATGTACAGCAATCTGCTTATGATAATTCAGGAGTAGAGAGATTGTTTATGCTTCGTTTACTTTTTGTTATATTTTCAAAATGAATAATGTTGTGTGTTAAATTTTCATCGAAGAATGATTTCAACACAGCTGAGTTAATGTGTACAATTGTATGGTATGAACATATGAAGACATTGTATTACTGTATAATGTAAATAATATATGATTTTATTTTACTTTTTATAATTCATTATGAAGATGACAGATGTATGAATTAATACTTATACACAAATATTAGATTCTCCGTCTGTAATTATGTTAACTCTTAAAGGTGAACACCTCCACATAAACTATTTCAAGAAAATCAAACATGAGAAAATGTAATAACACTTCTGAGGAAAGTTAAAAAGATTCAAGATGTATTTGCTTGTTGTTTGCAATTAATGACTAATTTTGAAGTATTTTTCACCATTCTGCGTGACAAAGGCAGTAAAGACTATATTTTGTATATTTTGACCTTCTTCAGGTAATTTATGTTGCTTGTAAGTTCCATTTGTAAATAACTTTCTTTGTTCACTTCATAAAATCATACAATTTACAAAATTTTCATGAAAATTAGCTTGAATCTGAATAAAGATATTTGTTGATACTGATATCTGCATCACTTAATGAATGATCGGAACTATCACTGGCTAATATTATACTATTCCAACAGTTTCGATCACTGAAGTTGGACATCAATGGTTTTAATATATGTACATAATGTAATAAATAGTTTATGGCTGTTACTATGAACAATAAGTTCAATATACCATTGATAAGTACATCATACTCTATTATCTGGTTAAAATGGTTTGTATATCAAATATCATTCATGAGGATGTGATGTTACAAAACATTTTACCATTGACCATTAATGTGGAAAATTTTTAAAGTCAGTAGACAGAAAGTGGATGGGCGACAGACCTGAAATCGAATCCCACTGTATAGGACCACATGTCAATGATGTATGTCAAATATAAATAGGCTGTGATAAATAGTTGCTGAGAAAAAAACTGTTAGGAAATTTTCTACCATTGACCATTAATGTCGATAATTTAACTAAGTCGGGAAACAGGAAGTGGATGAGTGACAGACCTGAAATAAAAAATCCCACGATATGGACCACATGTCAATGCTGTATGCCAAATATCAAGCATACGGTGAAAGCGCGATGACACGATGGTCAAAACGCAATGGCACGATGATGAAAACGCAATGGTACGATTGTTGAAAATGCAATGGCACGATGGTGAAAACGCGATGGCACGATGATAAAAACACGATGGCGCGATGGGACGATGGTGAAAACACGATGATACGATGGTGAAAAACGCGATGTAACATAGTACTATCGCGCCATCGCGATATCACCATCGTACGTACCATTGTGTTTTCATCATCGTACCATCGCGTTTTCACCATCGTTCCATCGTACATCGCGGTAACAAGACTAAAGAAAAAACGGAACACAGTATTAAGTTGTAAACTTCTTTTGTTTTGCGCAGTAGTGTGCGTAGCCGTTGAACGCCTAACGTCATTTACAAACGAACTTGGTAGACACAACGAGACACAACGAGAAGGTGTTTCATGCTAAATATCTAAGCTCTAGCTCTTTTTTGTCTTTGGATTTGTTTCAAGAGTTTTTAAGTTTTTACTATATACATATAAAAAATCAGTGACAACCCACGGCGGGGCGAATGTTTGAACCTAGGGCTTTTATTTAACAAAATTGGAAGACATAACTATGCTTAATATCTAAGCAGTAGCTCTTTGGGGTTTTTAAAAGAAGAGAATTTTTACATTTTTAATGTAAACATATAAGGAAAATTAATGACACCAAGTGGCGGGGCCCATTTTGATCCTAGTGATTTTATTTAAACACTTTGAAATATTAAGCCCTAACGAATTTTCTGATCACTCGGGAATATCTTTAAGTTTCAATAAACAAGAAAAATATTACATACATTCCTATGTTAAATAGGTTCGATTGCATACTAACTTTTATGAAGAAGTTTTATGCTTGATACATGAAAGGTGTGATGTAAAATGAACAAACATGTCATCAGATATTTTATAGTTTAAACATTTACATGGAATGTAATAAATGTAATCATAATAGATCTATTAAAATTGCCTGCCTTCAGATGAGAAAAATGATTTCAAAGATATCAAAATTAAAAAAAAACATTCACGACCAATTTACAGCTCTAAAACAAACAAACAAAATTACACATCTTCCACTGAACAGAAAATTTAAAATTGTTCACAGATTTGAGACATGATTATTTATTTACAAAAACATAATTTGTTATCAATTGATCCAATTAAAATACCGAAGATACGGTTTGTAAATATAATTACAAATTAATATTAAAAAAGGATTTCCTATCCTATTACTACGCGCCCAGGGTCAGTATCTCGAAGCTACCATTGGCTTAACGACTGTTGTTAGCCTCTCGTTAAGGTTTTCACTGGTATCAATAAACGAATAATCGTTAAAAAATGCCCAATTATTAACGGATGCGTAGAAGGTGTCGTATAGCTCTCGTTAATATCACTTTTGTACAAATGGAAGAATTTTATTTCTTTTTCTCACATATCAAACATATGTAAAGCTGTTATTGTTTACAATAAAGATGTATATTTTAAATGCAGATTAAAAATCATATAATAACTGAAGCACTTTGTATTACAATATAAATAAATATTTGCATGTACATAATGTTAAAAATGTAACAAAATTCGGTACTTTTTACAGAATTATATTTCGAAAAGTTATCTGTGATGTAATGATTTAATGACATTAACAAAAATGCATTACGTTACGCTGCAAAAATCAGTACAACAGATAGGCATGAAATATAATGGAAATTTTGTTTGTTTAACGTAACAGATTGAAATATTTTGCTCTTGCAAACACCAGCTGTTATATTTTTACTTGCTATATTTTAATTTGTAATACATAATTCTTTCTTAATCCGTTTTCTAAGTGTTTATTGACAATATTTGTGTTTTTTTGTGAGTGAAAAGGGAATATAAATAATGGAGGATAAATATATTAAAGTGTTATTGGAATATTTTGTCAATCTAAGGTAAACTTTGCGAAAATAACTTTTCTTCATTGAGAACAAAGGATTTTTAAAGCACGAACAAATAAGTGAATGTTAGTTCAAGGATTAATCTTTATATCGATAACTGAACAATTTATATAGTAATCTACATATTAACTGACATCTATGGGTAAACGTAAACACAGTGGTAACAGTGGCAAAAAAACCAAAAGCTAAATCAAAATTTCCGGCTCAACGCTCGACCTGAAGCAGCAGTCAGCGGTTCAAGCATAAATGACAGCGTTAGTGACGTAATAAGAGGTGCAAACTCTGTTTTGTTTAATGATTCCATTGCAGAAATGAATAATCTTGATAATTCCGTTTTTGAGCATAAAAGTACAACAACCGAAACGAACAAAAATGACACATGCCCTTCAAATTCAGACATCATGGACTTCCTCAGAAATATGAATAAAAAAATAAACCAAATGGACCAAAGGTTGAGTAAACTTGATGTTCTGGAAGAAAAGGTCGGTAATGTTGAGACTGAACTAGTGAAAGTCTGGAATTATGTGCAAGATAGCAATGTTTCAAATATTGAGAAAACAAACAAAATTACGGATAAGATGGATAACCTTGAGATGGCACTAGCACAGGCTAAAAGTCAAATTTCACAATTACAAAATGATAAAATGAGCTTGCAAAGTACTGTTAATTATGTTCAGGCACAAAACTATGAGGAACAATCTGGTTTTTTCTGGATATAAGAAGATGCTGATGAAAAACCCGAGCAAACGGAAGCAATTCTACGTACGTTCTTAACGAAAGAAATGAAATTGGCACAAGACTTGGTCGATTCATTAAAATTTGAGCGAGTGCATCGCATGGGAGAAAAGGTCTTTTAATCATCCTGGTGTAAGAGTTCAAAGATTTCGGAATGTAGTGGCAAAATTTACCTACTTTAAAGATCGCGAAATGATTAGACGCGCAAGCCCAGCATTGAAAAAAAACTCGATATTACATTAACGAGCAATTTCCTAAGGAGGTAGCAGACCGACGAAAGGCACTATTACCAAAGCTTCGCGAAGCATGTGCTGCCGATAAAAAGGCCTGGTTCAGCTACGATAAGCTATTTATAGATGGGAAGCAGGTCCGCTTAACCGAGTCTGTCCAAAGCGGAACCGGAAGTACTTGCACAGATAATTCGTCTGCATACTAGGAAATATCGGAGGCTGAAGTCAAGGTGCTCTCATGGAACAATAATGGTCTGTCAACACATAAAATCGGGGACATTGACTTTGTAAAATATATTTGTAACTATGGCATAATTTTCTTGTATGAGTCTTGGGCAAACGAGCACACAAAAATCAATATAAATGGTTATACTTGTTTTAACTGTTTTAGAAAATTTCAACACAAAAAATCAAAGCGCTGCAGCGGTGGAATTGTTGTCTATATAAAAGAGAGTTTACAAAGGGGCATTTCTGTTGTTAAAACATACCATGATGCTATTATTTGGGTAAAACTTGATAAAAACTTTTTCGGCCTAGACATGGATATTTTTTCTTGCAGGTGGTTTATATATGGGTTAAAAATTCACTCGCTTATAACATTATAAATACTGATTTGTTTGAATTGCTGCAGCAAGATATGTTAATAGTTATCTCAAAGGGAAGGCTATTCTTGATAGTTGACTGGAAAGCGTTGTAGGGTTAAAAGGAAGGGTTATCGTGTCGTGATATTTATTGATTTTTGAACGTGACATTATATGCCTGTAAACCCCCCTTGAGGAAAAATCAAAGGATAGAGTTACCATAAACACGGGGTCAAAACCTTATTGATTGTTGCAATCTTTCGTTTAAGAATAGCGAAGGCAGATTAGGGCTTAAAACAGATATTGACAAACAATAAAAGGGGGAATAACTCCTCCTTGTTTATAGCCCGACGATATGATTAACTCAAAAATATTATAGATGATATGAAATGAACGCTTCTTAAATATGTTATAAAGAGTTCGGAATCTTGGTGTGTTAAAAAGTTTAAAGATAAAAAAGGAAAACAAATTTTAGAAATAACAAACAACCTTGGTTTAATGCCAAGTGTTATGATGCAAGATCTATTTTCCAAAAGAAAAAGAAATATATTCTTACGTAACAAACACTGTGCTAATTCACGGACAGAATATATTCAGGCCAAAAACAGCATATAATAAAGCATATGATAAAACCAAATGTTTCAATTAAATGAAATATAATAACGGTGAAAAACAAAGGCTGGCAAAACTAAGTAAAGCCAACCCAAAAGAATTCTGGAAAAAAAATGAAAATCAATATACAAATAGTAAAAAAACTGTCGACAATCTTGATATTCAGGACATACATGAAGATTTTAAATCATTTTACAGTACCGAAAGCATAAAAGAAAATGAAAGTCTAAATGAGTCTGTAAATGATGAATATCTAGACCAAATGATTTCCTATCTTGAACCTAAAAATGCTGTTTTCTCACAAAAAAATAATAAAAGCAGCGGCTTTGATAATCTGCCTGCGGAGCTTTTTAAACAACCATTTACTCAATTTATGCTCCTGCTATTCAACCATATATTTATATAATTTATCCCCCCCCCGCAAAATTAAAATATCTGTTATAAAAAAAATGAAAATTGGCAGCCTAAATGTGTGCGGCCTAAAAACAGCTGTAATTATCCTGATTTTATTTAACTGATAAGTGAATATGATATTTTATGTATATTAGAAAGTAAATTAGACAAGTATGACATAATTGATATCCCAGGTAATACATTATACTTTAAACCCAGGAGTGAAAATTATGTAAGAAAGTCCGGTGGCATCAATGGTTTTGTTAAAACTTTATTTGCTGACAAAATCGAAATTGTTTCAAATGATTGTGAAATGTATTCTGGATAAACTTAAAAAATGTGTCGCTAGAAAACTGTAATATTTAGATAGATGTTGTTTACATACCACCAATACAATCAAGATTTCTTTAATGAAGACGAATATTCTGTTTTTGAGTTGTCAACTAAATGTTGAGAATCTAAACATTGTCTTTTGATTGGTGATGCCAATGCACACACAGCAAACTTGCCCGATTACAAGCAAATGGATGAATTTTTGGCAAGGTACTTTTGCTTTGATGATGACTTTCTATATACTTATAACTCGCTTGATATACTGTTAGCTCACGGATACCCCGCTTCAAGATGTTCTAAAGATTCTAAAGTAAATTCAACCGGTCTTAAACTTCTTGATTTATGTAAAAATAATAATTATAATTATGTTCATATTAAACGGTAGAGTCGGAAATGATATAAACGTAGGAAATTTTAGAAAACATTATGTCATTCGATGTTTCTGAAGTTGACTCTGGTTCTTGTTACTGGGTCGGGTGAGGGCTGCGTTCATTGAATGCCGCCTTTCCTTGATCTTGTTTTTCATATTTCATTATTTTCTGAAGGTCATAGCATTATTTCACTTACGCTAAAAATATCAGAATATCCGACTAAAATAATAAACAAGAGCTGTCGGTAGGACAGCAACGCTCGACTATTCTAATTGCTTGATAGTAAAAGAGCCTTGATAATGTAAAATGTTCTATGTAAACAAAAGGGCAAAATTTTTCTTTAAATCCATGTTACAGTTATAGGCCTTGGAGAGAGTCCTAGCATGCTCTCAAAGAAGAGTATAAAATTTCAAGTTGTTTCAAAGCCAGATGTCAACAGAATATGAAAATATCTGAGGTTGTATGCAAACGTAAACGTAAATTGTAAGTTGAAAAGGGGGCATTATTCTGTCAAATGCTTTATAGAGTTTCCTGCTCCTGGCGAACAAGTGTACAAAGTTTCAAAGCCATATGTCAATGAACTTTGAAAATATTTGAAGTATTAAAAAACTTTAACGAAAATTCCAAGTCGAAAATGGGGCATTATTCTGTCAAATGCTTTATATAGTTATCTCCTCTTGTCTACAAGTTGGGGTCATGATGGTGAACAAGTGTGCAAAGTTTCAAAGTCATATGTCAATGGACTTTGAAAATATTTGAGGTATTACAAAACCTTTAATAATAAAAATTCTAAGTCGATAAAGGGGCATTATTCTGTCAAATGCTTTATACAGGTTCCTCCTCCTGTCTACAAGTTGGGGTCAGTTACCTGCTCCTGTCTACAAGTTGGGGTCATGATAGTAGACAAGTGTGCAAAGTTTCAAAGCCATATGTCAATGAACTTTGAAAATATTTAAGTAATTACAAAAACTTTAACATAAGTGGTTACGCCGACACCGACACCGACGCAGACGCCGACGCTTGATTGACTACAATAGCTCTACTTATTTATCGAATAGTTGAGCAAAAAATAAAGCAACTAGCGAGTGTTCAATTACTACGAAACCTCCCAAAAGGCAGTAAATTTGTTGAAAATATCAACAAAACTGCATTGTCTAGTATAGAAAAACTCTCTTCAAAATGTGACAAAATTTGAAATTAATGAAAATGCAACAAAAACATTTCTGATTTATTTATGGATTCTGCTTTTGCTACTTTCAAAAATAAAACTAATAAAAATACTCATTCAAAACAACCAAATGATAAACCCTGGTACGGGCCTTCATGTAGTAAAGCTCGTCGATTACTAGTATATTATATTACACGAAAAAAGTATAACCGTAGCAAATGTGACCTTAATAAACATTTACATAAACAAAGCAAGTAAACATTATAAGTGCACTATAAACTCATTCAAATCAAGACCAAAGTTCCGATATGATACCGAATGTTTAAATTGACGAATCACTTTCGTAGAAAAAATAAGGTTATAAATAAATGTAAGAACTCAAAGGCATCATCCCCCAAGATAATATTATCAATGATAATATATCAAATGTACAAAACACTTAATGCTTCCAATATATTGTTTACTTTTAACACGATCTTGAACTCGGGAATTATACCCGATACCTGGCTTATTTGGACCATTAAACCTATCTATAAAAAGAAAGGACCCCCTTTAAACCCAGAAAATTTTAGGCTCATATTTATTTTAAGCTGTTTAGGTAAAATCCTCACTGCTATAGTTAATGAGGGAATGTCTACATTTTTAGAGAGAAATAATATATTAAAAAGAACCAAGCTGGCTTCAGGTCAAATTACTCAACAACAGATCATATTATTACCCTTAAATTTTTTAAAGATGTTTTAAAATCTCATAAAAAGAAATTGCTTACGCATTCATAAACTTTTCTTTAGCCTTTGGTAAAATATGAAGGACTGGCCTCTGGTGCAAATTAATTAAAAATGGTACTGATGGAAAATTTCATAACATTATTTTAAATTAAATCAGGTATTTCTGTAAACGATATTACATCTCCATTATTAATAGTAACTGTGGGGTACGCCAAGGGGAAAATTTTTCACCATCGTTATTTCCTAGTTATCTTAACGACCTAGAATCGCAACTTGGTTTAACCAATGATGGCATTATAATAGAACAACATAATATTCAAGCTGACCTTTATCTTAAACTTTTTTGTGTTACTATATGCTGGTGATACTATATTTGTAAGTGATACTCCTGAATCATTACAAAAATTATCGAACGACTTTTACGAATATTGTACTAAATGGAAACTGGAAACTTACAATAAATAAAAGTAAAAGTAAAATAATTATATTTTGATCGAATAAACCGGGTAATTTCCGTTTCCTTCTTAACAACGAACCACTTGAAATAATAACTCATCAACTTTATTTAAGTAAATAAAGGCATCCAGCCCAAAATACACATCAGTATAAATATAATATTGTATACATGTATTGAATGTAATTGAATAAAATATAAAATTAAAATAAGATAAGTGAAGAGCTGCTCCTTTTCAATAAGTGAAATATAAAAAGAGATAGTTTATGAATTGTTTCTTCATTTCGTGTATTTATCAGCGAATAAAAATCATTGATTGTAGTACCATTTGAATACCAATTAAGGAGACAATAAGTTCGGATTTCATTACACTTAGAATATTGAACAAGATTGCATTTGAGAAAAATGCTATGCCACCGCATTAATACAACACTAAATAGTAGTGTAGGAACAGATTTTTTTTGTTTCTACACAATTGAAGATTGTCATAATGCATAGATCTCTGACCTATCTAATTCTTATTACCAGATTAGTGGTTAAATTTATTGTTAATCCAATAAAAGATCAGAGTAGGAATATATCAATGCACTTGAGTCTAGTGAATTTGGTGGTGAACATCATATTTCACACAGCCTAAATTTCATGACTACATCAAAGGACAACACAGTAAGACACTTGTCAGCTTATATCAAAGTTCACTTTACATCTTAATCCGTGCACATGGTTTAAATTCCATAGCTGTACATCAAAGGACAAGAAAGTAGGTCACATTCTCAAAATCTAGGTCACCTGATATCAAAGTTCAATTTTAAAACTAAAACTGTGCACCTGGTCAAAATTTCATTGCTGTACATCAAAGGACAAGAAAGTAGGTCACTGTACCCTTGGGCAAGGCAAACATTTGACCCAAGGGTTTAATTCAAAACAATCTTGATACAGGTCCACCAAACAACATTTCAAGTCAAATATCTAAGCTGTAGCTTTCTCCCATTCAGAAAACATTTGTTATAGATTCTGTTTTTATTATGTGTACATTATGAGAATCACTGCCCCCAGGCAGGACCATTTTTGACACCAGGGGAAAAATTTGAACAACTTTGGTAGAGGACCTATAGATGATATTATATAGCAAACATCAAAGCTCTATGCCTTGTACCTTCAGACAAAAATATGTTTTTTACTATATGTACATAATGAAAATTAATGACCCCGGGGCGGAACCAGTTTTGACCCCAGGGCTATAATTTGAACAATCTTGGTAGAGGTTCACTTCGCAAAGTCTCATGCCATATATTTAACCTCTAGCCTTTGTCAATTCAGAGAGGAAGATTTTTCAAGTTTTTACTTTATACATATAAGGAAAACTATCGCCTCTGGGGCAGGTCAATTTTAACACTAGGGGCATTATAAAAACAATTTAAGTAGAGGGCCCCATAGATGATATTATATACCAAATATCAAAGCTCTTAACCTTGTACCTTCAGACAAGAAGATTTTTATTTTTTTACTATATGTACATAGTGAAAGTCAATGACCCCTGGGGGTGGGGCCAATTTTGACCCCAGGGCTGTAATTTGTAAATCTTGCTAGAGGTTCACTACACATGTTTCATGCAAAATATCTTAACTTTAGCCTTTGTAAATTTAGAGAAGATGATTTTTTACTATATACATATAAGGAAAACCTATGGCCCCCGAGGCGGGGCTAATTTTGCCACTAGAGGCAAAATTTGAACAACTTTGGTAGAGTACCTATAGATGATATCATTTAACAATATTAAAGCTCTAAGCCTTGTACCTTCAGACAATAAGATTTTTGATTTTTTATTATATGTATGTATTGAAAATCAATGACCCCCGGGGCGGGGGCAATTTTGACCCCAGGGCTTAAATTTTAACAATCTTGCTAGAGGTTCACTAAACAATGTTTCATGCAAAATATCTAACCTTGAGCATTTGTCAATTGCTAGCAGAATTTTTTACTATAAGTTTTTACTAAATACATATAAGGAAAACCAATGACCCCGAGGGCGGGGCCGATTTTGACCCCAGGGCTATAATTTGAACAATTTGGGTAGAGGTCTACAAGACAATGCCTTATGCAAAATATCTAAGCTCTAGGCCTTTTGGGTCTTAACAGGAAGGTATTTTAAGTTTTTACTATATGTACATAAAGTGAAAATCAATGACCCCCGGGGCGGTGCCAATTTTGATCCCAGGGCTATAGTTTGAACAATTTGGGTAAATGGTCTACAAAACAATGCCTTATGCAAAATATCTCAGCTCTAGGCCTTTTGGGTCTTAACAGGAAGGTATTTTAAGTTTTTACTATATGTACATATCGTGAAAATCAATGACCCCGGGGCGGGGACAATTTTGATCCCAGGGCTATAATTTGAACAATCTTGGTAAGGGTCTACCAGACAATGCCTTATGCAAAATATCTAAGCTTTAGGCTTTTTGGGTCTGTACAAGAAGGTATTTTAAGTTTTTACTTTATGTACATATAGTGAAAACCAATGACCCCCGGGGCGGGGCCTATTTTGACTCCAGGGCTATAATTTGAACAATCTTGGTAGAGGTATACCAGATAATGCCTTATGCAAAATATCTAAGCTCTAGGCCTTTTGGGTCTTTACAAGAAGATTTTTTGAATTTATTCTTATAATTACTTTTGGTTGCCATGGCAACCAGATTTCAGCATGGAATGAAATTCTTTGAACAACTTTGGTAGCCCTTTACCCAAGGATCAATCCTGCCAAATTTGGTTGAAATTGGACAAGTGGTTTTTCACAAGAAGATTTTTTAAGTTCACTATACAATCTATATAACACACAAACACACACACAGGTGAATCGTTATATGTCACTGCATCGCAGATGCTGCGGTGGCATAAAAAAGCATGAAATTCACAATCAATAGCAATTAAATTATTTTGGTTAAAACAAAGTAAACATATTCTTTTCATGAAGTGGTATATTATTTTGTCTTCCCATTTCAACCGTTAATTTGTGACAGGAACATCGAAACCTTGCAAGAGCAACCATATATTTACTTGGAATATCACAGTAAAGAAAACGTTCAGGGTTAAATTGACTCTTTAAAAATTTATAATGGTAACAACGGGACGCAGTATTTATATCATTATGCCATTTTTGTTCAAAACAATCTTTCAGTCGTTGATGAAAAGTTAAGATAAATATGTCTACATTTCCAATGTCTTATGCAAGCTATACATATCCAAAACCATAAGTATAAAGTAGTGAGCCAAACAATTTCGACTGATCTCATCTAGGGACTTCAACATATTATAACATTGTGATCTGGCATATTCAACAATTTACACCAGTACTTTATACAATTAACAATATAAGTTATACACAATGGCAAACGTTCATGTTCTCCTAAAACTATGCATATATTTGTTGTTCTTCTTACACTTTTGTTAAAATCAACAAATTCGTTTCCCCATATCTGTGACCCATAGCATAAGATAGGTTTAACAAAATCAAAATTTCATTTTTTGGAAAAGAACAATATGGTTTCTTATAACAATAAATAAAAAGTATTGCACGTTGTGCTTGTGCATATAATTTTTCTGTGCTACACTCCACGATAGCCCTGGTGTAAATAAAAGTCCCATATATTTGTAAACGGAAATAACATTGATAGTACATGTATTACCTCGAAAATGCCAATTTTCATATTGTATGAGCGGTCCTCCATTTCTAAAAACCATAATTTCAGTTTTTTTTTTAAATTTACTTCCATCCCTGTATTTTTACAAAATTCATCGACAACATTTAATTGTTGTTGTAATTTAACTGCCGTTTCAGCGCAACTTGCAACATCATCAGCAAACATGAGGCAAACAATATCGTGAATTTCTTGTGTAATTAAAATCCCAGAGTTACATTTATCGCGAAGCATATGTGCTAATTCATCAATAAAGAGAGCAAAAATTGTCGAACTGGATTTGTCTCCCTGTCGGGTTGCTATGTTACATTTGAAAAATTCAGTTATCATAGGCCTATTTTTAGAACTATTTCGTGTATTTAAATCACAACAGAAAGTACTTCGAACCTTTACACATGAATAGAGCGAATAATACATTTTCTTTAATAAAAACAAAAATCTTCCATTTATTCCTTTTCTTTGTAAAGCTTGAAAAAGGATCTCATGGTAAATCTTATCAAAAGCCTTACGGAAATCAATATACAAGCAGTAAAATCTACCCCCTTTTTTGGAAAGATATTTTTGCACCATAGCTTGAAGACAGAAAACATTATCAAAATAATTAAGGAATATAAATACTTAGGAGTACTTTTCTCATGTTCTGGAAGTTAACTTAAGGCTAGAAAAAAATTAGTAAATCAAGCAAATAAAGCAATGCATATATTTTATTCGAAAATATTTAATCTTGATTTCCCAATTGATTTAGAGTTGAAATTATTTGACCAAACTATTGTTCCTATACTTTAGTTTAACTGCGAAGTTTGGGGATTCGAAAATCTAGAATTAATTGAAACGGTACAAAATAACTTCTTAAGAACTATTACTAAAAGCAAAAAAGTACACCATTACATAGCTTGGGTGCTATCCAATGGACATAGTCGTTAAATCAAGGATGGTAAATTATTGGTGTAAATTAGTTATGGATAACAGAAATTAAATTTCTAAAGTATGTTATGATATAATGCTCAATTCTAATACAAGTTTTAAATGATTACAGTGAATAAAACAAATTTAAAATAATACCGGTAACACATACATATAGGAAAACCAAATGAATATCAATCTTAAAAATTTCAGTATGACAATAAAACGTGCATTAATTGACCAATTCTTGCAAAACTGGAAAAGTTCACTTACAGGTTCTTCGAAAGGTCTGACATACTAATCATTCAAATCCAACAATAATTTCGAACAGTACCTCTATGATGATACAGCGTAAAATAAATTTAATAAGATTTTGGAAACAGATGATAATACATTAATTAAAATGACATACAATATGCTTAAAGATGATTTTATAAATGGTAATAACTGTAATGGTATTAATTGAGTCGGACATGTTCAACAAGTTTTCGACAAACATTTGGTTATACCAAAATGCTGATCTCGTATCTTTACAAACTATAAAACGAAGAATAATTAATATATATAAACACTCATGGGCTGCTGAAATGAGAACTTCAAATAGATTACAGTCATATAGCTGGTATAGGAAAGAATTAAATGTAGAACGATAGCTAGATGTAATACCAAATAGTAAATTTAGAAAAAGCACTAACAAGATTCCGACTATCATCTCATGATCTAATGATTGAAAAAGGAAGACAATTAAATATTCCCAAAAATGAAAGAATGTGTTCAAATTGTAATATGAATGTTATAGAAAAGGAGTACCCCTTTCTTTTAGTATGCCCAAAAATTACTAACTTAAGAAAAACCTACTTCAATCCATATTTTTGCCATTGGCCTACAAAGCAAAGATTTATCTCACTTATGAATTTAGACTCTGTTAAAAGTATTATTAATGTCAGCAAATTTATATACAAAGCTTTTCATATGCAATAATTCTTCTTTTTTCCAAAACGAATTTCATTATCATAACCCGATTTTCACTGTTTTGTTTTCTTTTTATCTTTTGTAAGTATTTTAAGCTAATATAAACACAATGAAATGGATCTCCAACCGATCCATATTTGAATTGTTTTACAAAAATGTATTCAATGAACACAAATATTGCTCGCATATATGTAACAAGAGAAAAATATTCTTGGTACGTTGTGAACGCTAAACATTTTCATTCGTACGGACAGACAGACGGCAAAAGCAAAGGCAATATTATATATAATTATTGTATAAAAGCAATAGAAAAATGTAATTTTACCTAATACCCCGCTTTCTTTAGTAAGTTGAAGTATCCTAATGCAGGACTTTAACCTGCTTTAACAAATACTTTATTTTACGACTTCCTCTATGATTTAGGTTATTTCATAAATATTTTTTATTGCAATACCTCCGCATATTTTACGACTTATTTACATATCAGTATAAGCACCATTGCCACTTTAAAAGCTCCTGACTGCTGACGGGTAGTAAATCTTTAATTCTTTCACCAACCAATGAGGTTCTGGAGATAACACGAAAACTACTTTTCGAATGATTATCGGTTTAACCATTTACAAGATTTTAAGTATGTTTTAACAGGGCTTTTATTTGGACAAACTTGGTACACACCCATTAAAAGATGTGTTATGCTAAATATCTAAGCTCTAGCTCTTTGAGTTTTCTAAAAGAAGATTTTAAGATTATACTACACACATATAGCGAGAAACAATGACCCCCACCCCGTGGCTCCAATTTTTAACCCCAGGGTTTTTATTTGAACAAACTTGGTAGACACTCACTCGATGGTGTTTCTAGCTTAATATCTAAACTCTAACTCTTTGGGTTTTTTAAAAGAAGATTTCTTAAGTTTTTACTATACACATATAGTTAAAAACAATGCACCCCTGGGGCGGGGCCAATTTCGACCCCAGGGCTTTTATTTGAACAAACTTGGTAGACAACCATAAGAAGATGTTTCATGCAAAATATATTAGCTCTAGCTCTTTGGGTTCTTTAAAAGAAGATTTTTTAAGTTTTTACTATATGCATATAGGGAAAATCAATGACCCCTTGGGGGAAATTTTGACTCCGGGGCTTTTATTTAAAACACTTGGTAGACACCTACTAGAAGATGACTCATGCCAAATATCTAAGCTCTAGCTCTTTGTGTCTTTTAAAAGAAGGTATCTATTTTTTTTCTTTAGGTCGTCATAGCAACCAGAAATCTGCATGGAATTGTGCGTAAACAAGTAAAAACAAATGTCACGGACCAAATATTTTTCTGCCATTTGAAGTAGGGTATTATCGTTTAACAATGATTTCTTTCATGTACCATTCGATTTTAAGGCATTTTATTATACTATTTATTTCATAAAAATATTTGGCAGTATTATTTTGTAAACATTTTACAGGAGATATATAACTTTAAGTGTAGTCAACACATTTTTCAAAACCATGTACTGTCGGTTTTTGCTTCTACGAGAATCATAAAGCTCCCGGGCTTAGTAATAAAACTTAAATGTTGTACATGTCTTTGAGCGTTTATGGAAACATAATGCTAAAACATATGTTACAGCTCAACAGTGAAATTTCTTAAAATGACCAGTGTCTAAGTCTATGATATGACAAATTCAATCTTTAACATTAAGAGGCTAATGTCTGAGATAGTTTAAAAGTATTGTTACGTCTGATTATATGGATAATAGTTGTTTGTTAGTTTCGGTGTATCATGCATTGTTATTTCATTAGTGAGAATACTATTTTAGTAGCTTACTCGATGAAATGAAATTACCAACTCAAACCCCTACCCCATCCCCCACACACAACAGACAACAACACATTTTTTTAAAAGTGTATGAAGTAATTATTTTATAGATGCTTTTCATATAATAAATCTCATGATTGCCATTTTAAGTCTATGTGTTTGATTTAACGGAAATACAAATACTGTAACAAACAATAAAATATTGTTTGCTGCTATTTAAACATTCAAACAGCACTAGAATTTCGACAATAAATTAAAAACTGCCTTTTCAGTCGTTGTTTTTTTTTCACATATCATTCTGGCTGATGACTGGTAAAGGTTTTGAAAACATGCATAACTACCATTATTTCCCATAGGTTACATTAATACATGTATGCCCAAATTATTCTTCAACAGCGTTCATACATATAACAGTCAGACTGTCATTACTCTTACCAAACAATGAGATTGAGATGGTATTTGGTGATCAAGTGAATTGAATAGACTTTAACTATGTAAATTTTATCATTGTATTGCGATTGTAATTTTAGTTATCAGTCTATTTCAGCTTTGATTTTCTACCGACATGTCAAATAATACCTGAAACTTACCGGGAATAAATTTGGGCAAACTTGAAAAGTAGAGTTTCTTTTAGATCAAACATCATTCATAAATCAGTTTGATGTAATTTTGTCATTGCCTAGCCGAGTGTAATATTCAAAATGGCTCAAATTATGGCAGAGACATATACTTTACAATAATAATGTTTTGACACTTTCTGACAAAAAAGAACAACATTTAAAATATAATAAGTTTCTAATATTAATCGTCTGCAAACTGCAATTTTATTGTAAAATTATATTAAAACGCTATAATCCATATTTTTAAAGTCACTTTCGCTCACTTTCGTCAGAAAAAGTCACTTTCGTATTTTAGGCATACCTCGATGCGTGTGTAAATCACGTGGTGTAAATAACGCATTTTCATTGGATGTCGTTTTTCTTAAGCGAGAACTTTAGTCACGTGTCTAAATAAAAGCATTTCTTTTTCATTTTTTTTTCAACATAATTATATACTTATATTTTTTCATGTTTAAAAACCATTAAATGAGAATTCTCGCGAGATTAGGCCAAAACAAAATGATGTTGTGGTTCAAGTTATATGACCGACCCTGTATTTCCATACCTTACCTAGAACATTTTATTGCAAAAATGGAGTATCCTTTAGTGTATATATCTGATATACAGTTAAATTTTAATAAAATTCTAATTAAAAAAAAAACAATTTTCCGACCTACCTACCCTATTATTGTTAAGCATGTTACCAGAACCTCAAGATCATTTTGTTTTGGCCTTATGACGTTAAACACGCAGGCCAATGTTCCCCATGGAATTTTTATCTTATGTATACCATATCAAAGCAAGTGAGTAACTGTCTTAAACAGGACATCATAAATTAAATAATTTTCAAAATAAAATCAAATTAAAGTAATTTTTCGGGCTTTGGTGCATTTTAATGTGCTGTGTTTAGAACTTATCTAAACAGGCATCAGCTAGATTAAAAATAGTTACACACATAAGTATGAAAATGTAAAACCATTAATACAAAAGCTATCTTATCCTAGAAGGTAACTTTAATAACAGCATACTACATGTCTTATTTCGAATACATCCATTTAAGGAATTTAAGGTTAAAGTCGGTTATTTACTTTCATTGTACAATTTTTTTTTTTAATTTTATAAGGACTAAAACTAGAAAGCACGGATGAAAATCATATCAATATCATATTTTATTAGGGTTTCAAGAGGGTTAAATGGTGATCATTGATAAAACTGAAGTGTAACAAAGCCTTACGAATCTGATAAAATTGTTTGTAACATCAATGTATTAACGCTCATATAAGACTTATAGGAAGTAAAAGAAACACGATAACGATATATGTGTTGCGAATTCCTTGAAAATTTGACATTTAACGCCGAGCATACGGTACATAAAAACGTGTTAACATAAAGTATATTAAAGACGTCTTTGACCACTACTCTGTTGTTAGGTTGGTAAAATGACGAGTTTTTACGTAAGCAGCATAGTATTACTCACACCCCAGACCTGTATTAATGCTTCAATATTTAATGTATGCCTACTTTCTTGAAATAATGTTTCTTATTATACTTCAAATTGATGGAGATACACAACTGCAAAATTAGTTTAGGCTCAGGCGTAATATTTTGTTTTACAGACATTGTTCTCGACTTTATTGCAAGCTATAAAAGATTTATGCCTCAGCAGTGAAACAGCAGCAATAACGTTGTAATATTTATTATGGTACAAATATAGAATTTTAGAATTATAGAATGTACTATTTCAACCAAGACTATAACACGAGATAGTAGCAATTTAAATTCTTTACAGAATTATAAACTTTACAAATAGCAAGTATGATGGTTATGAGCAAAAACTTGTCAATAACGGT
This sequence comes from Ruditapes philippinarum, assembly GCF_026571515.1. Lineage (NCBI taxonomy): Eukaryota > Metazoa > Mollusca > Bivalvia > Venerida > Veneridae > Ruditapes > Ruditapes philippinarum. The sequence continues at coordinate 40,402 of NW_026852389.1, read as the reverse complement.
GATAAGTGATGAATCTTTCATCTAACTGCAACATTTTTGTATCTTTATCTTGAAAATTTCATTTACTGGAGAGGACTTGAAGGTGTCAACTGAGATCTGCTTAAATACTGAGTACTGACTTATTTTCGATTTGCGACATTGAAATATTTTAATGTGAAGTTCAAGATGACGGTCGATACTTTGTTTGATGTTTAAGTGATAAAAGTTTCGTAAATTTTACCACTTGAAATATCTGAAAAAAAGTGTCCATATAACAAAGACTAGTACATAAACTGTAAATGTATTTTTAAAATTAATAGATGCTGCGAAAAATATCATGTTCTGTCAGTCAATTACTTCATAACTTTTGGTGCCATATTGAGCCCCATTTTAAATATGAAAGTTCTTCACTAACTGATCAAGATCATTTAAAATCCCCATTTACTATACTATCATTCAGGGCACATTTTTGCGTCTACTTAATACCTTGATATTATTCAAATATAATGCATTTAGATAAATTGCAGTTAATATTTTTTTCCAAAGAACCATAAATATACTCTGTTGCAATGTTTTGGTGAAATATCAAGTTTGTCGATCGGACTATAGATAGTGATTTTTACAAATACATTATTAAGCTTATCAACAAACTTAAGTTTTTTTTTTTTTGTAAGCTCCGTAACAACCGTTCGCGAGAGGCTTTTTTAATGGGAAATCTTTCATACTTCTTTAGAAAAGGCAAACATGAATTTAATAATGTTTAAATAATGGTATCAGAGAAATGTAAGATGTTTGTTTCCTGAATAATGTGAAATAATTTGTCATAAGAGTAGCAAAATGTAAACAATGTAGTATTGTACTTCCATATAAAATACTAATTCACTATAACTGTACTTATTGCAAAAAAGCAACAGATGAAAAAGATGGTTCAGGTGGCAAATGATAAACTTTTTGGATAAGCAAAATAAATGACCCTTTCAACATTTTATCAGGCACATTTTTTACTGAAATGTGTTATATAGATTTCCCAGGATTTATATCTTTGTCTTTGCTAAGAATATCATACTGCTGTAAATTTGTAAATAAAGAAACCCCGGGGAAATGATGCAATTAGCTAAAAACAATAAGGTTAATGAATGGTGTACATTCATTTAAAATAAACGGAAAATGTGAGAAAAAATATTTTGAGCTTATTAATTGATACAAATTCTTTACTTGATGAAAGTTCTTCACTAACTGATCAAGATCACTTAAATTCCATATTGATTCTACTATAATTCAGGGCACATATGTTTCGTCTATTTAATATTATGTTTTATTGTAATGCTTCCGATCCTTAAAAATCGTTCAGCACGACATTATTGTTATGCTTGTGGTAACTTGTGGTAATTTAATTCTTTCTTTCTATTTGAATTATTTAAAGTATGATACTATTTTCTCCGAAATCAATTTTGTGTCTACATGTGTCTTCAGCTGAAAGTGTATGCAAACTTTTAAAATGCTTTGATGTTAAACAATATCTCGGGGAAAATGTATAAACCGCCTGCGACAGTAAAGCCGTGATAATCGCACGCAGGGTTTTATATTTAACCAAACTTACTAGAATTAATAATATTGTTTTCCAAAATGAATTGTGTCAAATAATTGTATTTCTTTTTTATACATATACTTTTGTTATTCAACACACAGGAGCATCTTGGAAAAAAAATAATTGCAGTGAATTGAGAAAAAAAACAAGCGTCTATTCATTCTTTCTTACATCAGTTATATACTTGTTCATGTGGAAAAATATTATTTTAAGAATGTTTTTAACTAAAGATAGAAATTATCGGCGTCATATCCGGTTGGTTGTATGCATAATACAATACATGTATATTGATGCATGGAGGTGTCAATTCTCTTAAAATAGCACGGCGTGAAGGTTAACATTATGCACTAAAACACGAAACATACCTTTTGAAGTGTTCACCATTCCTTATTTTAATTTATTGAGAAATAGGGGTGTCGATAATTCTTATATAAAAGCACATTATCTATCGCCTAAATCTTTTACCACCTGATCAATCTCTTGCGTAGTGCTCTGTGGGTGTAGATTCAAGATTTAATAAGATTCAAAGTGTAGGGACCCGCTTCGAATACTGGAAAAGGCATTTTTTTAAATTTCTTTATTGTTGTTTTTTTTTCGACAACCCGTGAATTCCATTCACAAAATGCAATTGAAAACATTTTATACACACATTGCATCCAACAGATTAAGTATAAGACAACACAGTTGTGATTTGGGTGATAAATGAGGAACGGAAAAAAAATATATGTACAAAGCCAAAATTGTTAAATATATGGCAAATAGAATAGAGTTTCAAACTGAATAAAATTGATAATTAACAAAGTATCGTCCCATTTTTAAAACTACCTCATTAAATAACTGTTCACGAGTGTATTTTTTATTTAGACTGAATACACATATAAGGTTATATTTATTTGTATCATAGTTTGGAGACCTTTCTGTTGAAAATGTGTCAGGGTTAAATCGTTTACATATACATGAACAGTGCGTTAACTGGAGTGCGGGTATTAGTTACCCGCACTCCAGAGCATGCCCATTGATTGGCTCATTTTTGCTGGGGTTTACATATTGTGACGGCAGTGAAAGTGAAATGGACAGAAATGTCATATTTAGATGCTCGTTCATTGGTTCATTTTTGCCGGGGTTTCATATTGTAACAATAGGGAACGTGTTTTTATGTTTGACTATGATACAAAAGAGAAAGAACACCAAAACACTCGGTAATCTGATTAATACTCGGGGGGCTACGCCCCCTCGTACAAATCAGATAACCTCGTGTTTCGGTGCTCTTTCTATTACATATTGGCGTCCGCGCCGAAGTGCGGCGCCCAATCAGATTTTGTGAAAGGGCGACAGCAACTTCTCGAGCCTTTTAGTCGGTCATAATAAAAGCCGATTATTCCGATCGGTATGAGGGTGCTTGATTGGCGTCCGCGCCGAAGCGCGGCGCTCTTATGGAATGAGATCAGATTTTGTGAAAGGGCGACAGCAACTTCTCGAGCCTTTTAGTCGGTCATAATAAAAGCCGAAAATTCCGATCGGTATGAGGGTGTTTGATTATTAAATAAGAATGAAATGTCGCGATATGTTACAATGAATTTTCGCAATGCAAACATTTACAAATGAAATAACCTTTTCCGTCAATAAATCGCGCTCTTCGGGGTTTTTTATTTATCATTTTGTAGTACACAGTCGGTTATCATGTCATGGTATGTTATTGTTGTACATGTATCCTAGAATGATCAGTTGATGACCTAAATATTCCAAAAACCTATTTATAGATATATCTTTTTATCACTCCTATCGGTAAATGCCGGTCTCTCCCGGTCTATTTTGACCAGGATTTACTAGTGACCGGCGAATAGTACCACACGTTTATTGTCCGGTCTCTCCCGGTTTGGAGTAGATGTTTGATATCGTTACAATTAGAAAAAACAACAATAGCATGTTTCATTTTATCTATATATGAGATAAAAACAATAAATATGTACACGGATTTATATGTAATATAAATTCGTGATATGTACAATAATTGAGAAAAAAGGTACATTTTTTATGGTATTAAAATGACATTATCAACTTTGAAACATTTTATTTAATTATTCAATTTGTTATCCGTGTTTAGTAAAGATGCCGAGGAATTATTCAAAGTTACAAATTAGATTTTATGAATTATTCAATTGATCGATAATTTAAAAAATGATAAAGAAAAATACAATGTACATGTACATGGTTTAAGAATAAACAATATTATATATTGAAAGATAAACCATAATTTACTGACTTTTTCCAGTTAAGCTTTGACTTATAATCGTCGGTCAATATGACAATTGAATTCTTAAAATTTATTTTACAATTTTAATAAAAAAGAGTAGTAAAAACTCAGTATTAAAATAGCACATAAAACACAAAAAAGAATAAAAGAAAACAATATTCATAAAATTTGTATTTTTTTTTAATTAAAATTAATAGATATTACAATTATTGTATAATAAACAATTATGCTCAACATGATCAACATGGTAATATAACCAGTGTCATATTTTTACTAACTTAAAGTGTGAACAGATACCTTAAGGGGGTCTTCGCTAATAGCGATAACATGTACATAATAAGGGACAAATGTGTGGTACGTGTTGATCATGCGTTACACATATGGATTATAAATGATTGCATACATGTATATCCGTTGCTATTAATAACCACGATCATAAAGAAATAACAATCGCCTCGGTCAATATTAATTTTTTCAGTACATATCACATCATATTCAACAGCTAAAAAGTCCATATTTGTATAATATTCTAATCTCTAGCATGCTAATCAAAGTTCATAATGAACAATGTCTTTCGTCCGCTCATTCATAAGTGGTATACATTTCTGGTAGTTTATAAGAATATCTTGTCATCATATGTGCACTAGTTCATCTTCACTTGCTGCATTTCTTGCTTGGACGCCCTTTGATGCTTTGCATCAATGCTTTTCTTGTTATTAATTAAGAATGAAATGTCGCGATATGTTACAATGAATAGCGAACTGGAGAATTTCGCAATGCAAACATTTTCAAATGAAATAACCTTTTCCGTCAATAAATCGCGCTCTTTGGGGTTTTTTATTTATCATTTTGTAGTACACAGTGGGTTATCATGGTATGTTATTGTTGTACATGTATCCTAGAATGATCAGTTGATGACCTAAATATTCCAAAAATCTATTTATAGATATATCTATTTATCGGTAATTACCGGTCTCTCCCGGTCTATTTTGACCGGGATTTACTAGCGACCGCACGTTTATTGTCCGGTCTCTCCCGGTTTTGGAGTAGATGTTTGATATCGTTACAATTAGAAAAAAAAACAATAGCATGTTTCATTTTATCTATATGAGATAAAAACAATAAATATGTACAACAATAACATACCATGATAACCCACTGTGTACTACAAAATGATAAATAAAAAACCCCAAAGAGCGCGATTTATTGACGGAAAAGGTTATTTCATTTGAAAATGTTTGCATTGCGAAATTCTCCAGTTCGCTTTCTCAATTATTGTACATATCACGGATTTATATTACATATAAATCCGTGATATGTACAATAATTGAGAAAAAGGTACATTTTTATGGTATTAAAATGACATTATCAACTTTGAAACATTTTATTTAATTTGTTATCCGTGTTTAGTAAAGATGCCGAGGAAGTTACAAATTAGATTTTATGAATTATTCAATTGATTGATAATTTAAAAAATGATTAAGAAAAATACAAATGTACATGTACATGGTTTAAGAATAAACAATATTATATATTGAAAGATAAACCATAATTTACTGACTTTTTCCAGTTAAGCTTTGACTTATAATCGTCGATCAATATGACAATTGAATTCTTAAAATTTATTTTACAATTTTAATAAAAAAAGAGTAGTAAAAACTCAGTATCAAAATAGCACATAAAACACAAAAAAGAAAAAAAAACAATATTCATAAAATTTGTATTTTTTTATTAAAATTAATAGATATTACAATTATTGTATAATAAACAATTATGCTCAACATGATCAACATGGTAATATAACCAGTGTCATATTTTTACTAACTTGTGTGAACAGATACCTTAAGGGGGTCTTCGCTAATAGCGATAACATAATAAGGGACAATTACAAAGGTGTGGTGCGTGTTGATCATGCGTTACACATATGGATTATAAATGATTGCATACATGTATATCCGTTGCTATTAATAACCACGATCATAAAGAAATAACAAGTAATATTCTAATCTCTAGCATGCCAATCAATTAAAGTTCATAATGAACAATGTCTTTCGTCCGCTCATTCATAAGTGATATACATTTCTGGTAGTTTATAAGAATATCTTGTCATCATATGTGTACTAGTTCATCTTCACTTGCTGCATTTCTTGCTTGGACGCCCTTTGATTCTTTGCATCAATGCTTTTCTTGTACACTACTTGGTATACAGAGTGGCTATGTAACATGATACATAGATCTACGTCATCATATATTGACATGTGAAATCTTTAAATTCAATTTTTAATGCGTTTTCAAAACCTTTTCGATGAATACTGTTCAGACACTGGTAAATAGCCGAACCGAGATTTTTTCGCGTTTGATATTTTCTCCAGCAGCGTGTTTTTGAGCCTCGGACATAGGGGCAAGACCTGGAGGATAAGGAGGGTGCGGAAGCCCGACAAACTTTTCCTGTTTCAGATATTCTCGTACAATGGCTGCTTTGTGTGACGAAACATTTTCATACAACAACCTGACACCACGAAGACCAGTTTCTGGTCGACGGTTTTTGAAATATTACTTTAATTTATGAAGGACCTTGCCTTTGTAAAAAATTGGCATTTACAGATTTACCCTTTGGTAAGGCTATGCCCTCGTGATATAATACCTCGCATCCAAACTCCAAAAAGTGATTTTATTGAGCAATATTAAAATCACTGTGAAGCATATTTAAATTTAATGTAAATTTACAAAGTAGCTGAATCTGAAGTACTAAAATATCCGCGAAAATTACAAGTCCGGCAGAGCCATTCAGTCATAGTGTGAGAAAATTTTGGACTTGTGAGAGGCTATAAATGACCCCAGATTGATCATAAGGTAACGTGTAACCAACGCTGAAAAGCATTTGACTCTATCTCAATCCATTGAGAAGTTGCAGCACTTTGAAATCAATTATGATGGAAAAAATCAACGCAAAATAGTGATTTTTGGCAATTTTGAGATGTCCCCTCGTTGCCATGGTAACAGAAAATTTAAGCGTGAGCATGTTGTTGCAAGGGCAATGGTCCAGTCAACATTTGTGCCAAGTTTGATTAGTGTTGAAGCAGTTTTTATAGTATTATAGCAATTTGAACTTGTAACGGGAGACTTTTCAATGAAAACAGCCATTTTTCACAAAATGCTCATGAAGTAATGGGTTAAGGATTCCTATTTTCTTTATTGTAAGACAAAAGTAAGGAGTGCCCTAAGATACCCATAGGATTAGTCCTAAGTTTAGTCTTAAAATTGCACTGTTTTATCTCAATTTTGCACTTACGATAAGATTCTTTAAGAAACGCACCCATTGAAGAAAACTTATATATATGTTACTTCCGGTCACTGTATCCTTCTTGAGAGCGTATCTTTCTTGCAGGTACAGGAAGTAGACTGGTTTATATACTGTGAAATGGCCTGTTATTCAAAATTGAATGATGTATGCAATAATGAATTATATAATAGTATCCAACTAAAATTCTAGCATTTTCATAATTGTATCATCAGTATACATTTTTGTTCTATATGAATGTCTAACAAGATAATAGTTGCATGAAATATTTAGCGATCTTTTGAATGAATTTGTTGCAAATGAATAAATGAGCCGCGTCACGACAAAAGCAGCATAATGGGTTTGCGACCAGCATGGATCCAGACTAGCCTGCGCATCCGCGCAGTCTGATCAGGATCCATGTTGTTCGCTATCAGTTTCTCTACTTGTAATAGAGTTGGTAAGCGAACAGCATGGATCCTGATCAGACTGCGCGGATGCGCAGGCTGGTCTGGATCCATGCTGGTCGCAAACCCATTATGTTGGTTTTGTCGTGACGCGGCTCAAATATTTCCAGATGTTGACTGCGGCTTATCAGTTAATGCCGGGGGTTAAAATTGCATCTTTGTAGTTCTCACCTTACAGTTAATTAGCTAGCAATAGAGGTCCAACCACTTGAAAGCTGTAGATAAAAGTGATTTATATATAGTTATATTATCAGTCAGCTGACCTAATGTACAAAAAATGTTGGTAAATGTATAGACCATATACTAGTACATAAAAAACAAACTTAACACTCACTGAATTACTGATTAAACTTAACAAGAAATTTGAATCATATTCAATGCATTAAATAATAGTTTTGTTATTGACCATGTATATAGAAGTTAAATATAACAAGTTTAGCTTACAAAATTCCTTCTAGGGCAACACTAAATTAATTATTATGGTTTTAAATAGGAGTCTAGGTATAGAAGCTGTAATTCTTTTTAAGTATATATTTATAAGGGCTTAATACAAAATCGTAGGAAAACAATGCTGCTGATGATAACACATACATGTGTGATGCCGACTTGAGTCGTTCACTCACTAATCAATATCATGTAGTTCTACGTTTGACTTGAAACGGGCTATAACTGACCGGACAATTAAACCGTGAAAATAGACCATACGATGCTTTTCTGATGCAATAAACAAATAGACTCGTCCATTTGAAGGAGGAGCAGTACAGAAAGCGAAGAAATTATTTAAAACAAGCAAAATGAGATTAATATTGTAGTTCATAAACAATGTGTGATGAGTTATAAAATATTTGCCTTTTTTTAAACTTAGTTTCTTTTGTTCAATGATCACAATTATACTGTTTTGTGTCGTCTGCTACTATTAACGGTATTAATTAACCTCTAAACTAAAAGTAAAACTTCCTGATATCAAAATGGCGCTATCCATAAAGCTAAATGGCGCGCTCCATGTAAATTCTAAATGCTTTGGATTTCTAGGTGAATTTTTATTTCGTCACGTCTCAGTGAGTTTCATCAAACATAGTTGTTCCATGCAAGTATCATATTCTCTTGTACATGTATTGGATAGTGTAGACACCCTACTTGAATGTTTTTTAAAGAGAAATTATGTGACATCCATGAAGATAATTTCTTGCAAGAAAATTAGAACAGGTTCTATTTTTTTACAAGTTTTTGGCTGTCAAGACACTGATTACACCAGTTTGACACAAAACATGTGCCCGAAGGTTTGATAGTGCTGTTATTTTTATTATTTTCTGACTTTTTGTTGTTGATTCAGTGTACATGCCCTTTGAATTTCAGTAAATGTTTACAATGTCTTGGTCAAAGGAACAAATCAATACGAGCAAAAAAAAAAAAAAGTAATAATGTTGTAAAAATAAATTTAATTGTAAAAAAAATAAAAAAGAGCTCTTTTTCAAGTAAAGTCAAAATGGATTTAAAATGATCTTGTTCATTTAGTGAATAACTTTCATCAAATAAAGAATTTGCATCAAATAAATTTTTGTCACATTTTTTTTCAATTTTTAAAAGAAATGAGAAGGAAGAATAATTATTCATGAATGTAAACTGTTGTTTCTCAAAATACACAACACGTGATACTGTTGACATATTAGATAAAGTTCCTATACATCACGTGTCTCCTCTACATTCCCGGCAATTGGTTTGGCCCTCCAGCAATATCGGATGTATGACATGTATAGAATTTACACTTGTATTTGTTTTATTTAATTATTCTTGTAAAATGGATTAAATAGATGACAAAATATTTTGAAATTTGACTCAAAGTGTATCTTAACCATTCATTACTGTTTTTTCTTGGATTATCCACATGAAGAGCTACTATAATGGTCCAGAGGTAAATTCACTTTTTATCTTGCTAGCCAATACAATAAGTACGGATGCGCACTGTGAAGCCTCGCTCATGCACCATATTGCGAATAACTATGTTGCATCAGTAAAAAAACACTTCGTCAATAAATATGGATAAATAATGCAAAACTGTTAAGCTGGTCTGCAAGTTAGTCAAAACATGTCGACGTGCCAAAGCTTGATTCTGAGATATTTTCGTGTTGGGTCAGAATCTCGCTTTTAGAGGCAAGATATTTTGCCTAGACACGAAAATAGCACAATATCTCGTCGCGCAGTACAATTAGTTGGACTAGTCTGCAAGTCTGTTAATAAAAAGTATCTAAATAGTGTGGCTAATAACTTGCATAGAAAAACCACGAAAGGTTATTTTGGAAATACAAACACAATAAATTATGTGCTAAATTGCAATATGCAGGTTATTGAGAATGATATTTTTTTGTTATTATAATGTCCATCTACATTAACCAACATATTATTATGCTAGTCAAAATATATTGACGTACCAAAGCTTTGATTCTTAGATATTTTCGTTCTGGGGCAGAATCTCGCTGCGAGATATTGCCCAGACACGAAAATAGCACAATATCTTGTCGCGCAGTACAATTAATAATAAATACCACATTTATATAGCGCCCTTTTCATTAAAATGTTCAAAGGCGCTTAATTAGTTGGACTAATTATCATGCATGGTCTGTCCGCTGTCTATTTACTACTTTCGCTCCGGAGAGAAGTCACTGATAAGCCCTCAAAAATTATTATTTTTTTTTAGGATTTAATAGTCTGCTTTTACAGAAAATGTGGCCTTTCAAAAACATCAGCTCTAGCTAATGGAACGTATGATTCTGATACTGAAAATGATGAGATAAATTGCTAAATAAAAAAAAGCAAATGAAGAATTAGTTTAATTTACAACAGAATTTGCGTTAGTGCAAAGAAACTTGTCGCTGAAGCAAATTGTTACAAACTTTGTTCTTTGGCAACCAGCAGGTTGGAAATGGAGTTGCACATTCATTGTGAAAAGTAAGAGGATTGGATATAACAAATAATAAACAATGTCGTGTGCATGACATCATCAATATGATGAATTCTGAAGAAGGAAAAAATTGTGAGTATGTTTTGCTTGTACAAAATTCTATAGACAATTTTTTCAGCTTTAGGTTAACTTATGTCACCGTCAGCGTAGTGTACATAAGCGTATGTGACGCATATTATATACGTATATGAAACGTCAGAGACGTTGTTCACTTACGCTCCTTTTACAATTTCTATTTTTATATTTCTCACCATATAAGGAGCGTACATAATCTATGACGTATTAAATTTTAGCAAATTCAGCTATCGTATATGAGCATGTATAACGCATAATTCATGTATAAAGTGTACATTAAAAATGATCTATGGATATGGGAATGTATGTTGACATAACAGTGCGTCTATAGAGTGTATGTTTAATACTAAATTTATTGAACGTGCTGAATAAAATCATTTAATGAGAACTTCTATAACTTCTATAAGAAGATAAGTCACTATATCCATCATAATATTTTCATTGGGGATTTTTCTTTGAATAAAAAGTTAATGATCAACGTTATTTTTTGTCCAATCACATTGTAGTATTTTTCAAATTTCTGCTTAGTCTAACAGGGCTCACGCTGTCGGTCGCCATAGTCGCCATTTGCGATTATTTTATAAGATTGGCGATTATTTTTGCATTTTGGCTACAAAATCTGGCGATTATTTTTTACTTCCAACAGTGTTTATATAAGGTGTAAAAATCGATAATGAATGCAGTAGACCCAATTAACACCAGCGGGGTGCATTTAATTGAGTGTCAACTTTTTACCGGTCACGTGCTGCTAACTATATTGCCCGAGGTGATAAAATACATGCGAGGTATATAATTGTATAAGTACTTTAAAGATATTGTCCAGCATTTATAATAGCCATCAAATATCCGTCAATTAGCCACAAAAATCGTTTTAAAATTGATAAACTGGATATTGACTTACCCAAAATTTACCGTGAATTCCAGTAATTGCAAATTTTGATTTTTTTTTTTGTTTTAAGCTACTTGACTAAATCGCCAGTGGAAAACAATGGTAAAATATTTAAAAAGTATTAAATTCCAAACAACTATTTGCACAACAACCAAAATTGTGAATATTTCTTCAGAAAACAGGAAAAATCCGATTGTCACATATTTTCGCGACACCGATAATTTTGATATTTATTTAAAGGTGAAATAAGCTATGTTCTGTTTAAAAATCTTTACTACTATGGCAGAAAATGTGTATTACATTGGTGATGATGATATTTTTCAGAAACTTATTCAGAAAAAAGGCTGCATTCTGTGAATGAGTTTGCAAACTTGTGTTATTTCTATAGGCTAATATGACCTAGATCTACTCCAGTTCTGTGTGAACAGTGGTTATAGCTGACAAAATTTGATTAGAACAAACAAAAAAAGTTGTCTGATAACAGCATTATGTAAAGTTATAATGAATCTTTAATTTTATTGTTATACAGTAATTATACTAATTATAACGTTTTTATTCTGTTCTATAATAACAATTAAAGTTGTGGTTCTATTTAAAAAAAAGGTAGTTATCAATATACACAAATGTATCAGTTTATTTGAGAATCCTTATAAAACTGAAAGATATAAATGTAATGTTTATCTAATCAACTGCTTATGTTGTTAATCGCTAATTCGTGAATAGTCTGCTGAACTTTTGGCTATTATTTTTTTAAGTTAAAATTATTGGCTATTATTTGATTTGAGCCAGTGTGAGCCCTGGTCTAACTTTGGTTAATGTGTACTAACTAAATAAAATTCACTTAATCTGTCGTCTAACCAGTCTAACAAATTTCAATAATGCATTATATTGGGGAGGAGTTAAAGGTGTGATTTGCACTCTAAACTATAAAGGTTAAGCAAAACAATGCCAACGTAAAAAACAATTAAGCGAGGTTAGGTGTTTCTAAATGTGACGATACAATAAATTAATTTATTACATAGATAATATGTGTGGGGCATGCAGAGACAAATGATTACATAGTAACTTTTTTTATATCCTTTTAACTCTAAGAAAAATGTCTGTTATAAATTGCTGACTGTTTTAAACTTCTTTTTTATTTAGAAAAAGTAACCAAAACATAATTTTCTTTCAGTTGATAGGAATGAACTGCATTAAAAATCCTTGATATTAAGAATACAATGATTACATTTTTTGGCTGGAAAACTCATTGAAAATGGACCCCCTCCACCTGTAAACCTAGATTGACACACAGAAAAAACTGTTTTTCAAATGAGCAAATCAATAGGGATTTTAAATGTTAGTGAATAACTTAAAGCTAATAACGAATTTGTATAAATTATTAATCTAATGTATTTTCTCACATTTTCCATTTATTTATAAAGGATGTACACGTTTCATTAACTCCATTGTTTTTACCTAATTGCATCATTTTCCTCGCTGTTTTTTTTTTTCTAGATATGATGGCTTTACTGTAGATAAAGGTATAAATTCTGTGACATTTCAGTAAAAAAATGTGCCTGATTATTTGTTGATAGGGCCATTTATTAGCTTATCTAAATGTTATATGTTAGAAACTTGACAAGGTGTAGACATCTTTTGAGCGAAAGGGCGGAGCTATCGGTGACTTAGTGAAATGCCTTGTTTTTGGTTGAAAAAATAATGTTTATCATTAAATAGGTTAATGTTTAATAATATGCATTAACAAAAATAATTGGTCGCCTGCCTGCGGTTAACACTAACCTATACATAATAATAATAAAGATGAGAAAATGATCTCCGAAAAAACAAAATGAATATACATAGAAAAATAACTGTAGGTTCATGTGAATTGCTCTTAATGATCAACATTATTTTTTGTCCAATCACATTGTAGTATTTTTCAAATTTCTGCTTAGTCTAACTTTGGTCAATGTGTACTTACTAAATAAAATTCACTTAATCTGTAGTCTAACTGCAGTCTAACAAATTTCAATAATGCATTATATTAGGGAGGAGCTAGAGGTATGGTTTACGCTCCGATTTGTAAAATGTCAAGGTTAGGAAAATAATGTCAACATAAAAAAATTAGTCGAGGTCAGGTGTTTCTAAATGTGAGGATACAATCAACTGATTTATTACATAGATAATACATGTTGGGCACGCAGAGACAAATGATTGCATATTAACTTTTTTATATCCTTTGAACTCTTAGAAAAATGACTGTTATAAATTGCTGACTGTTTTAAACTTTATATTTTATAGAAAAAGTAACCAAAACATTATTTTCTTTCAATTGATAGGAATAAACTGCATTAACAATCATTGATATAAAGAATACAATGATTACATTTTTGGCTGGAAAACTCATTGAAAATGGACCCCCTTCACACAGAAAAAAAAGAACTGTTTTTCAAATGAGCAAATCAATAGGGATTTTAAATGTTAGTGAATAACTTGAATATTTTCTCACATTTTCCATTTATTTTAAAAGGATGTACACATTTCATTAACTCCATTGCTTTTACCTCATTGCATCGTTTTCCTCGCTGTTTTTTCCAGATATATTATCTTACTGTAGATAAAGGTATAAATTCTGTGACCTTTCAGTAAAAAATGTGCCTGGGCCATTTATTTAGCTTATCTAAATGTGACATGTTAGCAACTTGACAAGGTGTAGACATGCTGTAGAGCGAAAGGGCGGAGCTATAGGTGATTTAGAGAAATGCCTTGTTAAAATAATGTTGATCATTAAATAGGTTAATGTTTAATAATATGCATAAACAAAAATAATTGGTCGCCTGCCTGCGGTCTTGACCAATTATTTTTGTTAATGCATATTATTAAACACTAACCTATACTTGTTACAGCAACAAAATCTAGGTTTTCGCAGTTTAATCGCCTTTTCAGCCTCAACACGTATTAATTTATAAACCCATGTTCACCCGGGAAACAGGTCATAAATTAAATGTTACAGTGCTTGCTATTTCAAAGCTGCAATGTAAACATAGTATCATTCGATGTTAATGAGTATCAAGATAAATCTGTCAGAAAATTGTACTTGTTGGGTTTAGTTATTTGTTTAGTAGAATTAACCCAAAGAAAACACCAAGGGTCATAAATCTTGCCGGTCAAACATATGTCTTAATTCGATTGCATTGTTTGCAAGGAAATCAAGGCCTTTATAATTATTCATGGGGTGCGTCACTAACTATAAATCACTTTAGAACAGGGTTATTAGAACAGAGAAGTGATAGTTTATCGTCTGCGTGCCGATTTTGCAACTCCGTAAAAATGGTATTGCACGGCTCTTTGAATAAAACAATATTATGTTCGCCAGAGGCTCGCATAAAACAGTGTTATTCAACTCGTGCAATAAATTCGGTCAGTATTGAACTTACACTCATTCAATATATTATATCTCATAGTTCTGTTTTTGCTCGGGTTTTACGGTGCAAAAATGATGTGTAAAGTTACCAACTTTTATGAGCACGCATATTTATTTGTTGTTTTTTTTTTTAGTAGTTCACCAACAATAGGTGGTAGAAAAAAAACAGCTTAATAAAATGACCACTGATACTTGATTTATGACGTAACTTTGACCGCAATATATGGTTAAGTTTTCATTTACCGATGGCACCTGAACGAAATAAAACTGCTAGAATAGTTTACATGTATTACGAAATGGAATGGTCATTTGTTCTCAAGCTTGCGTTTTCTGTACTTTGCCATGCAGGTACATGTATGCTTTGAAAGTATATATGTTCACCAGTATATATCATATTATTGAACCCTGTGGTCCAGTTGGTAGTATGAAGTCTCGTTTAAATTATTATACCGAGTGTGTTACTAAATGTTCTTGTTTCTGCAAGTGTAATTGTTTTTCACATTATACATTATCATTATTGTGGCTATCAAAATATGTGAATTAATTTCAGGTTGGTTAAAAACTGAAAAAAGTAATGTGCCCCGGGTGAGGATCGAACTCACGACCTTCAGATCGCTCTTATTTGTATGTGATTATGAGACTGACGCGCTGCCTACTGCGCTACCGAGGCACTTGAGCATATGCGATCCCAAATGAATAAATAAATTAAATAATTATCTTCCTTATGTTTACTTTATCAAAACATAATAAATTACATTTTTTACAGTTATACCAAAGTCCTTAAAGTTCTGATTAAGCAAATCATTCAGTTCAATCGCATTTTCGAGACCCTTTCCATCAAATTTCGGATTATCAATAAAAGCCGAAGAGTTTCGATTGAGCCTACAATCGCATCTTCTCGGACTTTTCCGCCAATCTTCGGATTTAATCTAACTCAAATTATTTAAATTATCGCAAAGTGGGTAAGGTTATCTACTTATATTAAGGTTAAATTGACTATGATATCATTTTATTTGAGTATTTATATACAGATCTGTATTATACCAAATGAAAGCAAAATATATTTCTTTAAGTAATTAAGCCGATATTTGAAGTACAAATGTAAAACTTCCTTCCTTTTGTTACTTAAGGAATCATAAAGTCGCGGAGTTTTAGACGTTTTCTACTCTAAAGTATGGCTTTAATTACAATTCAATCATCATCCTACCATGTTTTAAAAGATAACATCACCTGAGACTTAGAATACATAGGGATAAAAAGCTGTATAAATAGAAAAGATTCTGACCCGCTATCCATTGGATTCCTTGGATGTTGGAGTTGATCAGTTTCTCCCATCTTGTGTTTCCTGTCCATTTAAATAAAGCTCTGTGACGGCATATACACTTTCTTTATTATACCCGCTTCTTGTGACTCCTGTACGGCCAAGGATATATTTTGCATGACGTCAATATAGGACATAGCGTAACTTAGACGCGATAAAGTTAGGGCGCGTACATAAAAGGTGATTCTTTTTCGTCGTAAATAGTTTTTGTTTTAGATATGTGATAAATGCATTCGGTAGCTTCATTTAAGTGGCTCAAATAATATAACTCTATTTACCGGGTTCAATGTATTAAACCAACATTTATCCAATATCCTCTAAATGTAACTGGCTTTGTGTAAATATTACTTATTCTCTACTCAAAATAATGTGTGAGTAACTATGTCTACAATTTTATAGCACAACTCCGCAGTTTTCATCGTATATAATAGGCTAATAAAAAACTAATTAAAACTAATTGCTAGAATCATTTCTATATCAGATCGACTGCCTTAAAATAAACTTGAAAATTGAAAAAATAACAAGCGTTTCAAAAATATGTGTAAAAATAAGTATAGGTTAGTGTTTAATAATATGTATTAATTATTAAACATTAACCTTTTTAATGATCAACATTATTTTTTCAACCAAAAACAAGGCATTTCACTAAATCACCGACAGCTCCGCCCTTTCGCTCTACAAGATGTCTACACCTTGTCAAGTTTCTAACATGTCAGTCTTATGAAGGTATTTTATGGATATCGCTGCAAGATAAAATTTCCGGAGGTATTTTTAATGTATGTGCAGCTTACCTACCTCCACAAGGTTCAAGTAGATATGTAAATGCACAAGATTTGTTCGATCATTTACTAACCAATATATATGAATTTCAAAATTCAGGCAAATTTATAATATGTGGAGATTTTAACAGTCGTATTGCAAACATGACAGATTTTATACAAGGAATTGATGATGTAAATGAAAGACATGTTGTTGACTTTAACAAAAATTTATATGGTGAATATTTCATTAAATTTTTGATAGATAGTAATTGCTGTATTACAAATGGGAGAAACTATACCACAAATGATTTTACGTTTGTCTCGACTCGGGGGAAATCTGTAGTAGACTACATTATTATTCCTTACGAACATCTTGATAACTACCAAGAATTTAATGTTATTAGACCTACTGAACTACTAAGCAGAAATGTTTCTGAACTAGGTATAGAACCTCGTATTATACCGGATCATTCTATTATTTCATGTATTTGTAAAATAAGTCAATTGAATAATATATATAGAGGTTGTAGTGATAATGACACAAATATTGGTAAAAGAAATCAACCTTTAGTGTTGAATTTAAAGAAATATGATGTAAGAAACATTCCCCAAGGTTTTTGTAATGATCTGCTAACGCACAATGTGTTGGAAACTGTTGAAAGGCTTGATATAGAAAATAGAAATCAAGAAGAAATAGACGATATTTACTCACAATTTTGTTCATTAGTTAAAACTGAAATGCAAGATAAGCTTTCATGCAAATGTTATATAATTAAATATGGAACAAGTAATAAGCGCCGGAGATTGCGAAAGCCTTGGTGGAATAATGATTTACAAGAGTTATGGAATGACTTGTGTGATGCTGAAAAAAGTTGGCGCAAATGTAATAATGGTCATAAAAATAGATTGAAACATGAATTTGTTAATTAGCAAACGTAAACATTTTGACCGTAAAGTTCAGAGTTGTAAAAGGTCTCACTGGTTAAGTGTACAAAATGAATTATTATCACTTGCTAAAGATAACTCTCCTGATTTTTGGAAGTCTATAGGTAGAGTTGGGATAAGGGATAACAGAATAAGTGATATCCCTATGGAAGTTTTTGATAATAATGGTGTACTATCGCAAGAAAAAGATGTCGTTTTTGATAAATGGAAAAATGATTTTTGTAATTTGTACAATACAGGTAATATGATATAATTGTTGATAGTGAAAATGTTGATGTTAACTTGTCAATCAATCCTGATATTGATAATAGTGTTTTTATACAAGATTTTACCGAACAAGAAGTCAAATTAGCTGTACTTGACATTAATCGAAACAGGGCGGTTGGTGTTGATGAACTGCCCGGTGAAGTATTGAAAAATGAATTTGTAATCTCCTTTTTGCATAAATTATTTAACAAATGTTTTAAATCAGGATTTTGCCACAGATATGGAACAAAACTTTTATTAAACCAATTCCTAAGTCAAATACTAGTGATCCAAAAGATCCTTTGTCTTATCGGGGTATAGCAATAACACCAGTTATATATAAGATATATTGTAACATTAAATAAATAAAAGACTAAATGCACGGTGTTCTGAGAAAGATATAATTTCCGAAGGTCAGAATGGGGTTTTTTGACCAGGGGGCGGGAGTTTCAAATAGATCACATCAATCTTTAACAAGTTTTTCGATTACTAGAAAAAGCAAAAGTCTGTCAAAAAATTTTTTTTGCCTTTAAAAGAAATTTTTACCCAAAAGGGATTTTTAAAATTTAATAAATAGAGAAACTTTTATACAATTTTTAAATTGCCCCTTAAAAATTTGGTTTTTTACAATCAAAAGTTTTTAAATGCTTGTAAAATCCCGTTTTTTTCAAAAAATTTTTTTTTATTTTGAAACCGGGCTTAAGCGGGTTTTTTTCCCTTTTCACCCCTTTTTTTTTTCAACCTGTAAATTATTGAAGATTTGACCTTGAAAATTGTGAAAGCCACAGGCAGTGGGGTTGATATTGATGGTGAGAGCGAACGTACCAGGATCCTGTTATATGCCCGATGTATATTGTTCTTATAGCAGACAGTGAAAATGATCTTCAAAGTATGTTAAATGTTCTTCATAATTGGTTGTATTACAAACCATGCAATGAATTAACCCCACTAAAATCTAACAATTCTTCACTTTAGAAAATCCATCTTTAACTTGTTCAGATTATGTTTTTAAAATAGGAGAATTACAACTTTTAAACTATGTTACACAGTTACAAATATCTCGGTCTTGTTTTTGACCGAAACACCTTGATTATTCTATTACAGCTAAAAACTGTTGCTCAGGCTGCTCTATAGACATTAAAGGAATGTTAATTGCTAAAAACTAGAGTTTTTTGGAGGTATTCCTTATTGAAGCATATACAAAAATGTACGAAGCTACTGTTGTTCCAGTTATCACATATGCACTCGTCTGTTTGGGGCTGTGATACTTTCTCTTGTATTAATGCTGTTTGCAGAATAGAGCTGCACGCTACTTTCTGAATGTTGGAAGATATACTCCAAATGCAGCAGTCTGTGGAGATATTGGTTGGAAAACCTTTAAATATATTTTGTTGGAAAACTGTTTTAGCAAAACTGGAGTCGATTAAGTAATATGAATATAGGGAGGTTAAATAAACAAATATTTTTATGGGCAAAGTAGTAAGTCAGGTAACAGATGTAAGAATTGGAATTTTAAAGTCTGTACGTGGTTTTAAGAAGTATAATATGGAACGATTTTGCAATGTTAAAAATCCGATACAAAAACAAGAGTTGTTTAATATTATATTGCCTAAAGACTGGAAAGATTACATTCATAACTGGAACTGTACTGTTAATCAAGAATCAGCCCGAAATGGTACTGCTGGTAGAAACAAATTAAGATTATATAAAACATTCAAGAGTAATTTTGAAACTGAAAATTATTGTAAGTTAATTTTGAACAGGTCACACAGGGGTGCCTTAGCTAAATTTCGCAGTGGCACAGCTCCAATTGGTATAGAGTTAGGACGCTACAATGGTTTGCCAGTGGAACAACGATTGTGCTCCCACTGTCAAACTATTGTAGAGGATGAAAAGCATGTATTATTATATTGCCCTCTATATGATTCCATTCGTAACGACTTGTAGTGGGGCGGGAAATAAGGTCTCTGCTGTCAAAATAGTGCAAATTGTGATACAAGCATGAAACTTTCAGGAAATTATCTTTAGACCATGTAGATTTCAAAAGTGAAGTGGGCCCAAAAATATCTCTGCTCATTCAAGATGGCCGCCATTTTCAAGATGGCCGCCATATAAATTTGACGTACATAATAGCTCATTCATTCCAATTTTTTGTACAGACTTGAAACTTACACCAAAGCATGCATATAGTTCCCCCTTTCAAATATTTAAGTCTTTATGCAATTTTTGCTGGCATATTTCCTCAGAATCCAAGATGGCGTCCAATATGGCTGCCAATTTTAATGAAAACTGATATATCTCTTTTGTAGTATAATTTTTTGCACACAGTATGCTTATTTCCATATAAAATTGTTAAACATACTAGAACAAAAATCAAATTTTAGGTTAACCACATTGTTACAAAAACAAATCTTTAACAATATCAAAGAAAAAGTGCCACTTTTTGCATTTTTCTCTAACATGGTTTTCTATGTCTATGTACAAAATGCCAAAAGTTACATAGTTTCTTAAAGTGTATTTAATATTGAATCAACACTATGTTTTATTGTATAATTGTAACAAAAACAAAAAATGTGAAGGTTTTATACTTATTCAAATTGGGTGGGGTAAATTTATCAGACAGTTGTAGTACAAAATAACGTCTTTTATAAATTCTTATGCAAATATTCACTGTAAAAGTATTTTATTGTATTAAGGTATTTTGGTCTTCCTTCATGTCTAGAGGGTGTACTAAAATATCAATAAATGCAGATACAATTATATGTATGCTATAGTTTTTTTTTTATAAAATGTGTTTGCATGATATAAGTTGTTTCAATATTCTTAATATAATTTGATAATTGTACAGAAAGAAAACTGAATATTCATCAACGAACCATATGTTAGATAAAATCATGCCTGGACCTGAGTGAAATGTTGTCTATTTATGAATAAAATTATTTCCTGGCTAAATGCTTGTAACAGAATGATTCAAAGTTATATTTACTTGCACATCTTTGTAACCAAGTTTAATTGAGTTAGTACTGTCCATTTCTAATAACTTATGTAGACATGATATTTTCAACAGAAACAAAAATTAAGGCGGCTGATACATCATTTTATCTATGTGTGCTTAAATGGGTATCAATAAAACCGCTTGACCCGCATAACATAGCTTATGATTTGGAATATAAACTAAATGTATTCATACTTTATTTTCCCCATTAAACAATAGAGAATAGTTGACCCCAGATCACTCGCCTAATCCACTGCTGGAATTTTAATGTCTATAATTCTTTAATACTGAAGAATGCTAAATTCATATAAGGAGTATCTTTTTTCCCCAAATACAGTCATGATTTATATACTATTTGAAAAGAAACATGCCCAATAACTAGGCTCTAAGAACTACAAAAAGACTCATATAACTATATTCCAATAACAGTCCATGTAAACTAAGTGATTTTGACCCTATGCCAAAATAGTTCATAATCTTTATATAGCATCACAATGTGATATACTATATATTTTCTTCTCTATACACTGTAGTTTCGGAGAAGAATTTTGTTATAAGTCAATGTAAACAAAGTGACAGGTAAAGCCATTTTGGACTGCAGAATCATGATTTAAAGGCCCTCACGAGTGTCACAGTTTTTAAAGACCTGGGTAGGGAAACTTATTGAAGTATTTTTGTTGTTGTTGTTATTTTAAAAAATCAACAAACAAAGAAACTACAATGCCGAGAGCTTAGATAGTCACCATATAATCTTGCCAAGTAAGGAAGACCTCTTTTAAAGTTACATTAAACACTTTTGGATCAATAAGTGTACACGCAAAATTAAAAATATTCTCAAAAATCAAAATGCACAGAGCACAGGTACTAAGCATGTAGCCCACCTTGTGTCTTTATTAACATATTTAATATACCATGCTCATAGAACCACCTGGGTTCACCGTCTTGTATAGGAAAACATGTTAAAACATCAAGTGTTAAACAACAATGACTTGAACTAAGATATGTGGGACGTAGCCTGATATAACATGCATACATTTGTATGATGCTACTGCAGTCTAAAAATGGTTTTTTGCAATGAGTATTCACTTAATTTACAAAAGACTAAATGTATTAAATCTGTTTTCTCCTAACCAACAGTATCCGACGCATAGACATTAATCATGTATCATCATAATTTGTGTTATACTCTCCAAATATTTGATATATCATGATCAACATTGTCAAAATTAAACTAAGGTTTATATGGACTCATATATGAATATGGTTATTAAAGTGCTCTCGTGTGAAAAAAAAATTGAAGCTAGATATTGAGCATGTTTCTTTAAGCGCAACCGGATTCAATTATCACACAAATCATGTTGTGTTATGGACATAATCGACACTCCCAAAAATGATCTTGTTACGTTTTTTCCAACAAATGACCTTAGGTGAGTGATCCAGGGTCATCATTGCCCTCTTATTAAAAAAAAAAATGAGATATGATTACTTTAAGGAAATACACTTACTTTGTATCTTAACTTTCAAAAAACTGCATGCAGGCCAGACCATACATTGATATATCTGTTTTTCACATCATATACATTTTGTTGGCTTTTAAGTCATGTTATATTATAAATATAAAATTGTGAAGGAGTCAAAAAATATGCGTTTATCATGGACTACCTTTATACCTCTTACATTCATGTACATGCTTGCTATTTTAAGCACGTTTAGTTATTTTTTTTGTCTTCTTATATGTCTTACAATTAACAATAATATATGATATCAAATATATTGAAACAAAAATTTATCATGCAACCAATATTTTAATAACTGAATGTATACACATGTTTGTATGTGCATTTCTTGCTTAGCCACTTGGCCCGAAGGAAGACAAAATACTTTCATCCAATAAAAACTACTTTTCAAGTTGGAACATTTGTATTAGAATTCATAGAAAAGCAAATAGGCAATGAAATAGAATGAAGTTAGCTATGTTTATTTTCTGTGTCTGTTTTTTCTTTTACAATAATTACCATATAAAATTACCCCACCCACTTTCACAAAATATAAATCCTACAAATTTAATGTTTTTCTTACATTTTTTACAATGAACACATGATATTAATTGAATGTCAAATACAGTTTAAGATATACAGTAACTTTTTTAATTTTGTACATTAATAAAGGAAATCAAATTTGAAAAATATGAAAAAAAAATGGATTTTTTTCTTGATCTTTCTTAAAGATATTTCTAAGACAAAAACTTTTAAAATGTTTACTTTTATTGAGATTAACATATAATTTGATTATCTCTGATATGTTTAAACACTTTTTATCATAATAAACATAATTTGTGCAACAAATTTATACTATAAAAATGATATATACAGTTTTGCCCATAAAGTCGACAGCCAAATTGGACGCCCATCTTTGGATTTGGAAGAGGTACGAAAGAGAAAATTTTAATAAAGATTTAAATTTTTGAAAAAGAAACAATACCACTATGCATGCTTTTGGTGTTAGTTAAAGGTCTCTGCCAAAAATTGGAATGAAATGAGCTAGTATGTACGTCAAATGTATATGGCGGCCATTTTTGAAAAATGGCGGCCATCTTGAAATCGAGCAGAGAATATTTTTGGGCCCACTTCACACTTTTTGAAAATCTACATGGTCTAAAGATAATTTCCTGAAACGTTTCATGCTTGTATCACAATTTTTTGCACTATTTTCTCAATTTCCCCGCCCCACTAATTGATTAGAGAAGCACAAATGCAAAAAAACGTTGGTTTTGAATTGCCCTCTCAGACATTGATGAAAGTAGGAAATATTTCTCTTCCAATGCAAGACATTGTATTTTTTAACTGCCAAAACCTGTTTTAACATATTGAATAGAAGAAAACTAATTTTATACAACTGACATTATTTTTAAATAAACTTTTGTGTGTTCTTAGATATTACATGTACATGTACGATTTAGAAAATACCTTTGGCTAATAATCTTCTAAACCGGATTTTGATTAAATTTAACCACAACATAATTTCTATATAGAAATTTTTTGGAAAGTACTTTGCCTACCTCAATATTTTAAAATACATCAGTTAGATTCAAATTTTATCATATGTTCTACTCAGGTTTTTAAATTAGCAAGGGTATTTTAGATTTTTAGAACTTTATATGTAAATAGTAAGTCAACCTTTAGTCTCTTGTAAATCTTATAGATTGGCAATGTGCATTTATATTGTATTTTATATGTATTTTAACTGTGTACATTGATGAGACTATAATAAACTAATAAATAAAAATAAATGTCAAATTTAGATAAGCTAATTAAATGGCCCTATCAACAAATAATCAGGCAAATTTTTTACTGAAATGTCACAGAATTTATACCTTTATCTACAGTAAGACTATCATGTTTCTATAAAATATCTGGGGAAAAAACAGCGAGGAAAAACAATTGAGTTAATGAAATGTGTACATCCTTGATAAATAAATGGAAAATGTGAGAAAATACATTAGATTAATAATTTATACAAATTCGTTATTAGCTTTAAGTTATTCACTAACATTTCAAATCCCATTTGAAAAACAGTTTTTCTGTGTTTTCCATTTACAATGAGTTTTCCAGCCAAAAAATGTAATAATTGTATTCTTAATATCAAGGATTGTTAATGCAGTTCATAATCCTATCAACTGAAAGAGGTAACATTTTCTATAAAAAAAAGAAGTTTAAAACAGTCAGCAATTTATAACAGACATTTTTCTTAGAGTTAAAAGGATATAAAAAAAGTTACTATGTAATCATTTGTCTCTGCATGCTTCAGTCATATATTATCTATGTAATAAATTAATTGATTGTATCCTCACTTTTAAGGCCTGACAGAAACACCTGACCTCGCTTAATTGTTTTTTACGTTGGCATTGTTTTGATAACCTTAGATATTTTACAACTCAGAGTGCAAATCACACCTCTAACTCCTCCCTAATATAATGCATTATTGGCGACGCCGGTGAGCGGCGTCGTCTATTATGGAACGCTTTTTATTTTTGCCTATGGAAGGAGCTGTTATTATTAGCAGTTAATTTCATGTTGTGTAAATTAAGTTTTATTTTTGATTCGTAAAAAATCAAGTAAACAAATGTGTTGTTTATATTTTGTATTTAATAACTTTATGTAAAAAGCATGTGCATTGTGATATTATTTTCACGAAAATTGCGGGTTAAGTTTAACAGCTTGTCCCTTAGTTTTTAATGACAATACTAAAACCCGGATTTCGAATATCGTTGTGGTCTAGATTGAGGCCGTATCATTTATACATTTTCAAAATTTTTTTCCTACAAGAAGAAAGTTCACCTGCAATTGAGTATAAGGATAGGTAATAAACTGTTGTAAACGATTTATCCTATTGATTTTATCCTTATTACATTTATCTGTTGCGCAGAATGGTTTGTTTTTACAAAGTGTTACCAGTATCCCGGATGTTGAAAGCTATCCGATTTTCTGCAATTACTGCTGACACATGGCCATCTATTTTTTATGAATACTTTACCATTAATTTGCATGGCTTTAAATAAAATTCGAAACCTGCAACATTATCATAATTTTGCTGTTCATCGTGTTCTTTTGGGTTTTCAGGTTTTCTTTATTTTAAGGGGAAGTAACTTATGTTTACTAAATTATTTGTTCTTTTCTGTTCTATCTTAGGTATTACTTATAATACTATTTTTTGTTGTATATAATTCACCAGTTGTAAGGTCATCAAAAGCATGTTAATGTTAATGTTAGGATTTCATATTTATTTAATATAAACTGGGAATTATTAATGTTATGTGCATGTACATGTATATCTTTAGACAGTAGTAATATTGATATGTTGAGACTTATAATTTTTCTGCATTTTTAAAGAGATACAGTTATGTCATTATTATTAAAGGGATGAGACTTTCATTTAAAGTTATAAATGAGTAAAAACATGTATTGATTGAAAATGTCCTTAAACTTGGATCAAGCAATATAATTAATAAGTCTCAAAAAATCATATTCTAATAGTTATTCTATTTTTTTCTAACATGTGCATAGTTTGAAAAGGACAGCTTCTGTCTTATCTATTTGTAATGAAGAGACACCGGTCCTCAACCTCCAGGTCTCCTGAGTCAACGCGACAACAGACTGTACTTAGAGTAGATTGTTACTTTTGCCTTGAATAAATTTGTGCACTAAATTTATAGTGGGTGATTTGTGCCACATGAAAACCAACATAGTACAAAAAGTAACTGGGCGCCAGATGAAAACATGAAAATACAATCTACCACAAAGTGGTTTTTTGTTGCATTTTCATGTTTTTGCCCGGGTGCCCTTGATGCAAAATACAAATCAGCCTTCATAAAATTTCTTTCTTATGTTGGTCACAGGTTAATGAGTTCTGGTCAAGCTCAAAGTTTTTTTTTCATCCTATGACTGCATATAAGCATGAGTTCAATTTCCTATGCTCTGTAAACATAAGAAAAATTCACGAACACAAATCGATATAGTGTGGGAAATATGTTGTGGTTTAGAACTGTTTTCATTATTAAAGAGAAAATGTGTAGCAGGACGGATAGCTCAGTTGGTCTTCTGAAAGTCATGGGTTTGAGTCATGGTCAGGCAGTTTTCAGTCAGGGGTTTAGAAGTGGTTTTTCAATTGACACATGTTTGATTCATTTTAACAGATTGCATTATTTGAAATGGACAAAGGCAGTATTGCATGATACTTTTAGATCTACAAAGGGCATTTTGATACAGTTGAACACGTACACTATCCTGCACATGAAGAAGTTGTTTTTCTTCTTCTTCATGAAACTTCAAGCATCTGCCCCATATATAATGACATTCTTACATGGTTTAAGTCTTATCTCTGATAGTAGCTGGTTGATGTGGCTGGTACTTATTCTACTACACTGCTCTGAGTACCTATGCTGTCCCCCCCTTATGTTCATTTTAGGTCCTCTTTTATGTCTAATATAATGTCATTACATGTCTTCAACCCTAAGCAATAAGCTTTTATTATAATGCACAGGCACGAGTATCAGACCTTGGATGAAAAAAAATGGCCAGATTGATAAAAAAACCTGTGTTCATCTTTAAAAAGTGTCAACAACCAAAATAAAATGTAAATAATGACCCCCCTTTAAAAATATACTTCAAGTTGAAAGTATATTTTAAAGGGGATCATTATTTACATTTTTTGCTTTGGTTTTTTTAAAACACAGTTTTTTTTTTATCAATCTGGTCATCTGGTCATATTTTTTCTTCCCCAGGTCCGATACTCGTGCCAGTGATTATATGCTGATGACTCAGGAATCCTTGTGTCTCATAAATTAAATCTGAAGAAATTCTTTCTTATAACATGAGTCTTATAAGATTGCTTAATTGACTATAAATTGCCTTTGCATCTTGGCAAGACAGAGTCTATTCTTTTTTGGTTTAAGTTTCAACTTAACCTGGCCCTAGCCTCCAGGTCACATGTAATGGTACTGCTATAAAGTACACATCTTTTGTTAAGTATTTAGGTGCAAATCTGGATCAAATTCTTTTGGCGTCGCCCTTTGATGCTTTGCATCAATGCTTTTCTTGTTGAAATTTGTTAGACTGGTTAGACGACAGATTAAGTAAATTTTATTTAGTTAGTACACATTAACCAAAGTTAGACTTAGCAGAAATTTGAAAAATACTACAATGTGATTGGACAAAAAATAATGTTGATCATTAATTAATTAAAAGGTGTTTCATACATCAGATAGTTCATATTTCATAGTTTGAAACATATTTACATAGCATATCATATTTGGCATTTAACATGGTATATTTTAAACTTTAATAGCTATGGTCAGCACGTGGCCGTAGCGTATACTATATTAGATAACGTGTTTAACATGTTTTAATTATAAGTAAAAATGATTTCTTGAACATATAACCCTTTCAAATGATATAAGAATCTTTAAAAAAATCGAAAATACACGAATAAAAAAGTTATGTGAATTAAAAATTCTGCTGCTTATAAAATATATATAACCGGTAAATCTGTTAAATTCTTGTAGTTAGGTGTTTGTGATGTCATCAGTCAAATTCTTATGTGCTCAACTAGTTAAGTGACTAGTTAGTTCAGCCGCGATCTTATCAAAAACATGTTGTTCATTTTCATTTTCCAAGTCACAAAATTTTCATATCAATCTATGTTATATGTTGCTGAACAGTGACCTTTTTTCTTACTAATAAAGGAACTGTTACACAAAGGATGGAGTTCTTATGATAACTTGTCAGGAGTTCGTATGATAACTGTCACGTAGTATCTGGAAAACGTTACGGATTTCGTCGGAAAACGATGAAACACTCGTCAATTTTTTTTTCATCTTTAAAAAGAGAGTTTGAGGTGAAAATTGAAACTTTGATGACTAAGCTTGCCTTACATATTGTATAATGTGTCAGAAAAAAACTTTACAGTCCATTAATCATCGCCTCTTGTTTAAAATCTGGTAGTTTTGAGAAAGAAAATCCAAATTACTAGCTCATTTGTACATACTTACCTTTTCATTGTGATCTTCTTCGTTGCCATATTTATAATTACCTAATTACAATGGAGAGTTGCAAACATAAAGCCCAGGCTAATAAATATATACCCGAATTTTCAAATGTCACGGTCTTAGAGTTCTTATGATAACTTTTGTTACTGCCAGTGTGTTTCTTGTGCTAAGTTACGGCACTTTTAAGCGTATTTTATTAGTCAATAAGTGTGTAATTGCACAAAAATTTGGTTTGATTTTCCGTGGACATTCCTCCTGCTTTTAAGTATGTTTTTCGAAAATTTAGTTCTTTCTGCTCGGCTATTTTCTAGTTGGGTGGTTCCCGTATTCTTCAAATATTTGTCTTTTAGCACCTTATCTTAGATATGCAAGTTTCATAACGCCTGATCTCCTTTAAAAATTCTACTTTATTAAGTTACACCCATTGTTTTTTTGTGTTTTTTTTCGTTTAGGGTACACGCATTCTTTTACTTGGGAACCATACGCCACTTTTCATGGAATGGCCCGAAAGTGTCATGATAACCGCCGTATGAACACATCTGCGGGTGTTTCTAAATTCAAAATTTCACCATTACCATCATTAAATGTTGAATTCTGCTTAAGCCGGGGCTATGGGGCGTGGACGGTAACTTGCACTTTCCAGTATCGCGCATGAACAGGCTCAATCAAACCGAGCCTGCAACATTTACAATTTTGTTGTTTTATGCGTTCTTTAGGAATTCTTTATTTCTCTAGATATTTTAATTTAACATATTTGTACATTTTATAACATGAACTGATATATCCAGGAACAACATGCAAACAATATGTTGCCAAGGCTTCTACCATTTCCGTTTTCGAAGTAATTAAAATCATGCAATCGTTTTCCTTTTTTCTCGTAATACCGAACAGAACAGAACATATATTTTATTTTGAATTAAACATATACAGCTCATCTTCATATACGACAAAATGAATATGAAAAATGGTGAGGTATAACAATAAATGAAATAAACTAGTTAGAGTGTAATACAACACATGTTAATATATATACAATCCTTATGTAACTCTAAACAATACAACAAGGTGGTCTTATATATCATTATCCGGCATTCTTAATTTAAAAGCTTTATTACAATATACTAGTATGTAGCTAATTTTGTTAACACTGACTTCCTTTCTGAATTCAGCAATTCTAAAAAAGCTAGGATATTTTGAAAAATAGTTTGATATATATACTGTTACCTCCCTTGTCTGGTCAGTGTCTATTTTAAATTTTATTGTTTTCAATCAAAATGAACATGTATAAAAGACAAAGCCAACATAGTGCGTTTGCGACCAGCATGGATCCAGACCAGCCTGCGCATCCGCCCAGTCTGATCAGGATCCATGCTGTTCGCTTACCAACTCTATTACAAGTAGAGAAACTGATAGCAAAACAGCATGGATCCTGATCAGATTGCGCGGATGCGCAGGCTGGTCTGAATCCATGCTGGTCGCAACCCACTGTGTTGGTTTTGTCGTGACACGGCTCATTAATAAAAGACAAAGCAAATGAACTACATCATAACTAAATTTATGTGACCCCGATGTCTATTTGCCTTTTATAAATAAAACAAAACTGAAGGTTATAGGTTCGTAGATCTAATTTGTAGTGTACACTATAATTCCAGGATACAACATACATTATACATCGAACACCAAGCCCTGAAAGTATAAATATTAAACATTCCATACTATCACGAAATATACAGTTTCAAAGATACATTATATCATCAATCTATTCTATCAACAGACCAGTCTATAGGAATAGTCCATTCATTATATCTCATCGAAATAAATCATGTAAACATAAAATACACAATTATTTAATTGTATTACATCATATTGTACCTGCACCTAGTGACCACTTAATCATTTACTTATAAAACAATAACAATATATGCTCAACTTAAAAATATACATATTTATTATATTCTTTTAATTGAAATTTTGAGAAATATTGATGAAATAAAATGCATATTTTCATTTTCCGTATTTTCACTGTAAAAATTTATTTTTCACTGCAGTGAAACATATTTTCCGTATTTTCACTGGTGTCTTGCCGGACTACTTTCTTTTAAATCCTGCCAGTACTCAAAATTTAAGGGAAAGTCTTGCAAATTTTTATATCCAGAAAGAGAAAAATGTATATAATAAACAGAAAATTCAAGTTTTTTTCTATAGATACATGATTTATTTTCATCTTGTGGCATGAAAATTACCATATTTCACTCGTGGCTAACGCCACTCATGAAATATTTATTTTCATACCACTCGATGAAAATAAATCATGTATTTATAGAAAAAACTTGGATATCCTCTATAGCTCCAAAAATATATAAATAATGACATATAAATATAATATAATAAATCAATTGTGGATCAGACTGTGTAACTCGCACTGTGATATTAGCTCTGTACTGCAAGTTCTGTAAAATACAAACATCAGTGCATAACAAATAGAAACAGTAATTTCTAAAAATTACATATAAAAAACATATGCTGCAATCTTAAATTCTAACAATAGCAAATTTGGTCAAAGGGACATAATCACACCAAAAGTTAAAATTTAACAAACAAGGTCAACAAAGTTGTCTTTCTTGAAAAATAACAATAAACCTTAAAAATGGCATTTGGTTAACATATAAATGCTGTAGTTTGCATAAAACTTTAATCTAAAATCTGGTGTGTATTTATAAAGCTCCAATCCAAATAAATGGTATATTTGTCGATCTCAACGCTGTTTTGAAAAAGAAAAGAAAAACAACACATATTTCATCAACTATGAATATATTATTGACAAATTCAGAGCTCCACACCCAATGTGTCTGTGTTTTTAATGTAAATAAAATCCTCGTGAATCATCACAACCTGACAAAAATAAAGCATGAAAAACTACTATGCAAGAGATGATTGGAGGGAGTGCCATATCATCATATCATTGTCAAATTACAGGTTAACAGTTGCTGTGATTAATAAATATTTGAGCCGCGTCACGACAAAACCAACATAATGGGTTTGCGACCAGCATGGATCCAGACCAGCCTGCGCCTTTGCGCAGTCTGATCAGGATCCATGCTGTTCTCAATCAGTTTCTCTGCTTGTAATAGGGTTTGTAAGCGAACAGCATGGATCCTGGTCAGATTGCGCGGATGCGCAGGCTGATCTGGATCCATGCTGGTCGCAAACCCATTATGTTGGTTTTGTCGTGACGCGGCTCATTTCTATTCCAATATCCGGAACGTTTTTATGTTTTGTTGTTGTTGTTGTTGTTTTTTTGGGGGTTTTTTTTTGTGTGTGTGTGTTTTTTTTTTTTTTTTTTTGTTCTTGTTGTTATAGATCTATATATATTTCCACAGAAACAGGTTGGTATAATCTGTTAACAGCCTTACCTAATCCATAAAAATGACACTCTAATTTGAACATAATAAATCGTAGAATTGTCAATAGTGCCACAGACACATGGGGTGTAAAACGCCTTTAAAATCCAAATAAAATGTATATTTGTCAATCCGAACACATTCACTGATCATATTTATATAAAAAAAAATTAACATTACCGTTTTGAAAAAAAAATTTCAACGTCAATAATAATACACTATAGCCGTTGAAATATGATTTGTTTTTCTTCAAAACGGCTTAAATTACGTTTTTTTTTTATATATATAAAATAAGTACATGTGCTAGGATTGACAAATATACATTTTATTTGGATTTTAAAGGCGTTTTTAGCTCCACACCCAAAGTGTCTGTCAATAGTGCGAGTAATAAAGAATTTGAATCTAACATTTCTGCAGAAAACAGGTCACTGATTGGTCCATTTTCGGTAATATTTCGGTAGCAGTATATCCAATGAAACGGCCTCTCCTTACCGAAATTTTATGTTTAGTAGAAATAGAAACTAATTAATAACAAGATAATTTTGTGTATTGAAACATTATTTAGGGCATGTAATTTAAAACATTTATATATATATAGTACTGACAGAAACATAATATTGTCTGGTTTCATGAACTAGGGATAGTTGAGATGAAAAAACGACCAGGAAAGTCACTTGTCAAATCTCGAAATATGAACATGCAACAATGACTTCGTTTTATCAGAAACCTACATTGCCTTAATGCATGGGCATATTAAAGAGCCAAATAACAAACCCACATACCTGGAGAAAATACATTTGTGTGTTATAAATATTAAATATGTAAGCAGATATATGTACATACAATCGCGAGCCATTTTGATGAGTTTGCAACCATTTCGCACGCTTGAACCAAGTGTGCATGCAACCACTTCACGTTCACAGACACTTGGAAAAAAATCATATCTCAACATCTATAATAATTAGTCCAAGCAATTGTACTGCGCGTCGAAATATTGTGCTGTTTTCGTGTCTGGGCAATATCTCGCCTCTAAAAGCGAGATTCTGTCCCAGAACGAAAATATCTCAGAATCAAGCTTTGGCACGTCAATATATTTTGACTACTATAAAATATAGTTGAAATATTATTTTTTCAAAACGGCTTAGATCTATATTAAGTTTTTTTATATATATATTATCAATACATGTTCTGGGATTGAAAAATATACATATTATTTGGATTTTATAAAAGGCGTTTTAAGCTCCACACCCAGGTATCTGTGGTCGAGAACGACTAAATATTCCTTGGATACTCGCCATGGAGCTAAA
This sequence comes from Ruditapes philippinarum, assembly GCF_026571515.1. NCBI lineage: Eukaryota > Metazoa > Mollusca > Bivalvia > Venerida > Veneridae > Ruditapes > Ruditapes philippinarum. The sequence goes on along the minus strand of NW_026852389.1, from coordinate 6,986 downwards.
TATAAGAGTTTATATATCTGTGATACTCGCATTCAAAAAGATTAGTAGAAAACTTGATAGATATGAAAAAAAAAAATGTTGCGCCCAACGTGGGGCTCGAACCCCACGACCCGAGATTAAGAGTCTCGTGCTCTACCGACTGAGCTAGCCGGGCTGCTTGAACACTTTGAATTTATTTAAATATATAAAGATAACTTAAATTTTCTGCGGATCACAATTCTATAAATAGATTTTGAAAATATTTGTCTCCAACATATTGCATGATTGCCTTGTAAAGCTTTGAAAGTATTTTAAGTAGTCATTGTCCTTAATTTTCCAATCTCAATTCCGGTATACAAGTCCTCTTTATTTTTTTCCCAATGGATGTAAAAAAAACACTTGCCATGTGTATTTGTTTACATCGAACAGCTGATGACCCGGTTGTCAATAGTGACCTTTGACCTACTGCACCATATTATTAGTTTCATCCCTTAATAGAATCAAAAGTGCATATAGAAGATCCTTTATAAATTTGAAAACTTTAAAAACTAAGGAAACATCATATTTAATGATCAGAAACACAAAAATTGCTAAAAGAAAACTGTCAAAAGGTGGAGTTAATTTTAAATCACGTGACAGCGACGTCACCAACAATATACTGACATTCGCCATATTTGTTGTTGTTTTTACCAAGTTGCAGGAAAACATTTGTAGAGTTTTGGTCGTTTTAAAAAAGCGTTGACAAAAATGTCATCCCCAAGTCCAGGGAAGCGTCGGAGATGGAACAGATGTTGTTAAACTGTATCCTTTGTTATTTTCTTACTTTTGAAGCGCTTATATTCTTGTAAGATCGTCCATACGTTTGCCCTTTCTACTGAGGGCTGCATTCGTGTTCTACGCACCTTGCTAAAAAAGAACATGTATAAACTTTCATATATGCTTTAAAGCAATTTAGACCTCTACGTTAGCATTTGCTTTAGAAGTGAAGTTATCATATAATAAAAAATTAATTACATACTATTTTAGGTTTTTACAGATGTGCATTTTGTATTTTTTTGGATTTTTAGCATGTAGGTCAATATGGGTAGTTACATTAAGTAATTAAGTTACTTGTGTCACAGGGTTAGAAAAATATGCAGCCTGACCGGGACTCGAACCTGGGACCCTCTGAATACGGTGACGTGGCTCTACCGACTGAGCTATCACTTACACATCATCCCACCTAAATTAAGCGACCAGTTCTGAACCGTGGCAGACTCCCCTGCTATATCAAAAGTCAGTCTTGAATTACACAGAATTACAGAGCAATATAAATTAAACTCTGAGCTATACTGGTTTGGGACCACCAAATCTGGAGGGCACCGAAAATGCTTAATTTAGTATTTTCTTTTTTCAGTGGTTGTCCGTCACTTTTTATCAACAATAAATGCATGTTTCTTCTAAAATTAGGTAAATAAATTTATTTCAACCTCCGTAAATGGTAATATTTTAATGTCTATTTCAAGAATGTTGACATTGAAATTTGGGGGTCATGAAAGCAATGCCTGACCTCATATACCAGCTATAATCATTCGCAGAGTAAACATTATAGAACATCCAAAACTACAGCATTTGTTGCTGAAATATTGTATATCATGTTAAAAATCAAAACACCCAAGCTTTTATCTGAATTAAATCACGTCATGTACATATCTGTCTGGACAAATGGTACTGTAGTGTACATGGACAATTTAGGTAATTTTGATGCACTCCTTGTTGAGCCTCAGATATAAGTGTCAATACAATCAGAAATAAACAAACTAGTTTGTAAGTTAAGAGAAGAACCTAGCTTAACTGTGTCAAATTTTTTGGTCTCTAGGTTAGAAATTATGAAATCTGTAAGGAAAAATGTTCAAAAATTGTCCGGTTGATGGTCCCCGACCAGTATTCAGTCACTGCCCCACGTTGGGCGCCAAATGTCACAGGGCAAGAAAATGTGCAGCCTGACTGTGACTTGAATCCGGGACCCTTGGAATAGTGTAGCTATCCAGCAATCAGTTAATTATACTAAGTGATTTTGCTGGCTCAGTAGCTATATTTTATGTAGAGCTGTCATATTCCAACTATTCAAGTTACAGCTCTAGCTGTTTATATTCAATTCATCTGCTGCAATCTTATTAGATTACTGTAGAAAAAAGCTTCTTGAATATAAAAATGTTTGATTTGTGTAAATGTTTATATTCGGGAAATAGTTGGTTAGACCACTGACTATCACTCCTGAGGTCCCAGGTTCAATCCTTGGTAATACCCTTGGGATTTTTCACAGACACAGCGTTTCCTACTACCTAGAGGTGAACTGGTAATCCTCGCATGTATCAGTGCTATACACCGGGCATGTAAAAGAACCAAGGGGACTCAATACAATAAGAGCAAGGGACTGGTTCCAGGATTCCCTTGTATCTCAAATCAGTCTTTTGAAATTCAATTCAGTGTATACAATGTATACCAGCTTAGTGTAATCGTAAACGATTTTAAAGCAGTATGATGTAGATGATTACTGGTACCTGACCATTCAGATGCTTGAACTTGACAAATTCTAAGTGTCAGTGTTTATGTGAATAATTTGAGTTTTACGCGATGACAGAAGCTGGTGGTGTCACGAAGTGTTCATGTAAAAATATTATGCTTTTTTTCAAGAAGTAAAATATTCAAAGTAGGGAACAGGGACAAAATTATGCATGCTTAAGAAATCTGCACTAGAATACTACATGTACTTGCTATTTTGTTTAGCACATAGCATTTATTTTACCATGACTCGCTGTGCATGAATTCATTTCATATAATCATATGCTGTAACAAGTGTGTCTATGTCATACAGCACTTTCAAGTGGTCTATGTCATACAGCACTTTATCACGAGGTTTGCATGAGGTTGAGAGACCCCTGTTATGTGCCTAAATCAATTTTGTGTGATGGGGGGTGGGGGGAGGGGTTATGAAAATGCATGCAAATTATTTACGTTTATTTATAAGTTATGTCACCCAGTCTAAACCAAAATGATAGCAGTGGAAACAGATGACTATGTCAGATTTTATGTCCGGTCAATATATTCATGTTATCAAAGTTACATGATACTGTTTTATGCAACATAATTATGTGTTTAATTGTCAACTGATTACCTCCCTGTTTTGTGCATATAAACTTGATCTGAAGTGAAGATATCTTATTCTCCTAAAATTTAATAATGATTAAATAAGTAGAAAAGCAGTGTCACAAAAATTCAAATGTATATATTCCATTTTGATTTTTTCGTGATCATTTTTATTTGTTTAGGGGTCGTTAGACCAAACAAAATAATGGTAGCGAAATTTCAGACTCTAATGCTGTTAATTGCAAGTGCCGAAATAGTCCGCTTTTTTTCTGAAGCGGTTACTTCTCTTTATATGTTAAGACGCCGAAAAATTGAAAGGGGAGATCACTGGCGTAAAGAGGGTCAAATGACAGGCGCATTAATTTTCAAGCAAAATAATTCCCGAATGTAAATATTTCTAATATTGTTTTATTCTTTTATAGGGGGGGAATATACATAGGGGCGTCCGTGGGCGGGAGTGGTTAAGGTCGTTGCCTTCAAACTACTTGCCCCTCACCGCTGTGGGTTCGAATTCCCGACAGGGACTTTGGATTCTTTCATGTGAGGAAAGCTATCCAGCTAGCTTACGGAACGTCGGTGGTTCTACTCAGGTGCCCCGTTCGTGCCTGAAATAATGCACGGAAGGGCACCTGAGGTCTTCCTCCACCAGAAAAGCTGGAACGTCGCGATATGACCTATACTGTGTCGATGTGACGTAAAACCCAAAAACAAACAAAGATATACATGCTTATAGTAAGGCTCCATGATTATTTACATCTGTGTTAAACAACAGTTAGCATCGTTACAAACTCTAATAGTAGAATAATATAGTTTTCTTTCAGGCTGTTAACAAATAAATTCACCGTGGCCGAGGGGGTTCGCGCGCTCGCTTTAGGAAGCAAGAGGTCTTGAGTTCAAATCCCAGTTAAGGCAACTCATTTTTTTTTTTCAAATTGTTTACATCAAATAAACATTGGATTGAATATCAGTGTTTAAATTAGTTTTATAGCCAATTTACTACAACTAAAACGCTGGAAAGTATTGGTGGCACTTTACAAAAAACAAATTGGTTTATAATCTCACAACCTTCACCTTTCTGAGACCCAAACAAATTCAGCGCCTTCTGTGCTTTGATTTAATTTGTTTTTATGTTTTCAGTGTAATACATTCTTAGTAAGTTAGTTCTTTTCCATTGGTCAATTTGGTGTCAGGAATTGCTGAATTACTTAAAAACTGATATAAATTATGAAAATTGTTTATACTAAATGTCATCAGTGAGCTACAATTAATATACTGAGTACCAGGGTTTATTAATTTAATGTATACATATATATAATATCAGCATTTGGCTATCAGTTAAAAATTTTGGAGAAATAACATCAACATATAAATGTCAATTGAACAGCTTGGATAAATGTCAATAGGTTTTTGTGTTGTTAAGGAAGTAACTAAGGGCATATAAATTAGCCAAGGGATATTTTATCACTGGGTTTATTTTATTGACCAGGTAATCTATAGGGTTTATATTTTTATAATCATTTGAAGATGACTGGCTTTATATTTGCTTTATAAATTACCCCATGAAAAACTGATTTGTCAATACAGACATATTAGCTGTGGGACCTTAGTCCGTATTAGTAATTACTCATGCATATTTTAATATATGAGAATATTTTGTGTTGATATTTACCTTAACTTATTAATCAGTATTGAAAGTAAACATGAGGTGACAATTCTAGGTGGTCTGAACGAGTTCATAGTGAAGTTTTATGGACCAGCAGGAAGTATGTATAATTGTAACATTAACCTTATTGGCCTTTTCTCTGTTTGTATACATGTATGTAATAATTGTCTTGCTATGATTCATTATGAATTGTCCAATTAAAAGTTTCAGAATCACAAAATTGTAATTATATGTATACTATATATAAAAGTGGATGTCAAACTATAAAGAAATGCTAAGTTTTTTTGGCAGATAATAATACATGTTTTGTGATGGCAATGACCTAAGAGCAATTTAATCTCTGCTAGTTGAAAAATAAATTCATGGCATTGTTATTTGTTAAAGAAAAATTGAAGATAAGTTTTTTTATGACTTGCCAGTTAAAGGAAAGATTGGCTATAAAATTGTGTGAAAGAATGACTATTGATCAGGCCCCAATATAAGAGCTTGCTTTTGTTGTTTATTTGTCAGCTAAAGAATATATTCTAACATGCCAATTGATGTTTAAACTATAAATAAAGATAATAGCTAGATGTAGGGCTGCTGTTAGGGGAAGTTTAGCAGTCATTTATTCCTTGATTAGACTTACAGTGTCTTCAGTGTCTTCCAAAACATAATGCTTTTCCTTCTTTAACTTTCATTGTCAAAAGTTTTTACAGTCTCAGATTGACTTCTAAATGGAAGTCCTGTTGATGACTTCAGCAAATATTAGTGTTTGAAATTACTTTTTATTTCAAATAAATCATAACACATTTTTTAATGTAGTTTAAATTAGTGTTGGTACTAACCTTTAATTGGATTGGTGTAGAATAGCACGATGGATCAATTTAATTTGGGTAAATGTTTAAAAATGAACAGTAACCAATTTTATTGATTATTTTTACTTTTGAATACATGTATGTATAAATATGCCTTTTGTGCTCAAAGACTATAAAAATAATGACCACTCAAGTTTCATTGTTTAACATTACTTATGATGCATTTTTTGTGAAAAATGGCCTTTTTTCATTGAAAAGTCTCCTGTTAAAGTTCAATTGTGCTAAATACATATAAAAACTGCTTCAACACTAATCAAAACTTTGGACAAATGTTGACTGGACCATTGCCCTTGCAACAACATGCTCAGGCTTAAATTTTCTGTTCACATGGCAACGAGGGGACCTCTCAAAATTGCCAAAAATCACTATTTTGCGTTGATTTTTTTCCATCAAAATTGATTTCAAAGTGCTAACAACTTCTCAATGGATTGGAGATAAAGTCAAAATGCTTTTCAGCGGTTGGTTACACCGTTTACCTAATGATCAATCTGGGGTCATTTACAAGCCTCTCACAAGTCCAAAATTTATTTGGCGATGAGTGGGACTCCGCCCCCCTCTCAAACCCCCAAACAGAAGGGGCACATCCCCCTTCTGGCAACCCCCTGATGTATCTTTTGGATGGGGGCCGCGCCGAAAAAGAGGTCACTGTTTTTTAACATCATTTCTCAAACAAAAACAAAAGTGTTTGGGGCCTAAATAAGGCATATTTTTCATCATTTGAGACACAAAAATGGGGGGGGGGGTGAAAAAGGCGTTAAAAGGCGTGTATATTGAAGTAATGGGTTAACAAAAATGGATGAAAATACTTGAAAATTACCCTAAATCGCGTTTTTTCATGTTTAAACATGGCTGTCATATAAATTTGAAGAAAATTCTTGTTTTGTAGATTTTTTTATTTTTTTCAATTAACCCATTACTTCATGAGCATTTTGGTGAAAAATGGCTGTTTTCATTGGAAAAGTCTCCTGTTACAAGTTCAATTGGCTATAATACTATAAAACCTGCTTCAAAACAGCTAATCAAACTTGGCACAAATTTGATGGGACCATTGCCCTTGCAACAAACATGCTCAGGCTTAAATTTTCTGTTACCATGGCAACGAGGGGAAATCTCAAAAAATTGCCAAAATCACTATTTTGCGTTGATTTTTTCCAATTCAAAAATTGATTTCAAAGTGCTGCAACTTCTCAATGGATTGAGATAAAGTCAAATGCTTTTCAGCCGGTGGTTACACGTTACCTTATGATCAATCTGGGGTCATTACAGCCTCTCACAAGTCCAAAATTTTTCTTTGGCGAGAGGGGACTCCGCCCCCTTTCAAAAACCCCCAAACAGAAGGGGGCAACATCCCCCCTTTT